>NC_044310.1:213971792-214287399 GCF_007474595.2 Lynx canadensis | reverse complement strand
TGCCTTCCTGCACCTCCCCCACCACTCCTGAGAGGCAAGCACCCAGGAAAGGCATGGGGCGCTCGCCAGGGGGCAGGTCTACACACAGCAGATCCCACGCGGAGTGAAGACACGCTGTGCACGTGTGGGTCAACAGGAAGCAGCCTGTCTCAACAGGCAGCACAGACGCGGAGGAAACATGGATGGCAGGATGCCAATTAGGCCAAAGTCAGGGTCTCTCCGGAGGAGGAACTGCTCTCATCAGTATTTGCTCTTGGCACTAAGATTTGAAGGGGTTCGCAGAGACTCCTGGAATAACTTACGTTCAAAGCACATTCTAGAACGGCAACAGGAAGAGAAAAAGGTCAGGGTGCCCAGGATTCTATAAGCTCCTGAGCTGGCCCAGGCTGAGGGTGGGGTGCAGGGGTGAGGAGTGCAGCGCAGACAGGAGGTGGGCGTCCCCACCTGGCAGGCACAGAAAGGGGCAGCCCAGCTGTGGCCTTCCTGCTCCTCAGCCGGACCTAGAAAGGATCTCCACTCAGGTAGGGTGGCCAAGAGGGTGGGGTGGTGTGGCCAGCAAGGGGATGGGGCTGCTCAGAGGAGAGCCAGACTTGGGGGCCACCTAGCAAACACTGTCAAGTCAATGACAGGAGCAGGGAGTCAGCTGTCGGGGCTTCCAGGTGAACAGGGCGCTGACCATGGGCCAGCGGGAACACTGAGGTCCCTCGGGGCCAGGGGCCAGGTCACGTTCATATCCACATTACCACGTACCCTGTGGACAGGGGCCAGGTCTGGGGGCCCTGACAGTGGGAGGTCCCGGCAACTAGTGGCTGGATGGACTTGCTCTGGTGGAGTCGGGGTAGGAGCCGGGTATCTGGAGCCAGGAGAGATGGTCAGAGAGGACCCGATGTGGGTCCGGGGCAGGGGGATGCGAAGAAACGGGGTGGGGCGGTGTTGGCAGTGGGGAGGTCCCCCCTCTCACCGCCCAGGACCACAGCCCTCCCTCAAAAGTGCTGCCTTTCCAACAACTTGCACCTACAAATGCTGACAAGAAGTCTGCTGTATGTATCACTCAGGTCCTGGCAGGAGCCGGATGTCACGTGACATCAGGGCCTTGGGGGAGAATTTAGTGGATGGGGGTGCAGGGATACCAATGAGAGGGGCACAGCCTTCCGGAGCCAGCAACAGGGGAGCAGCTGCCACCCTGTGGCAACACCCACGAAGCGGGGCAGGTGTAGGAACCCCAAGAGGGCTGTCCAGCAGGAGCTGTGGCCCTCTGTGGCCAGGACAGGCCGTCCTGCACCCTCACGTGGCTGTGCCTCCCCTCCACCAGCTGGAAACCAGGGCTGGGGAGGGAGCGAAGGTGGGCTCTACCAGAAGAGCCTCGGCACATGCAGGCGGTGGGGCTGGGCCCCCAGGGAAGCAGTGGGAAGGCAGCGCTCGCATGGGCAGAGGGAACCGGCCGCGCTTTCGGGGAAGGGGGGCTGCCCTCCATCCTTGACTGTTGGGGCCTCCAGACTTTGTTCCGCATTCCGCAGCCACTGCCTTCCTGAGGAGATTTATCAAGTCATTTTAAAACAGAGAAACCCTGAAGCCCCACGTTAGACTTGCACTGAGAGCGTGAGCCCCACGTGATTATAGACCCTCCCCAGGGTACTGCCAATGGATGGTCGGCTTTCCGCTCTGTGGCGACTCCCCTGCCACCAGGAGTGAGTTCCTTCCCTCTTCGGCAGACACCTAGAGCACATACCAGCTTGGCTTTGAAAATGCAAAGAGCGAAGCATCTCCCGCGCTACGTCAGCCTGTCAGCTTACGGCGTGTGGGCACAGAGCAGACAGGCGCCTCTCGGGATTTGTGGGATCGACAGAACGGACATGAATTTATGTTCATCACCAAAAGTCACACCGGAAAAAATATGGTAGGGGGTAGTTCAGATGGTGAAACAAAACACCGGTCTCTTCTGTCTCCGTTACAATCTCGTCTCTGGAATGTTCCAGGCACTTTCCAGCACTAGCATTTCCACAAAGCCCTCGTCCCCACACCCAGCGATGCCTGCCTTCCCACAAGTTTCTAAGTCCTAGAAGGAAAGGGACCCTGCTTGGCTCAGCCTCAAACAGTCCCTGAAGCCCCTTCAAGGGTAATGACCCGCCCCACCTCTGTTTGGGGAGATGTGCTCATGGCATAAAACAGGCCTCGTGTTTGAAAAGTTGCAGAAGGAAACAGAGATGCGGGTTGCCAGGCTGGGCCTTGCAGGGAAAGGCCTCTTCCCCCACCACTTGGCCCCTGAGCTCACCCAGGTACAGTGCTCCTGGGGAAGGAACAGCAAGGGAAGAGGGCCAGCCCCAGCGCCAGGGCTCAGGAAGAGACCACCACCAGGGTCTTTGCGACAAAGGGCAGCTGTATATCCAGTCTGTTGGAGACTCAGGGCTGTGCACTCTGAGAAATGTGGTATGTCCAGAAATAACTGCGAATTTCAGACACCCTCCGGAGGAAGGGCGAGCAGGGCAGGGAGGCCAGAGCGCTGGATGGGCTAAACTTTCCCAGGGGGTAACTTTAACATCAGCACTGTCTGGGATCTCTGAATGGGGAACCGAAAGAGCCCTAACACACAGGAGGAAGCCAGCACAGGGAGCAGAGTGGGATCCGACGGCGGGGGAGCCAGCAAGCCACTGCTGAAAGGCGCCCCCTCCTCAAGCTTCCGCCAATTAACAAGCATATACAATCGCTTTAAATTAACAAGCATATGCAGTCACCGTGCAGAGGACGAGAAAGTACTACGGAGCGGGGGAAGAAGCCCCAGACCGTGTTCGTTACCCCATTACAGCAAAGCGTTTCATTTAAGTTCAGGGAGAAAGTCACTGGAGGTTCTTGAGCAGGTGACGATACCATTTGGCTGCTGTGAAGAAGGGGCCGGGAGGGCTGTGGGGGGGCCGGTGTCACTGTTGTCCCCATTTTCCCTTGGAGGCTGGAGAGGCGTTGGAGGCCTCAGAGGGGCAGTGGGGGCAGGGCTGGATTCAGCCCAGGCCTCGTGGCCCCCCCAGACCCGGGGCTCCCACACATCCCCTGAGGCACCGTGCCAATGGAGCAGAGGGAGGGGTAACGTCCAGGCCCAGCCTCCGTTTCTGGGGCATCACCTCCTGACCTCTGAGGTCCAGCAGTGTTTCGTCTACTCAGAGAGGAGCTCAGCAGGGGCTGGACACCGCTGTCCCCTCTGCTTCCAGCTGCAGCTGGGACCCACCTCCCTTTGGCCACCGCCTCTGCCTCCCCTCTGTTTTCTCTCCTTGGCTTCCTTCTGCCCTCGGGGTTGTTCTCAATCCCTTACAACCTTCTCTCTCTCAAAACCTCTTCCTAAGAATTGCAGACTTGGGTGAAGAAGGAGGAAGCAGAGAGACCTTTGGGGCGTTGCAGAGTCTGGATTTTGCTCCAAAACTGATTTGGAGCCACTAAAGACATTTAAGAGTGTGTGCGTGTGTACTTGATCAGATTCACGTTTTTGAAAATGTCAGTTTGGCTAGTTAGTGTAGGGCAGGATAGAGTCTGCGGGGCGGGGAGCCTAGCAGCCCCACTCTGGTGCTTAAACGGGGGAGGTGTGGTGGAGGGCCGGGGGCCAGAATGCAGCCAGAGCTGTGCCCGGAGCAGCCAGGGAAGGGTCGGTGAGGGACAAGGGGCCGGGAAGGACGCTCCAGATCTCTGGTTTTAGTAACTTGGTTGATGTCAGTGTCCCTTAATGAGGAAAAAGGAGGGGATAGTCCTGTTTGGGAAGAGCTTTGGAGGCCAACTTCAGATCTAGAAATCCCTCTTCAACTATATGGCCTAGGAGGGACCCCAGGATGTGTCTCCTTAAAAACCAGTCAGCCCTGCCCTTCCCTCCCTCCCCTTTTCTTCTTCTCTTTAATTTTTTTTTTTTAATTTTTTTTTTCAACGTTTATTTATTTTTGGGACAGAGAGAGACAGAGCATGAACGGGGGAGGGGCAGAGAGAGAGGGAGACACAGAATCGGAAGCAGGCTCCAGGCTCTGAGCCGTCAGCCCAGAGCCCGACGCGGGGCTCGAACTCACGGACCGCGAGATCGTGACCTGGCTGAAGTCGGACGCTTAACCGACTGCGCCACCCAGGCGCCCCTCTTTAATTTTTTTTTAATGCTTGTTTATTTTTGAGAGAGAGAGAGAGAGACAGAGCGTGAGCAGAAAATGGGCAGAGAGAGAGGGAGACACAGAACCCGAAGCAGGCTCCAGGCTCCGAGCTGTCAGCACAGAGCCCGATGCTGGGCTTGAACCCACAAACTGTGCGATCATGACCTGAGCTGAAGTCGGAGGCTTAACCCACTGAGCCACCCAGGTGCCCCTTTTCTTCTCTTTAAGACATAATCATCAGAGGGCATCTGGGCGGCTCAGTGGGTTAAGCATCTGACTCTTGATTTCGGCTCAGGTCATGATCTCACAGTTCGTGAGTTTGAGCCCCGCATCGGGCTCCGTGCTGACAGTGTAGAGCCTGTTGGGGATTCTCTCTCTCTCTCTCTCTCTCTCTCTCTCTCTCTCTTTCTCTCTCTCTCTCTCTCTCCCCCCCCCCCTGTCTCTCCCCCCCGCCTCTGTTCCTCCTCTACTTGTGTTATCTCTCTCACTCAAAATAAATAAACTTAAAATAAACCATACTGATGGGTTTGCTTCCTCTCCCTGCTCTCCCTTTCAAGGGGCCAGGGCCAAGGAGGTGATCAGCAGGCAGAAGACACAGGTGGGACAAGGAAGTGGCCGGGACCTTAGAAGGAAGTCTGACGGGGGCCCAGGGGCACAGAGCTATGCACGGGGAAACGGATAAAGGGCGAGAAATACACAGACAGGGGAGCAGGGCTTCTCACTGTCAAAGGAGTCGGGCTAGAATGAACTCCGTAGTGTCGTATTGGACGGGGACGTATCAGGGTGAACTCCGGGCGAGTTCACCTGTTTACAGGTAAACACTGATGCCTGTGTGAGCATGCATGTGTACCCACACGCGTCCCAGCTCTGTCTGCTGACGCAGCCTGGAGGCAACGACAGATGCCGCAGTGGCAGTCAGTAAACCCGGAGCTCAGGTCTCGGTCGCTAAACACCACTCAGCGCTAAAAAGAGCCGGGCTCCCGGGAGAGAAGGCCGATTCCAGGGCCCGGCAGGAAGGGTTTGCGATCGACCTGGGGCATCCGTTGTCCCAGAAAATAAGGAAATGCTCAGAAAACAAAGAGGATTATCTGAGCTCCGTTTGAGCAGCAAAACGAATACTAACAATAATTATAATTCATGGAATAAACGCGCACTTGGTGAGTCTGTTCTGATGGAAACAAATGAGACGGAGACGCTCTTCCTCACAGGAGAATGCCAATTAATAACTGCTTAAGGAATGATGGAAGTCGTCACTGTTTGCCAACCACCACAGTAACAGGAGATTCAGGCAAGCACGCACAGACGCTAAATATGCTGACGCCAGCCGGGAGCGTCTGGAGAGGAATGGGGTGTACAAGTGGCCCAAAATGTACCCTCATAACATAGTGAGTAATTTTAAAGGCAAAGAGAGTAACTTTGTGTGGCGCCTGGGTGGCTCAGTCCATAACACTACCTACGCTTCATCTCCGCTCAGGTCGTGATCCCACGGTTCCTGGGATCGAGCCCCGTGTCGGGCTCTGTGCTGATGGTGTGGAGCCTGCTTGGGACTCTCTCTCTCTCTCCCTCTGTCTCTGCCCCTCCTCGGCGTTCTCTGTCTCTCTCTCAGTCTCTCAAAATAAAGAAATAAACTTTAAAAAATAAATAAATAAAGGGAAGGATGGTAACTTTACAACTTATCTTAAGATTAATTTATCTTACTCTGCACCTCGTCACATGTAAACGCTTTTTTGAGCTATACGCAGTAATTAAATAGTTTTTAAAATCTGTTTTTGTAACCTAGCCCATTTAACACACACACGTGCACACAAGCAGACACACACAGAGGAGAGGGGTTTACAAGGCATCTTGTCTAAGAGTGCCAGATTTTGAAAAAGTTGGATAAAAACGTTTCTGGAGGCTTGTGTACAAAAACTACATCTTGGAAACATCTTTGATACTCAGAACTGTAATAATACTAACATACCAAGAATGGAAAGACAACCGTAGGGGGTCACACGGCACGAGCGGACAGAGGCAGGGGCAGGGACCCTGGTGACCTCGGGGTACCCAAAGGGCAGCACAAACTTCTCCAAGGGTCTCCCCTGCCACAGCCCCTCACAAGCGGGAGCGGATGAAAGAGAAAGGGACAATGCTCGGTGCTGGTGGAGGGCACATTGAGGGGTCTTCGAGGGTCTCAGAACTATTTGTGGGACCTTTCAGGGGCACCACTTTCTGGCAGTCACAAGAAACTGGAGCCGCCAAGTTTTATTTTTTTAATTTTTGTTAACGTTTACTTATTTTTGAGAGAGAGAGAGAGAGAGAGAGAGAGAGAGACACTCAGAATCTGAAACAGGCTCCAGGCTCTGAGCTGTCAGCACAGAGCCCGACGTGGGGCTTGAACCCACAGACCCGAACCCACGGAACCGTGAGATCACGACCGGAGCCAAAGTCCTCTGCTTAACTGACTGAGCCACCCAGGCGCCCCTGGAGCTGCCATGTTTTGTAAACAGCCTGGTGTTGTGAGCTCAAGGGGCTTGGAGGGTGGGAGCTGCGGAGCACTTGGAGGGGAGGGAGGGAGCAGGTGGGGAACAAGGACTCTCCCCGTGCAGGGGAGAGGCTCTACGCCACCTTTCCTCGTTTAGGAGCCGTGAACAGTCCAGGCGTTGGCCACAGGAGACAGAAGATAAGTTCGTGGTAGCAAGAACACCGTTGCCTGCTGTCGTCCTACGCCAGGGGCAGGGGAGGGGTCCCTCTGAGGGATCTCCTGGAACCTCTCTGGGGTGACGACCCCACCCTCCCCAAAGGGAAGAAACCGAAACCGGGCCAGGTATGTTAGGTATGTTGTCTAATTTACAGTATACCTAATATCACAGGTGGGTGCCGTTGCCCCATTTGACAGCTGAGAAAACAGACTCAGAGTGGGTAAGCGACTTGTATGGGTGACGCCGTTGGAAGAACGGCACCCAAGGGAAAGTTTCAAGACAAGAGAGGCGGGGGGGGGGGGGTGTCACGGACTTTCTAGCTAGACAGGAAGGAGGAGAGCAGACACAAGGAGCTGCCAACTCGGGGTGGGACCAGGTGGCTGGAGATCCCCTGGCACACTTCAGCCCCCAGCGGCGCAATGGGCGGGCTGGGTGGTATGAAACCCCGCGGGTGGGAGAAGCTCATATCCTGGGTGGCAGCGGGCCTGCCCTCCGAGCTGTGATGGGCGGCGATGGGGGTGGGGAGGCTGGCATCTGTAACCCGTGGGCATGGTTCTGTCTCCAATGGACCTGCCCCGTGGCAGCACCACCCCCCCCCCCGCCCCGATCACATGTCTGAAGGCGCCGAAAGCATGAAAGCCAACGCGAGGCTGGTTCGGTCTCACATGTGGCAGCTCTGTGAGGAGGCAAGTAGCTCAAAGGAAGAAAAGGGCGGACGGCCAAGCCTGCCCCAGCCCCACCCACCAGCTGCAGCCAGCAGGGCGCACGGCTCCCAGCTCACGCCGTGCTCACCCCCAGCTCCCAGGCGGGCACCAGGCTGCCCACTGGGTCCGGTGAGCCCGGGACTGCATGGGGTGGGGGGCTCTGTCTCACTCCCGGCCATCAAGCTGGGGTCTCCCATCTACCTTGTTCTAACCTGTCCCCACTTCCTGAAGCTGGGTTCTTTGGCTTTCCTCTTGCCTTGTCTTGGGCAGACTTCCCAGAACGACTTGGCATGAGTTCTGCTCCCTGCCAGTCTGCACTTACTTCTAAATCCACATCCCTCTCCGGCGCTCCGAGCCAACATCTCCATTTCTCAACCCATGCCCCTTCCTCAGGCTGGGAACCCTCCGCCTCTCGGTTCCCGGCTCCCGCTTCTGTAGCAGCCAGCCCCCTCCCAGACCGCCCCGCGCCCTCACCGACACAGCCAACGGCCCTGCCCATTGCACTCTCCCGCCGGGGAAGCCCAGGGTGTCGGGTCAACAGCCCTCGCCCACCAGGCGTTCAGCAGCTCGTTCAGCTTTATCGCTCGTGAGCTGGCATCCCCACTGGGATTTGAGATCACGAGGTCCCAAATCTCTGCCTCTCGCTCTCTGATATCTGTGCAGGGGGAGTAAGCCCCGCGCTCTCCTCGCAGCACTTGAACAGCTTATAAAGTGCTTTGAACCTCTCACATCAAAGGAGCTGCAGCTTGAATGGTAACGCGGTGCCTCTGGCTGGTTCCGAAATGACAGTTCTGAGATGCGTCTCCGTCGGTGCCACCACAGTCGGGGCCAGGGGTCAGGCAATGACAACGCTCTGCCTGCCAGCATGTGGTCTGGGTGTTTCGATGGGGGAATCCCCATCTGGGGACTTCAGGCCCACAGTGCAGACCCTGGGAAAGGCTGGGTCCTTTGTCAATAGTCACAGCTGACAGCTAGAAACTATGCATCATACCCAACATCCCAGTTAGGCTGCCAGGCCCTGTGGGAAAGGTTTCATGCTTTCTCTAGGATCTCACATAAACCGAAGCCCGGACTTCACTCTACTTGGGAAGGAGGGCTGAGGCTGAGTGGCCCTTCCCTGCTACAGAATTTCACAGCCACACCCCTCATCATGGCATCTTGCAACACCTTGCACTACAGTGTGAAGAATTTACTTCTTTGCCCACCGATGTTGGGTCTGGCCACATGACCTGCTTTGACCAACGCAATGTAGGCAAAAGTGCCAGTTCCAAGTTCAGGGCTTAATGGGCAATGTGGGGTTCTGCTTGCCCGCCCTGGACCCCTGCAATCTGCCATGAGATGACGTGCCCTAGGGAGCCTCTGGCCCTTCAGCGTGGGCTAAGGATACAGGCATGAGGAACAGACCCGGAGCTGATCAGAAACGTGGAGTCCAGCCCAGCGTAGCTGAGTCCAGGAGATCCCAGCTTAGATCAGCCAACCAGCTGACCTGCAGGCCCAGGACCGGAAAAGAAATGTTTCTTGTTGTGAACTGCTGAGATTTTTTTCTGAGTTTGTTACGCAGCAAACACTGACAGATACAAGCTTGAAGGGAAGAATGAACTGTTCCTGAGAGTCTTCCTTTTATTGAAACTTCAGGGCAGAATTATCTCCACTTACCCAGGAGGAAGCTGAACGTCCACGAGATTAGGTCAATTGCCCACTGTGACACAACTTGTTTTATCACCAGGACCTGCCACAGGGACGACTCCTTCAGTTCATGCCCTCATTCCCACAATGTCTGCTCTCCAGCCTCCAAGCTTGTCCTCTGTGCAGGCCTTCAGGCCCCTCTGGGCTCCACCATCTTTCCAACAAGCCTGCAGCCCTCTGTGGCCACGAGAGCTCCTAGCGCCATGGGACCACCCCCACCCCCGCCCCACACCTCTGCAGGCCCTGCCCATCCAAGCCGCTGTCCAGGATCAACAACCCAACCACCTTCTGTACCTGAGCACGACTGGAGTACACCAGAGCCAGGAAGCTCGTGGAGCCAGCAGGCAGCACTCACACACATGTGTTAACCTCTTGCCGTGGGCCCCACCCAGGACTTGGCCGCAGGCTTTCACCAGGGACCAACACAGACCCAGGGCTGGTCTTGTCCACAGTCTGGCAAAGAAGTGAGATACGGTACAATAAACAAGTAAATAATTCCAAGGTGCAGAGGCTGTGAGAAGACCGTGGTGCCCTGGGAGGATCGTACAAAGAGACTTTGTCTGGTGGGTCAGGAATTATTTCTCAAAGAAACAACACTTGGGCTGGGGTGCAAAGGGTGGATGGCAGTTGATGAGGCGAAGAGAGGGGGACATCATGGCAGGCAGAGGGAGCGGCTCGCGCAAAGTATTTGCGTGAATACAAATTATGGTTTCCGATCACAGCTAGGTCCTTGAACGGAACGCTATTGGTGTCCTGCCCCGTTCTCCCAGGATCCCTTCACCACTCTGCTCCCGTCCCCACTCTCCTGGGGGCTCTGTGCTTTGCTGCTGAAGGCCTGACTCTGCAACCTCAGATGATTCCGCTTGGGCGCTGGAGCCACCTCACTCGCACGGAGATTCGGGAGAGACTGGGGAGCTCTGCGTTCCCTGTGCCCACCCAAGGTGGCTGACATGTGCTTGGGGTGGGTGTCAAAAGCCCAGCTCCTCGCCTCCGTGTGGGACAACACCCAAGATGTAACTCACACTCCAGAGCTCTTAGCGGATCGGGCTGGGTCTCAGGCTTTACCTGCACCACTTGCCTTCACCCCTTCTCTCTCCTGCATCTCCCACTGCCTTCCAGGCTTCTCCTGGGAGCTCTTCTCTAGTGCATCACTGGTCCTCAAGCTCAGGGTGTACTTCTGGGAGAATGTGACCTGTAAGGCTCAACTCCCCAACCGGGTCCTTGTCCATCTTGAGCCCTCCCTCGACAGCCGATCCAAGGACTCTCCCTCACGCCCTGCACCCAGGCCCCCGGCCAACAGCAAAGAATTTGGAACCCTGCCCCCTCCCCCCCCACTTAATGGAGGAACTGATCAGACCTGAAGCCCTTAGCTTCCTCTCCCCCCCCCAAACATGGCTGCCCATGAGGACCACTACCATCCCTCCCTGCTCCCTCCCTCCTCCCCTCCCTGGGGCTCAGCACACTCTCGTGTACACCCTGCCTCGCCTTCTGCGCAGACTAGTCCAAAACCCTCTTGGTAGCTGGGCCTCTGGTCCCGTGAGTCCCTGAGTCAGCTAGACTCAATGCCCTGATGAGACTGAGTGCACTCAGAGACTCAGCATTTGGGTGACAAAACGCATCACGTATTTACTTCAGGGCTGAGAATGAAGGAAGGAAGGATGACTATGTTTCAAGTACCCAAACAACTTTCCTTAAGTTTCTGTTGGTCTTCCCACTTTGCAGAGGAAGAAACTGAGGCTCAGAAGGGCCAAGTGACTTGGCTCGTAAGAGGCAGCACCAGGACTTGAACCAGGTCTCAGGTCCCTTACTCCAGGCTCTGTGCTCTTGCACTCCGAAAGGGGGCTACCCTCCAGTTTCTCTGCCTGTGTGTTCTGGTTCCTTTGGTAGGAGGCAAGTCTGGTTGTTTTTTGTTTTTAAAGATTCTTTATTTATTTTGAGAGAGAGAGAAAGAGAGAGAGCACAAGCATGCAAGTTGGGGAGGGGCAGAGAGAGAGGTTGAGAGAGAATCCCAAGAGAGGTTGGGGCTCAATCTCACAAACCGCGAGATCATGACCTTAGTTGAGATCAAGAGTCAGCACTCAACCAACTGAACCACCCAGGCGCCCCGAGGCAAGTCTGTTTTGAACTCCATCCAGAAGTCCTTATTTACTAACGGATAATATATATTTAACAGCCCCCTCTCCCTCTACCCTTCCCTCCGCGTCTGTGTTTTATAAAGGATCCAGGTAGCCCGCCCGTTCTGCAGAACCATCAGACGCAACTGTAAACATGTGTATAGTCTATGACACAGCGTTTTCACCCCTGGGCATGTGCCCCGAGCGTCACCGTGGGCCACCTATTTGGATGGCCATCGCAACTTCGGCGGCGGCAGAGATCTGGGTGCCCAGCACTGGGAGAGTGGACGAGGTAAAGTGCAGTCCCAGTGCATGTGAGGAGTCACACAGCAGCCAGAGGCAACATGGAAGGGTCTTAAGAAGATCCTTTGGTGAAGAAAGTAGAAAATAGACTGAGCGCTATGATATCGTCTCAGCAAATTAAAATTGTACACGAACGACAATATACATTTCACAGGAGCATAGTCAAACAAAAAGACAACCCACTCTAGTGGTTGCCTATTAAAGGAAGGGCATGCAGGTGCATATGGGGACAGAAGGGACCCAAGCCGTTGGTAAGACATTACTTTATAGCGAGAATGCACTGCGGTTTTGATCGTGACGCCTGATAGCGAAAGATGGGTTCTTTGCTGTGTTGTGGCCTTTCTGATTTGACCTGAATTAATTACCTAAACCTTCTGTGTCTGTTTTTCTCTTGGTCAAGTGGAGAGGGAAAGGGGCAAGGGGAAGTAACTGTTAGTCACAAAGCAATACGGCCTGTAGGTAAAAGCACAAAATCTGAAGCCTGATGTGAGTGAAGCAGGCAGGGTGGGAGGCGCTAGGGAGAGGTGGGGACTGTGGCACAATGGAAAAATGTCCCTCTGAAGGGACCAGCTTCGTGTAGCTCCGATTATATCCCTGTGGGGTGACATGGGCCTGAAGTTGCCAGAACTTCAGAATATTCAAGGGAAGTGGGGCGCCTGGGTGGCTCAGTCGGTTAAGTGTGCTACTCTTGATCTCAGATCAGGTTGTGATCGAGCCCCTCCCTGGGCTCTGTGCTAACAGCATGAAACCCGCTTGGGAGTCTCTCTCTGCCCTTCCCCCGCTCACAGTCTGTGGGTGTGTGTGTCTCTCTCTCTCAAAAAAAAAGAAAAACAAGTATCTTCCCCAAATACGATAAAAAGGAATGGGTGAAACTGAGTTAAAATAACGTATAAATAAGGGTTTGGGGATTAAAAGGACTTTAAGTAAAGCAGAAGTGATTATTAATCTGGCTGACCCCTAACAAGCCACGGGAGTCTCTAATAAAGACGTCTACTGTCCCAGAGGCACGCAGACTCGGCCAGGGCAGGAGCAGGTATACATTTATAATCTCATGCCAGCTTGTGCCAACTCATACCGGCCCAAAGCCCAATTTTTCCAGAACCCCAAGAGCTGGGTATTACATGTGGCCACTACGGTGAGGTCACGGTGAGCGTATTTACACCACAGGAATTGGCCAGCACTGCAAACCGGCATCTTGTCCTCTTCCCTGGAGAACCTGTTGTCTTTGCCACTGCATGGGCCCCGGCGACATTCACAGCTTTGGCAAAATCATCCCTTCAATTCCTAGAGGCCTCACGGACGCACCTGCCTTTCGCGCCGCACGGCCCCCAACCTCTGGAAGCAACACCAGATCAGGAAACAGTATCGTTGACAGAAGATGGCTGGTGATTCACTGGGTCGGGGGGGGGGGGGATGTGTGGGGGGTGACCTTTCAGTGAGGAAGGGCACTTTTTCCCTTAAAGACGGTAGAGATCCAGGTCAAATCAGGAAGCTTCCCACCTGCCTGCTGGGGAGGTGAGACTGTCTACAAAGGACGGCAGCAAAATGTTCTGGTCGGCCAGATGCAGGGATGAATGAACCCTCAGAGCCCCCTTTCTGGGGGGTAAGAGGCTCAGGTTAGGTAAACAGCAGTGAATGGGCAGCCTAGGGTAAACATATGCTCTGCAGAGGAACCGAAAGTCACCGTGTGCAGGCTCCCGCTGGCTCTGAGGGACCGATATAAGCACCTGTACATCACGGGTCCAAAGCCCCAGACGGAAATGGGGAACACAGCCATACCTGCTTCTGCAGAATCCAAGCCTCCCCCAGGGGAGGAAGTGCAATCGGGGTGGGAAGTCAACCACACAGTACTGACCAGCTGGAGGGAAGGGCAGAGAGGAAGGCCAGATGCCTGCGGGCAGGCCAGGCCAGTTGTGATTTTCACAATGGGTCAGGCGGGTTCTTCTGTAGCTTACAGTTGAGTGAGCTTTGTGCTCGTTTTGGGCAAGATTCTAGATCAGATTACTAACGGCAGGGTTGGTGAGACGTGCCGGAGCAAGGAGCGATGCTGGGAGCCGGCAGGAGTCTGCTGGGACCAGACCAGGTCAGGTGAACCTGTTTTTCTTATTTTACTTACACAGAAGGCTGATGTAGGTTTGCTAGCCTAAAGAATTAGAATTAGATCGTTGATTGTATCTGATAGAGGTCACAGCTCCGCTGCCCACCGAGGCCAGGCAGCCGGTATAAACAAGGGGAACAGGCTGGGAAGCGAGGCAGTAGGGAGAGGTGGGGACCTTGTCACGTCAAAGAGAAATGCCTCATTAAAAGGGGGAAGCTTCCCGTGGGGTAAGACAGGTCTAAGCTTACCAGATCTTCAAGTTTTTCAAGGAAAGTGAAAAATTCAGGATATTTTATGAAATCTCAGAATTCCTAAAACTGCTTTTAGCTGGTTCATAATTTTTAAAAACATATGTCAGGCAAGGAGAACACTAAATCCAACACAGCAGGGGCTGTGTGCCAGTCTGTGATCTTCGATATAACATACATAGTTCCAATAAAACATATTGTGATATTCTTGCATGATGTTTTGTCGAGAGCTACGTGGAGGAATATGGACCGGGGTGAGAGCACACCCCCCGTCCGCCTGGGCATGGCCTCTGGTGCTCTTGGGCTCTCCTCCTCGTTTACACCAGTGATTCAGACTAGGATCCGGGTGGTGGGCTCACCAACGTGTGGCCACCTCCAAGCCCTCCGGCTTCTCAGATTCGCTGGGTGCCAGACAGAAGCAGGTGGAAGCAGAGCTCCGTGATCTGAGGCAGTGGGCGAGTCAGACGGAAGGCCATTGGGCACCGACCACCTGGCCCTGCTTAGCTTAGCTTCCCATCCGCTGCGTCTTTCCCGTTTGGGCACTGTGTGGCTGATACCCTCCCCTCCGCCTCCCCCTTTTTATTCCTTGTCTTTGATTCGCACCCTCCATCTGGAGCAAAAACGTCCTCGGAAATCAGAAACGAGATGAGTAGTACCACCGTAACTTCCCTAGACATCGACAAGGCCCACTCGGAAAATCACGGAAGAGGACGGATTCTGTCTGCCAAGGTAACCAAACTACATTACATGTAAGAACATAAGGCGTAAGAACTACAGTGAGAAAATATAAAAGACAGCACAAAACGGACATAAAAGGAAACCCGAACAAACGGAAGAGGTGCTACGCTCTCAGAAGGACTCAGTAGTGGAAAGGTACGAATTATTTTCTAATTAAGCTATAGATTCAATGTAATTACATGAAAACGCCAACGGATTTTTCAAAAGAACTTTGCAAGCTGATTATACAATTCATCTGGGAAAGAAAATGTACGGAAACCCCCAAGGAATAAAAACAAGCTCGATAAATAGGAACTTAGCCCACCGGATGGGAGCACAGAGAGCAAAGCCACGTCACGCGGACGGGATGGAACCAGGGCAAGAATAGATTCGTCAGTCCGCGCATCCGAAGGAAGAGCCCAAAAGCATTTTAGCGGGATGTGGGACTTAGTGTGTAATAAGATGGTGGGGTGAATACTGTCTAACAAACGGTACGGCTATCCATTCGGAGGATGGGGTTACTGCCCCTGTTTTATATCAAGTGTAAAAATAAAGAGATAAACATAAAAGTTTATCATGGGGGCACCTGGGTGGCTCAGTCAGTGAAGCATCCGACTCTTGGTTTCGGCTCAGGTTATGATCTCACAGTTTGTGGGTTCAAACCCTGCATTGGGCCCTGTGCTGACAGTGTGGAGCCTGCTTGAGATTCTCTCTCTCTCCATCTCTCTCTGCCCCTCCCCCACTCATGCTCACATGCGCTCTCTCTCTCTCTTTCTCAAAATAATTAAACTTTTAAAAAAAGCTTATCATGAAACTGTTAGGAAAAACTAGTATTTTCCCTGGATAAATAATATTGAAATGAATAATTCACAAAACGCAGAATACATAAGTGAAAACATGTGACTGCATAAAAGTTGTTAAAATTCCACATGACAAATGAACCGCAAACGAAGTTTTTAAAACATGACAGGTTGGGAGAAAATATTTACATCATAACTAACTAACCCAAAAATTAATATGCAAAACATATAAAGAGGTTTTTTTTAACCAGAAGGATTTTTTAAAAGGAAAAAGAACGGACAAACTATAAATAGGCAATTACAGGAAAAGAAATATGAATGGTCAGTGAACATAGGAAAAATGTTTATCCTCATTTATTTTCTTTAATGTTTATTTATTTATTTTGAAAAAGAGACCGTGAGGGAGAAGCAGAGAGAGGGACAGAGGGAATCTGAAGCAGGCTCCACTCTGTCATACATAGCCCAACACGGGGCTTGAACCCATGACCCTGGGATCATGACCCAAGCCGAAATCAAGAGTCAGATGCTTCACTGACTGAGCCATCCAGGTGCCCCATATCCTCATATCTAATGAAGGAAATGCAGAATAAAATATTGAGATTGCATGTTTCACCCCTTGCTTGGTAAAAATTACAGACACTGATGTCTAGTATTGAGAAGTTGTGGGCATCTGGTGGGCACCAAGTGACATCAGGTGGGAGGGCCACTTGGTAGCAGTTTCTGGCAGGATGAGCAGACTGTATCTATGATAATATGCATTCCTTCAACCTACTGATACCATCTTGAAGAAAACTTGCACATGTGCACAGAGGCCAGCGCAAGCCTGTTGACTGCACCACTTGGTTTTTGTACTAATGACAACAAGGACACTTGTTGTGAGTGTAAGTGTGTAAATGGCTGTCCACAGAAGGATGGACTGTATGGTACAATGGTTGAAAAGCACAGAGGTACGTGAACTGAATGGACAGATCTCAAAGACAAGTTGTTACGAGAAGAAAGCAAATTGGGCAACAATATGTACAGCATAATCCATTTAATTTTTTTTTTAATTTTTAAGAGAGAGAGAGAAACAGACTGCAAATGGGGGAGGGGCAGAGAGAGAGGGAGACACAGAATCTGAAGCAGACTCCGGGCTCTGAGCTGTCAGCACAGAGCCTGTCACGGGGTTGGAACCCATGAACCATGAGATCATGACCTGAGCCAAAGTCAGATGCTTGACGGACTGAGCTACCCAGGCGGCCCACATCATCCCATTTATTTTTTAAAAAGCTATATATTTGTACAAGCTCATATCTCTATGTAAATGCACACCACATCATTGGCAATGGTTACCCCCACAGAGGAGAGAGGGGTATGGTGATGATGAGGGCAGAATTTTGCTTTCTACTCTCTGTGCTTCTGTTTTGTCTGAACGATTTTAAGTATTTTTTTAATTATTATTTATTTTGAGATGGGGGGGTGCAGAGAGAGAGGGAGAGAGAGAGACTCCCAAGTAGGCTTCGCACTGTCAGCACGGATGCTGGGTTCGATGCTGGGCTCGAACTCACAAATTGTGAGACCACGACCTGAGCCGATGTCAGACGCTTAACAGACTGAGCCACCCAGGCGCCCTTGTCTGAACACTTTTTTTTAAAAGGTATATTCACATTTCATTTGGGTTGAAAAAGAAAACAAGAAAAAAAGGGCAGGAAAACGAGAAAGAACGGGAAGGAAAGAGAACAGGAGCACTTCCCTACAAGGGTCTTGATGTCAGGGAAACGGGCGTAAGGAATAAATGGTAATTTAAAAAACAACAACAACTCACTTTCAAATGGTTACTCTATGTGTCTGGGGGTTTATGCTGGAATGATGAAAATGTCCAGGAACTAGACAGAGGTGGTGGTCATGCAGCATTGTGAATGTACCAGATGCCACAGGATTGTTCATTTCAAAACAGTTAATTTCGTGGGATGGGAATTTCACATCAGTTACAAACAACCCTCCATGACTCCCTCCTACCCACAGAACGGTCTCTGACCTCCCCAGCCCAGCATTCAAGCCCTTCCTCAATCAGGTCTCAGGCTCTTTCCCCAACCTCTATGGGGACTCCCGTTTGGGACCCCAAGCTACAGCAACCTCAGCCCCAGATTTTCTGACACGATCCCATTTCCTGTAGTAATAATTTTGAAATAAAGGCAAGAAGTGAAATATTAAAAAGAAAAATAATGATTAAGGGAGTTCCACCTCAGCCATGGTTAAAAAAAAAATTAAAATGGTACTAACGGCTGTAAATTGGAAAGTAGAATCCCTTTCTCTTGTTGGTAACCCCCCCGATGGCCCGAAAATGCCCCTTCTCGTTCCACCGTGAACAGTTTCTCAGACACCTTTCCTGTTATTCTGATGCATGCGTAGCTTTGTGTATATAATCTATCCCCTAACAAAGCAATTGTACTAGAATACATATCATCCTGCAACTTTTTTAACATTTTGGAGAGATTTCCAGCTTATTGTGCACAACTCTGCCTTAATTTTTCAAATAACTGCAAAATCTTCCACTGGCCAGGCCACAATTCACGTATCGGTTCCCTATTAATCACAGTCAGGTTGTCTGCCGTTCTCCCTGGTCCCCTGCTTGTAAGGATGGCTGCAGTGAACGCCCTTGTGTGTATCTCTGACCATGTGACCTGTTGGACGCATTCTCGGTGGCTCAGCCATCCTCACGGGCCCAGGCACTATCTGTGCTCTTGGATACTGCTGATTTGCCCTCCCTCCCGTCGTGTGTGAGACCAACTGCCATTCCCCCCTCCCCCCCCACACACATGGTCTTCAAACTTGGCTGTCGCTTGAGGATCTTGTTTAAATGCTGCTTCTGAATCAGTACCTCTGGGCCTGATGCTCTGCATTTCTAAGAAGCTCCCAGGTGACGCTGGTCTTTGGCCCACACTCTGGGCTCTCCAGTAGAAATACAACTCCAGCCTTATATATGATTTTAAATTTTCTAGTAGTTACGTTAAAAAGAATTTTTTTACATTAAAAATAAATTTAAGGGCACCTGGGTGGCTCAGTCATTAAGCATCTGAGATCGGCTCAGGTCATGATCTCACAGTTCACGAGTTGGAGCCCCACTTTGGGTAAGCCTCGCTTCTCTCTCTCTCTCTCCCTCCCTCTGTCTCTCTCTCTGTCCCTTGTGGGATTCTCCCTCTCTCTCTCTCTCTTTCTCAAAAAAAAAAAAAAAAAAAAAAGAATTTTACGGGGTGCTTGACTGGTGGTGCATGCAACTCTGGATCTCAGGGTTGTGAGTTTGAGCCCCACATTGGGCACAGAGATTACAAAAAAAAAAAGTTAAAAAAAGGTTTTTAAAAAATCAGGTAAAATTAAGTTGATGCATATATTCAACCCAATAGAGCAAAATAGGAGGATTTCAATCTGCAATAAAAAAAATCACTATGAGATATATTATTCTTTTCTTTGTCTCTTAAAATTTTCAATTTTCTTTTTTTGTACTAAGTGTTTGAAATCTGGTGTGCATTTCTCACTTTGCACATCTCCGTTCAGACCAGCTGCAACCCAAATACTTTATGTCCTCCTGGGGCCAGCGGCTGCCTCATTCCCCAGAACTAGAGAACCTCTTGGGCTCTACCAGGGAGGGAACCAGGGGACGGCACAGGGCGAATGGGGCGGAGGCAGAGGAAGGGCACTCGGGAGGCACTAGTGGGAACAGTCTTTGGCCAAAGGGAGTGTGGCCTGAGGCTGCCTCAGGACTGACAGTAGCAGGAGCTCCAGATGGCATAAGGACTTCAAGCAATGATGCTCTTATTACTATCAGCACTATCTATCACTGACCTGTTCCTAGGCAACATTTCCAGTGAACTCTTTTTTACATTAAAAAAATTGAGGGGCGCCCGGGTGGCTCAGTCAGTTAAGTATCCGACTCGGCTCAGGTCATGATCACACGGTTCGCGAGTTCGAGCCCCACATCGGGCTCCTTGCTGACAGCGGGGAGCCTAAATGGGATTCTCTCTCTTTCTCTCCCTCTCTCTCTCTCTCCCTCTCTCTCATGGGGTTCTTCTCTCTTTCTCCCCCTCTCTCTGCCCCTCGCTCACTTGCGCCCTCTCTCAAAAATAAAGAAAAACATTGAGCTGGAACTGACATACAACATATTAGCTCAGGTGTACAACATGATGAGTGGATATAAGCATATGTGTTGCAAAATGATCACCACGTGTCTAGTTAACATTCGGCACCACAGTTACAATTTTTCCCCCCTGTAATCAGAGCTTTTGCCATATACTTACTTTTTGCAACGTTCAAATGTACAATACAGTTCCATTAGCTACAGCTACCATGCTATACGTTGCCTCCCCACGACTTACTTATTTTATAACTGAAAGTGTGCACCTTCTGACCACTTCCACTTTTAAAGGGAATCATAGCACACTTAAAATTGTGTTTGCTCTAGCTGACCGGGCACAACACCATCGTTGCCAAATTTTTGCAAATCTCTCCCCCACGTATGGGAGGAGTGTCACCATTTAAAGAGTGCGTTAATGAGCACTCAACGTACTTTTAAGACTATTTTTAAGACGGCAAATATGTCACAGGTTCTAAAGTTACATTTTAGAGAAACACATTTACACGGACGGTTTCCCAGGAAGCAAGGCATGGCTCAGGGGCAGGGGATTTCATTTCTGCTTAGTATTTTCGGTTTGAACTTCCTCACCGTCACTTACTACTTTGCTAAGAGCAAAAGCAGAGATAACACACATTGGTCCGCAGTAATCCTTCTGAATGCAAAGAAAGAAAAGTTAGCCAACAGAGTGATCGAGTGGTCCTAGCCGGGCTGTGTAAGCAGGAAGACAGGAAGACATCGCTCTCAGGACGTGCTCCTGATTTACCTTTCCGCTCCTGCCTGCATAACCATTTTCACCACGGGGTCCAAATGTATTCACCCGCGCCAGCAGGGGTACGTCCTTTAGGTGGGAAGCATGGGTGGGGCTGAGGGGGGCAGGGGGCTGGGGTGGGGGCACCTGCGGGCCCAGGACAGTCGTGGGCTCCGCAGCCTGGCTCAGTCCAGCTCAAGACCGATGGGCCGGGAGGCAGGGGAAGGCAGGGGTGCTGCCGGGGGTCTCTTCTTCCCCCTCCACCTCCAGTATTTGACATTTGCCTTCGGAATCGCCATTTCCCTCTGACGCTTGCAGAGAAGGAAGCCCATCTTCTCCTTCCCTGTGTCCAGTTCCCCTTTTGTCTCCTCCCCAAGCAAAGGTTCTGTATTTAACACGCCTCACGCTTCAGTCCTCCCCGTCAGGAAGTTAACCACATGTCTTTTGGCACTGCTTGGATATAGGTGGCGTTTCTAATTGTACAAGCTCATCCATACCAACAACCTGTGCTAATCATGATCTTTCCAAACCCCACATGGTTCCCCGGGTCCCCGGGACGGGGGCATTCTCTGTTTCTCCGCTCCTGGGAGGCGAGGAGGGATATTTTTATCCTTAATTACAGGTCCCTGAGATGGTCTTCTTTCCAGCTTGCTTCATTTCTCTTTGTGAAGCTCTCAAGGTGCTCCGGGGGAGACAGAAATGACAGCTGGCAGACAGACTCTGCGTCCTCAGCCTGGAGAGGAGCTGCCTGGGGGGGACGCCGCCTGGGGCAGCTCCCTAGTGAACTCCGCTGCTCGCCCCCAAACTCCCCTGCTGCCTTCACTTTGTTCCAGACCCAGCGCCTGCCACGCCCGGTGTGCCGCCACACCCCGGAACAGATTATGAAACAGCTGCTCCGAGCACCCCTTCTCCTAAACCTTGGTTGAGGTCATTGATACAGAAGGAATCGTAGACTTTTAGAGCACAGAGGCCTTTGAGGGTCCCTACCCCACTCCCCTCCACTGAGAGGTAAAGAAATGCAGGCGTCTCCTCCCACACTCATGTTACAAATTGACCCCTTCATTCAGCCATTTAGCAAATATTTATGGTGAACCGCCTATGTGCCACGCGCTCTCCTAAGAGCTGGGGATACAGTGGTGAGCAAGCCGGCCAAGGTCTTAGCTCCCCTGTGGGTTTCATATCCTCATGGTGGAGACAGAGGACAAACAGGGGAGTTGGTAAATAACAAAGACAGTCACTGGGGTGGGCTGAACAACAACCCACCAAAGAAGGCCACATCCGGATCCCAGACCCCTGAATCCCATAGATAGGTTTTCTTGCATGGCATTGGGGCAGGTGGGGGGGGGGCGATTAAGATGCAGAAGGAATTAAGGTCGCTGATGTACTGACCTTGAGATAAGGATAGCGTCCTGAACTATTCAGGTGGGCCCAGTCAAATTCCAAGGGTCCTCAGAAGGGACAGAGGGAGGTAGGAGAGTCAGAACCAGAGACATGGCATGGGGAGGAAGCCTTGACTGGCTGCTGCTGACGCTGAAGATGGGAAAATGGGCTGTGAGCCAAGAAGGGCAGGTGGCCCCCAGCAATTGGAAAAGGCAAGAAGAGAGATTTCCCCCTAGGTCTCCAGAAAGGACCACAGTCCAGCCAATACCTTGATTTTAGCCCAGTGAGACCCATTTCAGGCTAGCAGCCCCTAGAACTGTAAAATAATACATATGTGTTATGTTTTTTTTAATATTTTATTTTTTATGATGCTTATTTATTTATTTTGAGAAAGAGAGTGTGTGTGTGTGAGCAGAGGAGGGGCAGAGAGAGAGAGGGAGAGAGAAAATCCCAAGCAGGCTCCATGCTGTGAGCACAGAGCCTGATGCAGGGCTTGATCCCACAACTGTGAGATCATGACCTGAGCCGAAATCAAGAGCCAGATGCTTAACCGACTGAGCCAGAGCACCCAGGTGCCCCTAAAGATTTTAGTTTTAAGCAATCTCTACACCCAACGAGGGACTCCAACTTACAACCCCAAGATTTAGAGCCACATGCCCTACCAACTGAGCCAGCCAGGCGTCCCACATTTGTGTTGTTTTTAAATCACTACATTTGCAGTTATTTGTTACAGCAGCAAAAGGAAACTAATACGGTTGCTGACAGTGATCAGGGCTATGAAGAAAGGGGTATAAATAGAATGATTGTCAGGGCAGGGCATGACTTTAGACAGGAAGACCTGGGAGTAACTTTGGGGCAGTTAGCTACATGGTAATCTAGAGGGACAGAGTCACAGGCAGAGGGCAGGGCAAGTGCAAAGATCCTGGGGCAGGAAGGAGCTTGGTATTGGTAGAAGTAACTATCTTTACTACCTCCTTGATGCCTTCCCACAAAGAGAGAGCCATTCTGTTGTCCGGTTTCCCAAGCAGTCAATGGTTTTTCTTGCAGACTTCTGAGTAACCTTGAAATCTGCTTGTTTGAATGTCTGGTTTCCCTCCTTAAAGCCTGGGACTGTGTCCCTGTGTCCTCTCCTTGTCCCAGTATGAGGTACTAAGGCCTCTTCTTAGGGTCTTAAGGGTATATATATTTGCCAGAGATACTGGATTTTGGAAAACACATTTCTTCATTTCAAAACTTCAGAAACTTTCCCCCCAAGTCATGAAGGAGCATAAGTGTGGCGGAGAGACGGGCAGGCACTGAGGGTCTCTCGACTTGGACTGTCAGGAGGAGAAGAAATGAAGGGACTTTGAGATCTTCCTACTCTCTTATGGTGAATTTCTTTGTAAAAATGACTAACGGATTATCTATTAAGTCATTCAATACTTAGGAAGAAATTTGGATTTTTCCTTCTTGCGGTTGCTCAAAGTAGGGCACACCTCTGCCAAGAAATGGGGGGATTAAGATTAACCTCCAGAGGTTTTGTGAGCCCTGAGTGGTAAACAGAGGCACCATTTTCAAGCTAAGTCCAACCGGGCCTTTTGTTGGACAAATGCTTATGAACCTTCTGTCTTGTGCCAGGCTCTAGGGCAGCACAGAACCAAACGAGCCCTCACACATGTTCGTGAGGCACCCACGGTTCACCAGAGCGGGGGCGGGGGGGGGGGGGACAGACAACAGAGCTGAGGACCACCCACACGGAGAGGGCACGGTAGCGGGAAAAGGGGGAGTGCTATGGCAGCACAGAAGAGGGAGTGATGATATTTTAGGGGCATTGGTCGGGTCGTTCATCTCCTCCCATTTGGGGCGGGCTCCTTTTGCTACAGAAACACCTGAAACACCTCTACTTCAAGCGATATAGATCTCGGTCCAGGGGACAATCTTGATGATGGCTTGTCATCAGTCTCTGGGGTGAACATCTGTTCCATAAGGGCAGGAACAATGCCTAGGAAGTTGGCTAACTATTGTACCCCCAGCGCCCAACCAGAAGTTGCTGCGTGAACAAGCAGATGTACGAATGGGGCATCTCTGAGCTAAGTCATTCTGGAATGACAAGTCATTAAGGAATATGGTCAGGAGATATGGCTACAGAGCTGACTGGACTCGGCTTAAAAGTAGGGTCATCTCGAGCCTCCTTCAAGAAGGTTAAAGGCTCAAATGCCATACAACTCACAGCTGGTTCCATTGCTAGGGCCAAAGTCCAGTGGTTGGGAAACCAAAGGTCGAGAGCCAAACATGGTGGCAGCAGCAGACTCAGTCTGGCGCTTACCTTCCAGCCGGAGGCCCAGGCTGCCGGGTGCCTTAGTGACTAAGAGCCAAGCTAAGAAGGGAGGGAGGGTGGCCTGGCCAGAGCCAGAGCACGGCCGGTCAAATAACAGCCTTATCCTGTCACTGACTACTTGTGTGAACCAAGCAAATAGTATCAGCCCCTTGGTTTCCTTGTATTTAAAGTGAGAATAATGATAACGATACTCCCTTCCAGGGTTAAACTAAAGAACATATGTCAAGTGGCTGGCTCCAAGAAGGGCTCAATCGATGGGGGGCAGTGGTGAGAAGGGACGATGAGGTAGGACCCAGGGGGAGTGAGAGGACCCTCCCTCTGACCTCTCCGGTATCCTCAAGGCTCTCTGAGAGCTGCCTAGCGGGGACCCCAGCCACCGGCCCCTGCCCTGACCCCCTCCTTCTGTCTTCCCTACTGCTTCAAAGCTGGGAATGAGCAGGCCTAGGCCAATCACAGTTCTCGAACAGGTCCCCTTCCAGACAGGACAGAGAAGCCCAAACTTGGTGCCTCCCTCTCCTCTCTGCTCCTGGGCAGTAATCTGGCCAGTCAGGATGCCTGGCCACTCACACTTCTTCCCAAGCCCCTCTGACTGTCGTGTACCAATCCCAGGACTCCTGAGTCTTCTGTGTCCCCAAATGTCTGGACTTTCTGCCTCCCCTGCAGCTGGCATCCTTAACCCTTGGCAGGGTTCTGCCTGGGGGTTGCTTAGCTGACTGGCCTCCTTGCTTCTCTCCCCCGTTCCTTGTTGTTGTAAATCGATCATTCATGGAGACACACATATATCCAACACTGCACTGCGTGCCTCACATAAACCATCTCCGTCCACCCTGGAAATCTGCCTACGAGACACGTACTGCCTTTATCCCAGTATTTCAGAAGAAGAAACAGAGGGTAGAGGGAAGAAGACGGGAAGGAGCCTTCTCTGAAAATGCTGCGGCAGAAACTAGGAAAACACCCTGGGAAGCACCTGATGTCCTCACACAAATGTAGAAGGCGGGGCCTTTAATACCCAGGAGTGAAAACCCACAAGAAGAGGACAAAGGGAAAAACCAACAAATGACAGGGCCAGTTAAAGAGGGAGATGAGCCAGATAAGGCAGGCTTGCAGCAAAGTGAAAAACTCAATGGTGAACTTCTAATCCACATGGGAGGGAGTGGCAGCCAAACGGAGACTGTGGGACAGAGGCCGCTGCCCAGAATGCAGAGGAAATTGGCATTCTGAAGGCAATGAGAAACAGGGCACGAAAAACAGGAGTGAGTAGTCAACAGATAAAGTGGATCCCGTGGAGACCCAATTTAGGACTGCTGAGTGCGGCTAGGGCAAAACAAGTTGTAACTGAAGTATGTAGCTCTTTCTGTATTCTCAAGGGTGGCAGAGAATTCATTCATTCCATAAATATTTACCAAGTGGCCACTGCATGCCAGAGACAGTTCTGGGACAGACAATACATGAATCAAGTGAGAAGTATATAAAATCAGGTAGTTACAAGTGCCACATGGAAGATACAGCAAGATATGGGGACGGGGGTGCGGGTAGATATTTTTATGGAGTCGTCAGGGCAGGCCTCTCAGGTGAGGTATGTTCTTAGAGGAAAGACTCCCTTCTGTTGGGTAACACTACGTGGCTTCTTGCATGTGCCACAGCTAGACCCAGGACCTCATCTTGAAAGGCAAAGTCCAGAGGAGGGGCTGACCCATCTGCCGCAAGCAGCAGCCGAGGTGCCTTCCCAGGGCAGAAGCTGCTAAGCTACGGATTGGTTTCTGTGCTTTTTTTGTGGTTACAGCTGGAGAAGGGGACACTGAACGCCAGGATGTTTGGCTTGGAGGTGCGTCACAGGCAATATTTGGGGGGAGGGTTGGGGAGTGAGTCCAGGAACACGGTGCAGGCGGCAGCTAAGGACAGCGGAAAGGCAGAGACCACATGGGACACGTCGTGGGCTCGTGGGCTTGTGGGGCAGTGAAACTGGATGTTCAGTTTAAAATTTTCGTTTTCTGCTTTGAAATTCCCCTTAGGGAGCCCGAACCTTTGCATGTTAGGACACTTTTGGCTGCAGGTGACAGAAGACCCTAATTCAGTTACTTGAACAGAAAGAAAGACTGGACGCAGGGCGGTGACCAGGTTGGCTAATTGCGTTCAGTTCATTTAATGGCCTCATGGGGGATGGTGGCCTCAGATGCATTTCATTTTTCTGCTCTGCCCTCTGCCTATTGGCCTCTCTCTCCAGCTGCCTCTTGGGTGCGGGGGGGGGGGGGGGAGGGGCAAAAGCCCCAGCTACCACACACTATGACAGCTTCTGAAAGGAGAAAGGGGACCATTCCGTCTTTGTGTCTCTAAGACAAATCAACCTTTCCCAGAAGCCCCACAGAACACTTCCCTTCACATTCCACCGGTTACAATTGCGTCCTATCCCCGTGCCCAAGCCTGTCGACCACAGCTGGGGATGGCCCTAGGGAGCTCTGCTTTGGGCAACAAAGAGGAAACGGGCCCATCTCGGGGGGCAAGGTGGACCAGAAGGCTTAGGGCACGAGAGGCAGGGACAGGACAAGATGTCTGGGGACAGGGAGGGGGGGTGCGTAGAGAAGATAAAGACAGTCATGTAGAAGTTGACATGACAAACACAAGTCAGAAGAGCTGGCATATAAAAGCTTATTCAAAGACCAAACAGGAGAGAAGTCTGAGCCAAAGACAGACCCAAATTTGCAGAGCAAACAGGCTGAACACATTCCAGGAACTACTGACGAAAGGAAAACGACAAGGGTAGAAAACAATTCACACCAGCTTCCAAGCAGAGAAATTAGAAAAAACGGATTCCCCATAATGGAACCAGCCCCAGGATGGCCTTGGGTTTTGCACTGGGGGCTATTTTCTGAAGGCACTGGAAGGGTACCTCTGTAGGATGTTGGTCCTCAAAAAATTTTATCCCCATCAAATTTCCTTTTGAGTGTAAAGGCAACTGGGGACGTTTTGAGATGTTCAGAAGCTTAGAAAACTGGCCTGCGTTCTGCAGCAAGCAAAATTTTAAAAATTCACAAAATAAATTCAATTCGATTCAGTTCAAGCCAATTCAATTCAATGTAAAGAAATGCAGGCTTCTAGAATGTGGCCTTCAAGGCCTGAAGGGACTGCTCGGCCCCCACCAGGCCCACTGCCCTCTGCATGGCCCCGGGGTGTCTTTTGCTGCCTGCACCTTCTCTGCTCCCTCTCGTTGTGCAATGTCAGGAAATGTGTGTTAGAGCCACATCCTTCGCCCAGCAGCTCAGATGGAATCTTTGCTGCACTTGGTGACCACTCAGAACAATAACAGCTACCACCCTCTTCCTGAACTTAATAACAATGGCTCAACCGTTTACCCTCCGGGACACTGTGACGAATGAACAACTTTTAGAAAGTTGTTTTGTTTTCTGTCTCCAAAAGCCACACTGCCCAGAGCAACATGACAGCCACTGTCAGGGACCAGGAACTGAGTCATGAGCCTCTCACCCGAGCGGCTTGAGCCACCGGGCTTTTTCTTCTAAATCAGGAAAGAAGACCGAAAGAGTCTATGAGGCAGAGTTTCAAATTCATTCCGTCTTCACTTAAACTTGCGTTAAAACTCGTGCGTGTTCCTGTCTTAAACAGTCCATATCCTGGATACGGTCTCAACCATGAGAAAAGACAGGAAGTTCACCGCAAACACTGATGTGACGGGGACCAGGGGCCGTTTTTATTTTCTGCTTTATTCTTCTTGGTAGGAAGGATGTCAGAACAAGGGCAAAGGTTGAGGGGTTGTAGGAATACAGCTGAAAGGACTGTGTGGACTTCGACTGTGGTGTTGGCTTTGGGACAGCCATTTATGAGCCATGTCGTGAGCCTCCTCTCTCCCCTTGCTCACGCTCAGGCTGGCCCATCAGGACCACTCGTGCCGCTTCAAACTTGTCCGTAATCTCCCACGGAGGAGGGCCATTTTAAAAGCCACAGAGGCCTAACAGCTCATTCTGGAATCAATGCTCCTCAGAGGAGTGTCGCTTCCCTTTCCAAGTCAGAAAAGGAGTTTGGGCTTTACAAGAAACCCAAGCTCTGGGCCTGGGAAACTCAGGCGTGAGGGGCTGAGCTGGTGTGCCTTCCTCTGGCCTCACACAGGGCTCTGAGCACTGCCCACCCCTGAGGACCAGAAGGTTCTCATGCCTTGGGGGGCAGAGAGGCTGTTGAACACCCCTCTCTCAGGCCCCTGAGGTAACTGAGACACAGAAATCCACAGCCCAAGGAGCAGAGCAGAGAGAGACCGGTCACCACAAGATCTGCCCCCTTCCCACCACCCTTAGGCACTTGCCTAGAATCTTCTAGAATACCACCTCCCCTTCTCCCCACCTCCCCTTTCTCTGCTGGCTCTGCCCCACACCTATTTCCACGCTGTCTTCTGTCAAAACAGCCCCCCACCCTCACCCACCTCTACTCCTCCCCCTTCCTTCCTTTTTTCTTCCTCTTCCTCTTTTTCTCATTCATTTCTCTTTCCTTCTTCCCTGTCTCTCCATTGTCTTTCTCCCCCCATCTTTCCATCTCATTTCCTCCATTTTTCCTTCCCTCCCTCACCTGAGCATAAGGTAGGACTGACTTACGTTGGTTTCCTCTCAGCCAATAAAGACAGCAGTGGCGGAGGTGATGGCTCCCCCATGTCAGCCGGTCACCAGGGTGGGTGTTCTACACGTTTTATGCTTTCCTGCCTTAGTGCCAGCTGCCTCATTGATTCGCCACAAGGCCCAAATGCCAGTGACGACCAGTGTCATCAACAACCGTGGGAAGGAAGAGAGGCCTCTCTGAGAGGCCACATGGCCCTGCCTCCTCATCCTCCCTTGCCAGAGTTCACCCTTCCCAGGGGGCCAACACCCAGCCAGGTCTGGACACGCTTTTGGGGTGGAGACCCGGGTCTGAGCTCCACCGTCTGTACGCGTCAGCCACACTCGTACTTAACAGCAGGGGTGGGGGTGGGGGGGGCGTTGAACGAAGTTAGTTTACATCCTTCCCTCCCCTCTCTGATTATCTGGAAGCCTGAGAAAGGTGGAGAGAGAGCAAGGTCACAGAGGGCCAGGATTGCTTCCTCTTGCGGGTCATGATGCACTCATCATGAGGTCCCCCTACAAAGAACGGACGGATGGACCAGGAGTGGCCCTTTGGTTTTGCCAAAAAGACAGACGCCCCAGGAGAAGAGCGGACGCAATTAACACGAGAAAGCCAGTAAAGCCTTTGCCGCTTCACTTGGCCAAGTTTTTCAGGCCCGATTCTTATTTTAGGAGCCTCACCTTCTGGTGGCACCGAGCAGACTCAGGTGTAAGGAGTGAGTTATTTAGAAACTGTGGCTCAGCTCAGAAAAGAGTATGAGGTTTTGCCTCGACATGAAAAGAGGAACCAGAGTTAAAGTAAGCGGCAGTTGGCGAGGACCGAGGCCCCGTCGAGTCTCTGACTTCACCTCATGGCGCACGTGCTTTAACCAGCCCCTCAGCAGCCAGCTACTCTCGTTATTTCGGCAAGGTGCTGTCTTTTTATAGGAAGCTGTATCCTTAGGCGTGGAAGCTTCCACAGGCTGCCCAGTCCTCACGGATCCCCGCACCCTGGTGACCTGCTGTTGGCCACCAAAGAGGTCGCAGGCCCAGTGCCGGGGTCGGGAGCACACGTGTCCAGCGGGGCCCCAGCTCTTCTAGGGAACCTGCCCGCCCATCGCCCTGGCTGGGCGTGGTCTCAGGTAACCCTCTGTCCTCACACTCTGACTGTGGGGCAGGTAGTGGCTCAGGCAGCCCTTTCACACACAGGCCCGTGGCCCCCGAGTGGCCTGTGCAGAGAAAGCTGTTGGTGGCTGAGCCACCCAGATTACCTCTGGGGACTGGAACTGAGAAGTGCACCTGTTGGTGGGAGAAAGAGCGGACCCACAGAGAAGGGCTGAGTCGCGGCAGGCTGCACCCGGGTGCAGGGCCCCAAACCCTCTGGTCCCAGGCCAGGCCTTCTCCCTCGGTGCCCCGCCACCCCGCCACGCACAGCCACACAGGCCACCCAGCAGCAAGGGCGTGAAGGTGAGTTGGGGGGGGGGGCAGGGCACACTAGACGCAGTCTATACGTGTTTACAGGCCGTGGGTACCGCTGTATATACAAGAAGCCACAAAGTCGTGTCTTTTCCAGCTTAAGGCCTAGTCATATTTAAAGTCTTCTGCCCTTTGAAGGAAAAGAAGAAACCACAAGGGGAAAAAAAGATCAAAAGCATTGACCAACTTTTAACTTAAGAGAGTGTAGACTCCTTTCAGCAAACCACCTGTCAGGGATGCCAACCCGGCCAGGAAAGTTCACACGGTCCTAGACATACGGAAAGTTGTAGCGGCCGCTGAGGCCCGCTGCCCGCCCCACACGGGCCTCCCCGAGGGCCTCCCCCTGCAGGCGAGGAGCCCACGTGAGAGACAACCGTACCAGTGGTCAGCGGCCGCCAGGGACATGAACGGACAGTCTTATACTAGATGTGCTACCATTCATCCCTGGTGACCAAGCCGAGACAGGGGGACACCCCAGGCTAGCCAAAACTCTTCAGATACTGGTGTAGGTGCACATGTGGAAAGGACGAAGAAGCCAAAAGCGGCTCTCAGCCTGACCTCTACTGGGTGGAGTAATTCCGAGTGAGCCCAAACTTGTATCTCCCAGAAGCCCCTGCATCAAACAGCCCCAGCTGCCTGAGGAGGCAGCTTCACAACGCCCTGGGTTGGTTCAAGCATGCCCTTAGGACATCACTCTCTGACAAGTGGCTCATTGAAGTGATTCCTTTGACCCTGTAAATAGGCTCCCCAGAGGCGCTCCGCTCCACACAGCTTCTCCCTCTTGACACGTTTCCAGTGACCTGTGCCCCAGGGACTCGCCTGCTGTCCTGCCCCTAGTCCAGCCCTGTTTCCACAACTGCATCTAGTTCTGCACAAAATGCATCCTTCCCTTCACGTCTGGAATCAACGATAGGGCCCCACCTCTCTTCCTCCACTTTTACTTTCTTTTCAACTGAAAGAAAGACCCACAGACCCCGTTGCTGCTCCTACATGACGCGGTGTCCCAGCCCTGCTCTATTCCTCCGCTCTGCTCCACACACAGGTGCACCCCATCTGTGGGTGCCTCTCGAGAACTGAGCATGACTCCTCTGTCCCTGCTGAGGACACTGAGAGCATCACCTCCTTTGTTCTGACCACCCCCATGCTCTCTTAAAGCAGCCAGATAAAAATAGCTCCCCTGGCCTCCACCTCACTTGGTTGTCATGCACTGCGGTCACACAGAGCCCGTGGTGTCTGTCATGCAAACTATGTGTAGGGTGGTCTTTCCAGACTTGGAAAGACTTGTGCAGCTGATTCTTTGCTAACATTTAACGGCAAGTTTTACACACTTGGACTTTACCTGGTGCAGCCAGATGCCATGAGCATCAGCCTTGGGCAGAACAGGCGTCTGTGAAGTGAAAGTTACCGTCTCACGCTAACCCGCCGGGCAATCATCTAGTCCCTCAGGAAAAACGGTCTGTTCTCCTGGAAGCTCCCCCTCCTCTCCTCCCTGGCCCGCTGACCTTCACCCAGATGAGCTCACTGAAGGAAAGAATTGACAAGCCACAGTTCCCTTCCTCTGTCTCTGGGCATCCTTCCTCACCATCATTCTCCTTTGCACTCAGGAACACAAGTTAATGTCTGTCAGGCCTGCTTCCTCGTGTCACAGAGCGGGGTTACTCTGCAGGGTCACAGTTTAGCCACTAAGCCACCCTCAACCACAGACTTCTGGGGGAGAAAGAGGCTCAGCCAGGCCCTCATGTCCAGGCTGTCTAGGGCACAGGCTTTTCTCCTCTTCTTCTTCTTCTTTGTCACCTACTTCTGCCAACACGGGCTCCACGCAGGGCCAGGTGTGTCTAGGTTGATAAAGGGCTTACCTGGACAGTGAATTTATCATCTTCATTGGGCAGAATCCTGTACGTGTAAACACAATTCCGATACCTGAAATAGACCAAAGACTTTATCAGAACCCATGCAAGAGAATTCATTTCTCTGGAGAATTCCTGACCTGGCTGGAGGAATCTGGGCATGATGTCTCTGAACTTTGGAGCTGATCATACCGAGGTGGAGATCGGCCTTGACATAGAGCAGTCCTGCACCAAGCCCCCTTCCCCGCCCCCTCCACACCCAAGGAACTTTAGGAAGAAAGGCAGTGGGGTCTTTTGCGTGTGATTTATGTTGGTGCTTGACAGCTTTGTGGTCTGATTTAAAGGAATCCCCCATCAAGACATAGCTTCATTACAGGAGTTTCACTTACTCAGCCCCTCCTGGGTGCCTGGCACTTTGCTCAACATTTATACGTGTTGGGTAACTAGATCTTAAAATTATACCCCGATTTTTAAAAATTTAAAGCCATGCAGAAAGGTAAAGGATGAAAAATAAATGTCTCCTTCTCCTGCTCCTATGGAGCCCCACTTCTTAGATTTACTACTCCTTTTTGTAAGCCATTCCGGAACTTTTAAACATACATGCAAGCTTATATGTCCCTGTCTTTTTAAATGCAAATAATATCATAGTATACATGCTGTTCTGAAATTTGCTTTTCTCACCAAAAAAAAAAAAAAAACAAACAAAAAAAAACCTTAGAATTCTTTCCAACTCACGTTCCACCATGTGGTTGTGTGATCATTTATTTGACCAGCCTATGATGAGAGATGAGTAGTTACTTCTTAACTTTTTATCATCTCTGTGCCTACATCTCACATGCACTGGTGAAGTCACAGATTCAGCCTCCCCGTCAGTACAACGGGGACAGTAACAACACCTACCTGTTGCTGTGTCGATTAAGTGAGTTAACGTACGAAAAGCATTTCTTCTCGTTTTTTAATGTTTACCTATTTATTTAGGAGAGGGAGAAAGCACATGCACGTGGCCGGGAGAGACAGAGAACTCCAAGGAGCACAACGTGGGGCTTGAACTCACGAACTGTGAGATCATGACCTGAGCCAACATCAAGAGTCAGATGCTTGGCCGACTGGGCCAACTGGCACCCCTGAAAGGCATTTGAATATGCCTGGAGCACGCTAAACCCTGCACGTGCTGACATTTACTAGCGGTTGTGGGGAGGTCGGCACGAGAAGAGCTGGACACGGACTCTAGATTTTGAGACAGGGACTACCGATTGCCTTCCCGTGAGGCTGTGTCACTTTTTTCTCCCACTAACCGGATATGTCTGCTTCCCCACACCCTGCCAACTGGCTGTTATCAGACATTTCAATCTTTGCAAATCTGAGAGGTGAAAGAAAAATGATCGCTTACTTTAATCTGCCTTTCTTTATGAGGAAGGTTGAACGCGTTCTCTTATGTTTCATAGTTGTCTTTCTTTTTCTGCGAATTTCTTTTTACAAACTGACATTTTCTGCGAATTACATTTTTTAAGATCATCTTTTGTTTATTTATTTGCCAGACTTTGATAGATGCTACACTATTTTGGAGTTGTCATTGACAGTGCTCATGGGACTTTTTTTTTTTTTTTTAGCTGTGTTTTACGATTTTATGTGGTCAATTTTACAATCTTTTTTGGCTTTTGAACCAATGGATATTTCAAGAAAGTTTTAGAGAATGTTTTGTGTAATTTCACTTCCACCTGGTTCGGTTCTCACAGGGAAGTTTCTTTTCCTGTCTTGTCTCATCTCTGAATTCTCAGCAACCTGCACCCTGTCTCCAGAGCCTGAGCTGACAGCACACCTGGCTTATATCAGAGATGGCAGGGATGACTCTCTAGGCCACTGCCACGTCACCTCCCACACAGGTCCCAGAAACGGAGGACGGCCCCAGGACCCCAGTCCAAGCCCCCCCGTCGCCATCCCCTCCAGCCTCAGCCCCCTGTGCAAAGCCAGCAACAAATGCCAAGAGTGGCTCCGCCCTGCTACCCCCTTATCTTCCACTGCTGGCTCTCGAGACACTTCCTCCAGTAGATATGCAAATGACACCAGGGCCAGAAGAGTCTCATTTGGCTGAGGGCAGCTGGTTTGTGCAAGAAGTTCAGCAGGCCCAAAACACCAGCCCCTAAAGCAGAAGAACAGGGTCCCAAGGAGAGGGGCGCAGACAGCTGCACGGAACCGGAAAGGCCCTTCAGTTAATCAAGTGTGGCAGACGAGCCGTTATGGCCTTTTCAGAGAAGTTCTAGGAACACCGAAAGACAGACTCAGTTCCATGTTGTTCAGACAGACCAGGACTCAGAAGCTAGTCCGATAGGAAGAGAGGACACTTCCCCTTAGACAGTGATGTCTCAGCAGCCCCAGCGCACAGGGCCAGACAAGCCAACCCCGGAGCCGGGTCATTTCAGGTCTTTGTGGGGAAAATGCACGACGTCACCACCACCACCACTCATGCCACACACACAGCCCACAGGAGATGAGTTGTTCCAGACTGGATGCTATGAGGCTCCGGGGGCCCCGCGAGCAGGTGGAGGGGGGCACCCCTTGGTCTCCCTCACTCCTCAGCAGCTACACCGCATTCCGGTCCCAGATGCACAAACGTTGTACAAATACACACATGTACTGGCTGCGTCATCCAGCCCTTCCCAGCTCTTTTGGGGTGATTCAGTAACAATTTAGGGTGCTAACACAGGCCCTCGACCGCTGCTCCTTCCAGTGAGCGGGTCGCATTTCAGGGTGACTGTGTCAGGAACAGTCCCACTGGAGACCCACGTTGGGATGGTGCTGGGCTGGGTATGGAGGAGGCTGTCCCACCTCAGATGACGTGGGGCTTACAGAAAATTTCCCGCATGACTCCCGACAGCTGCCAGGTGCCCATCCTGTTCTAAGAGGGAAGATGCTTCCCGGGAAGGGCATTTCCTGATCAATCCCAATATGGTTGCGGAAGTTATACGTAAATGCAAGAGGACAAGCGGGGGCACCTGGGTGGCTCAGTGGGTTGAGCGTCCAACTCAGCTAAGGTCATGATCTCGCGGTTGGTGAGTTCAAGCCCCACGTTGGGCTCTGTGCTGACAGCTCAGAGCCTGGAGCCGGCTTTCGGCTCTGTGTCTCCCTCTCTCTCTGCCCCTCTCCTGCTCGCACTCTGTCTCTCTCTTTCTCAAAAATAAATAAACATTAAAAAAAAATTTTTTTAATGCAAGAGGACAAGGAAACAGAAGTAGGAAGAAACATCACAGCACTTTTATTCTCTCAGATAAACAGGACTATATCTGTATGACTATTCCTAGCCAAATAAACACTGACGAGCATACCCAGAAACATCCTTTGCCACGGCGAGCCCCATGGGGGGAGAAAGAGAGAGAAAGAGAAAGAGGCAGAAATCAAACTCTAAAATTCAAGAACCTCACGAGTGTCTCTGTCTCGCTTTGCTGATTGGCTTAGCATGCCCTATAATTGTTCTTAAGTCCCTTTGTAACTCTTGTTACATATCAGTTCAATTTCTAGTGCTGTTTGTACATGTTTTGTTTTTCTTGCTTAAGTGTTGTAGACAAGATGGGGTGGGAGAACAAGGGGTGGAAACCTTGTGTTCAAAAAAGCCACTTGGACCCGTATAGAAACAAGGGAAAATGTGGGTCAGCCCTAGGAACCAACAGTGTTTGTTCACCGTTCACCACCAGAACCTCAAAGAATCCCAGAGAAAGAGAGTAAGAAAATGGATGAATTACAAGAAGCCATTAGTTCAGAAGAGAGAAGGTGAGGGAAGGCCAGGTGGCTGGGTGAGAGGCAGAGGGGAGGCAGCCAGAGTGCTGTTGGGGGTCTGCTGAGCACCCTGCCCCAGCAGTCTGGGGGTCCAGCACATTGTTCCTTATATGAGACCCCTGGGAGGAAGCCCACCTATCCTTGAGGCCATACCACCCCTCATCACTTACTCCCATCAGCTAGATCTCGGATCAGGGCTCCCACCCCCCTCCTTGCTGGTCCTTTTTTTTTTTTTTTTTTTTTGCTGGTAAGAGGATTTGGGCAAAAACCCACTCTGATCTCCAAAAGAATCTGACTCGACGTTTCCTGACAGTTCTTTGTCAGAAAAGAAAAACCACCAGGCATATGAAAACATAATGCCACTCAAAAGAAGGGCATCATTTTTCTAAGGACTCAAAGGCGTTACCTCCATGTTTCATAGAATCACTGCGAAAAGAATAAAAGACATTCTGGAGAAGTCTGATTGTGAACTCAGCACACCATTGCATTGCTGGTGTGGGAAAAGTCAGTTGTGAGAACTGAGCAGCATGAGACAAAGGAAAAGTGATCAGAAGTGGAAAACGTGGAGTTCATGAGTCAGCACTAAATACCACAACAGCTCGTGTCCTGGGGAATGTTAACGGGGAAGAAAAGTTCGAGAAATTCAGTACAGAAAGAAAAGATAGGGAGGGAAGATAAGCGACAACAAGGATCTCTGTCCTCATACACGCATAAATAGGGGTTTCTGAAAGCACAGATGCTTTTTTTTAAAGCTTTTTAAAAAAATGTTTATTTATTTATTTTGAGAGAGAGAGAGAGAGAGAGAGTACACGCATGCAAGTTGGGGAGGGGCAGAGAGAGGAGAGAGAATCCAAAGCAGGCTCCATGCTATCAGCACAGATTCTGATGCAGGGCTTGATCCCATGACCCGTGAGCCGAAATCGAGTCGGGCACTTAACCGACTGAGCCACCCAGGCACCTGAAATATTTAAAAATTATCTCTGGGGCACCTGTCTGGCTCAGTTGGGAGACCATATGACTCTTGATCTTGGGATCATGAGTTCAAGCCCCAAGTTGGGTGTAGAGATTGCTTAAAAATAAAATTTTTTATGGGCATGCAAGCTGGTGCAGCCACTCTGGAAAACAGGATGGAGCTTCCTCAAAAAACTAAAAATAGAACGACCCTACGACCCAGCAATTGCACTACTAGGCATTTATCCGAGGGATACAGGTGTGCTGTTTCAAAGGGACACATGCACCCCAATGTTTGTAGCAGCACTATCAACAATAGCCAAAGTATGGAAAGAGCCCAAATGGCCATCGATGGATGAATGGATAAAGAAGGTGTGGTATAAATAAACGATGGAGTATTACTCGGCAATCAAAAAGAATGAAATCTTGCCATTTGCAACTATGTGGATGGAACTGGAGAGTATTATGCTAAGTGAAATTAGTCAGTCAGAGAAAGACAAAAATCATATGACTTCACTCATCTGAGGACTTTAAGAGACAAAACAGATGAACATGAGGGAAGGGAAGCAAAAATAATATAAAAATTGGAAGGGGGACAAAACAGAAGAGACTCATAAATATGGAGAAAAAACTGAGGGTTACGGGCGGGGTTGTGGGAAGGGGGATGGGCTAAATGGGGGAGGGGCACTAAGGAATCTATTCCTGAAATCATTGTTGTACTATATGCTAACTAATTTGGATGTAAATTTTAAAAAATAAGAAATAAAATTTAAAAAAATAAATAATTTTTTTAAAATAAAAAATAAATGAAAAATAAAAATGATCTCTATAAGTGGCTCTGAGGAAAAGCACCTCTGCCCAACTTTTTTTAATAATGATGATGCCACATAAATGTCTCCATATTTTATAAAACTTACATGACTCTTAAGCCACAACCTGACCCAAATCACATAAATCGATCTCCCCTATGCACACGTACACAAAAATCCTGAATAATTCAGAATACAATCAAAAGTTATCATGATCAAACCCAGTTAATTTTAACCATGCAAAAATGGTTAATGTCAGGGACTTTATTTATTTATTTATTAAAAGGTTTTTTTTTTTTAACATTTTATTTATTTTTGCAAGACAGAGAGAGAGAGAGAGAGAGGGAGACAGCACGTGAGCAGGGGAGGGGCAGAGAGAGAAGGAGACACAGAATCCGAAGCAGGCTCTAGGCTCCAAGCTGTCAGCACAGAGCCCGATGCGGGGCTCAAACCCACAAACCATGAGATCATGACCTGAGCCGAAGTCAGATGTTTAACTGACTGAGCCACCCAGGCACCCCAATGTTAGGGACTTCATAAAATTAAGCTATTATACTGAAATAAGGGAAACAATGTGTCATCTCAATAGACACTAAAAAGGCATTTGATAAAATTCAATACTTAGTTATTCAAAACTATTTACAAAACTAGGAAAAGATGGGTCCTTGTTTAACGTGACAATGAGCAACAACTAACTTTTATCAAGTGCTAACTCCATGCAGGTATTGTACCAAATTCTTTCCAGGAACTGTCACGTTTGATTCTCATAGAACTTCCTGAGGTAGATATGTTCTCTTCCCAATACCCTCCACTGCAGTGTTTTAGAAATACTGGCCAATGTAATAAATTATGAAATCTAAATCAGAGTTATAAGTATTTGGACAGTAGACCACAAAATGATCACGATTTACATACAACAGGATTATCCATCAAGAAAATCCAAGAGAAGCAAATGAAAAGCAATTTGAAACAAGGAGGAGTAAGGTAACAGAATAAAAGGTGAATTCATGAAACCTGTAACTTTCCTGTGTGTTCTCAGTTACCACAAAAGGGTAACTGCAGGGGGAAAGCTATCATTTACAAAACTAACAAAATTGTAAAGTAATCAGAAGTAATCATAACAAGAAATATGAAGGATCTGTATGAAGAAAATGACACAATTTTAAATAGGGGTAGCTATACTTATCATTAAGACTAATACTAAAATGTCCCTTTTTGCAAGTTATATTATGGATTTCATGGAATTCTAATTGAAGGTGCAACTGTCTTTTTTCCCAACTCGACAAAATTATTAGCTGGTTCGCCTGGGAGGATACTTGAAAACAATAGATGTGAAAATCCTAAAATAAAATCGTTTATAAAATTGTGGTGATGCATTTGGCATGATAGTGATGTAAGAAAACAGACAATAGGCAGAACAGGGTTGACAGGCAAGAAAGAGATATATAAGACTTACTATACAGTGAAGGATGAATCAGAAAAGGAAAAGAAGTAAATCATTCAGTGAAAGTTCTTGAGAAAGACGATTGGCTACTCGAAAAAAATACACATACATCCTTGGCTTACGCTACTCATTAAATTAATTCCAGAGAGATTAAAGTGTCAAATGTAAAAAACAAAACAAAACAAAAAACAAAAAACTGGGGGCACCTGGGTGGCTCAGTCGGTTTAGCATCCCACGCTTGATCTTGGCTCGTCATGATCTCACAGTTGGTGAGACTGAGCCCTGTGTTGGGCTCTGTGTTGACAGCATGGAGCCTGCTTGGGATTCTCTCTTTCCCTGCCCCTCCCCCTCTCTCAAAATAAATAAATAAACATACAAAAATGAAAAATTTATCATCTTTCCATCTGTTTTTCCCAAATACTTTGCACATGATGTACAATTAAATTCAATCCACCCAATGACACTACTACATAGGTATTATTTAAACAATTTTTTTTAAACGTTTAATTTTTGAGAGACAGAGAGAGACAGAGCATGAGCAGGGGAGGGGCAGAGAGAGAGAGAGAGGGAGTCACAGAATCTGAAGCAGGCCCCAGGCTCTGAGCTGTCAGCACAGAACCTGATGCAGGGCTCGAACTCACAAGTGAGGTCACGACCTGAGCTGAAGTGGGATGCTTAACCGACTGAGCCACCCAGGCACCCCAAAAGGTATTCTTAGCCTGGTTTTCAGATAAGGAAACCAAGGGCCCGTGGAATTAGACAACTTGCTGGAGGTTGGACAGGCAGAGTCCTCCTTAGCCCAAGTCTATCAAGTTCCAAAGGCCCTGTCCTAACCCTCCTGCCTCCCACTAAAAAAAAAAAAAACAAAAAACAAAAAACCCAGAATATCTTGAGCGGAGGGACTCTCTACATTTAAAAGCAAAGGAGAAAGAGAGAAAAAAATCACAAAGGAAAAAGAAGGAAAAAGTCTCTGAATGTCAAGAAAATCACAAAGTTTAACCACAGTGCAAATATTTGCAACAAATGTGATACAAAGACTTTATGCAAACAGATAATAGAAAAACCACACAGCAGCTTCAAAAGCAAAATGTCAGAGAGAATGGACAGACCATTCGCGGAAGAGGAATGATGAAGGTCAACGCACCTGTCAAACAAGTTTACCACGACTGCAATCAAGAAATGCAAAGAGAAATGAACAGGTATTAACCACCTTTCACCTTGCAACTTAATAATGTTTTTTTAGGAGCAAAGATTCAGCACACGGCCGCTGGAATGAGGTAGGCACTCTCTTGTACAGCCGACCAGAGCACAAAGTGGAACCACATTCTGGAGAGCCGTTGGTCTTTCTGTATCAAGAATCTAAAAAGTATTTCTATCCTTTGATCCAATAATTCCACCTCTGGGAATCTATACCCAGAAACGTCACAATTCTGCACAAAGACCTCCATCACCATCATATTTATAACAATAAAACACTGCTGGCGACTTAAATGTCATATCACACAAGTCATTTCATCAATTGTGGCACATGTTGTGCTAGAATCTTGGCGCCCGCTAAACATGATATTTAGGAAAATTTTTAGCCAACTGAGGAATGTTAATGTAACACAGACCAAAATTATGTGCGTATAGCTAGATATAATATTACAGAGATTTCTACATCCCTGGAGAAAGAGGAATAAAGAGAATGAGAAGGTACACATACAAATTAGCAGTATTCACGTTTGTCTCTCAATAGTTGGGTGATTACTTTCCTTCTTTATACCTCTTTGCACATTATGCTTAATGCTATTTTTTTAAGATTTTTTTCCAGTTTATTTATTTCTTTTGAGAGAGAGAGAGAGAGTGAGAGAGCAAGTGGGAGAGAGTCAGAGAGAGAGAGAGAGAGAGAGAGAGAGAATCCCAAGCAGGCTCCACACCATCAGCGCAGAGCCCGATGTGGGGCTCAAACCCACAAACCGCCAGATCATGACCTGAGCTGAAGTCTGATGCTTACCTGACTGAGCCACCCAGGCTCCCCTTAACACTATTTTTTTTTTAAGTTACTTGAAAGAACACTGCGCTGTTTATCAGAAGATCTATTTCTGCATCGTCACTGACGCCTGTGATGGCCTCAACAAGCCTCGAGACTCTGGAGGGCAGGGTCCTGGCTATGAGTGCAAGGCCGGACCAGCTGATGCTCTGGGGACCAGCCCTGTCTGGGGTGATTTTTACAACGCAGTTGAACCCAAGTTGTTTGGGTCCTGGTACTTGTTAATACAATGCTTTTCTTCTTTTTTTTTTTTTAATTTTTTTTTTAACGTTTATTTATTTTTCAGACAGAGAGAGACAGAGCATGAACAGGGGAGGGGCAGAGAGAGAGGGAGACACAGAATCTGAAACAGGCTCCAGGCTCTGAGCTGTCAGCACAGAGCCCGACGCGGGGCTCGAACTCACAGACCGTGAGATCATGACCTGAGCCGCAGTCGGACGCTTAACCGACCGAGCCACCCAGGCACCCCGATACAATGCTTTTCTAATTAACGGACAACAGGGGTATGAAATGAGCACGGGAGAAAGGAAAGATCTGGTCCCCAGAGCTGCAGGCTTATTCTACCCACTCTGCTCCGGCAGGGCCCGCTTCGGCCACCTGCACTGATCCCCACCCCATCCACATGCTGGGCTGGTTCCCTCTGCAGAGCCTTAGGACTTTTGTCCCCTCAGTAGCTCCCTCCCAAATGGGAACTAGTCAATCCCTCTTAAGACGGCCTCCATTCCTTGATTTTATCTTCAATCTGCCTGGTGCTTCTTCCTGGCATCCATGCCCCAGACCCTTCTCTCCGTCAGGCTTCCGGGAGCTCAACCCTGGCCCCAGCGGCCACTGGACACTCATGCGCCATTCAAGTGCTCTTCCTGCCTTATCTTTTTGAGCACTTCCTCTGAGGAGGCCCCACATGACAGCTCACTGTCTCCGGGAGGCTCCTACAGGGCTCCAGGAAGTTCTAGAAGTGTCACTCTGCCGGTGCTCTCTCTCCTTCTGCTGTGGAACTTTCTCCACAGAGGGGCCCTATACTCCTCTGCATCTGAAATGTCACTACTCACTTTATGAGTTGTAAAAAATAACGGCCAGGGTTTAGTGGGTGTTGACCGTGTGTGCCTGGTCTTGGGTCACACATTTTGCCCACATTCTCCCATTTTTACCCTCTCAGTAATCCAATGACAACAACAGAAAGACAAATAGGCCGACTTTTAAAATGGGCAAAGGATCTGAAGAGACATTTCTCCAAATAAGATAGACAAATGGCCGGGGCGCCTGGGTGGCTCAGTCGGTCGGGCGTCCGACTTCGGCTCAGGCCATGATCTCACAGTCTATGAGTTCAAGCCCCGTGTCGGGCTCTGTGCTGACGGCTCAGACCCTGGAGCCTGCTTCGGATTCTGTGTCTCCCTCTCTCTCTGCCCCTCCCCCGTTTGTGCTCTTGTCTCTGTCTCAAAAAGAAATAAAAACATTAAAAAAAAAAAAAAAGATAGACAAATGGCCAATAAACACGAAAAGAAGCTCGACGTCGTTAATCATTTAGGGAGACGCAGCCCCAGGTCACAATAAGATGCCACTTCACAGCCACCAGAATCATCACCAAAAAGATAATAACGGGGGTTGGTGAAAATGTGGAACAGTCATGGCTGATGGGAACGTAAAACGGTGCAGCTCCTGTGGAAAACAGTGTGACCGTTCCACAGAAAGCTACCATTACTATTTGACCCAGCAATCCCACCCAAGACCATTGAAAACACGTGTTCACACAAAACCTTGCACATGGGGGTGCCTGGGTGGCTCACCCAGGTAAGTGCCTGACTCTTGGTTTCAGCTCAGGTCACGATCACGGGCGCAGTTTGTGCATTCGAGCCCCACGTCAGGCTCTGCGCTGACATTGTGGAGCCTGCTTGTGATTCTCTCTCTCCGCCCCCCCTTCTGCCCCTCCCTCACTTGTGCTGTCTCTGTCTCTCTCAAAATAAATAAACTTAAAATTTTTTAAAATGTTTATTTATTTATGAGCACGAGAAGGGGAGGGGCAGAGAACGAGGGACGCACAGAATCAGAAGCAGTCTCCAGGCTCCAAGCTGTCAGCACAGAGCCCGACGCGGGGCTCGAACCCACCAACCGTGGGACCATGACCTGAGCCGAAGTCAGACGCTTAATCGACTGAGCCGCCCAGGCGCCCCAATAAATAAACTTTAAAAACAAAACCAAACCACAAAAACCTTGTACATGAATGTTCACAGCAGCATTTCTCATAATAGCCAAAAAGTGGAAACGACCCCAACGTCCACCAACTGATAAACGGATGATTAAAATGTGGCCTAGCCACACAACGGACTATTATTTAACCGTAATCATGCTACAACATGGCTGAACTCCAAAAGCATTAATGCTGGGTGGAAAAAGCCAGACACAAAGGCCGCATATTGTATGATTCCATTCACATAAAATATCCAGACCAGGCAAGTGTCAGCAAGTCTATTAGTGGTTGCCAAGGATTGGAGGGTGGGGAAATCCCGAGTGAGTGCCTGTGAGTACAGGGTTTCTTTTTGGGATGATGGAGTTAGACAGTGGTGATAGTTGCACAACGCTAAGGATGTCCTAAACACCACTGAATTGTACACTGTGCAAAGGGTGATTTTATGGGATGTGAATTATACCTCAATAAAAACAAATTAACCCCAGGAGTGGGCACCTCACCAGAGAGGATGCTGGGTGGGCGCAGGCAGGTTAGCATCTTGCAAACACTAGAACTCACATCGAACGCAGCCAGTCACGGAGGGCTGTCCGCTAAGCACTGTGTCGCACGGCATGGATTGAGGCGGGAAGGGCAGACCGCCTGTCAGCCCATCTCTGGGGCAACGAGGAACGCCTGGCCAGGAGCACCGCAGCCATTTCACCACGTTTGGGTTCACACTCCAGGAGAGCGGACCCTTCGACGGGGAGGCACCAGTGTCTGTGCCCAGGTGAAGTTAACCCGCCAAGCAGGCCAGCTTGCAAAACACACCGAAGCCAGAGCCTACGCTGGTTCTGGAAGAGCTGCCCTGGTGTGCTGGGCACGGGCGCAGAAAGCCTGGAGACCGTCAGCTTCACCAGGTTGTTCTGAGTCCCTCATCGTGCACAGAAGACGCCAGTGAGCCATTGAACCCACAGGCCTTCACGGGCGCTCCACTCTCTCCCGTCTTGCGCACAGAAAGAAAACTCAGAAGAAAAGAACACTTGGACCAACTCTGACGTAAACTGGGTTTCAAGAGCCCGTGGTCCTCCGGCCTGGCTAGAGGCTACCGTCTGGACCAGTATTGGGCCCCACTTTCTGTCAACACCAGCTACGAAAACCAGTGTATTTCTTTGCATTGCACAAAAATAATCAGTGAGCAGTGCAAACTTGACTGAAACTTTGGAAGCGAATTGGAGGAAAAGGGGTTGTATCCATGCGTTCACACCACCGGAAATGGCTTTATGCCTCTCCTGGACATTTCTGCCCCCCCAGTCCCTTCTCTGTGTCCCCCCTTTCCGGGCCTACCCGATCCCACACAGCCCCAGGCTTGCTGGCTCCCCTCTGTTTCTCCTTCCTGAGAACGGCCTGAGTTCAAGTCCTGACCCTGCCATTTATCGGTCCTGTAAACGTGGCATGCTACCTAACCTCTCTGGGCCTCAGTTTCCTCGTCCTTAAAGTGGGGATAATAACAGGACTTCCTCCGAAGGTCGCTGGCGACGGTGAGTTAATACATGTAAAGAGCCTGGAACAAAGCCTGGCACACAGTTAGCCTTCGTGAATCTCTTGCGGTTATTTTTAGGCAGAACGGGTGAGCAACCACCTTTTGTGAGGGGAGCAAGGCTTAGGGCCTGCTCTACCCCAACTGGCCTGTCACATTTCCTAACGAGAAGGCGGCCTTCTCTGAGGGAGCTTTTGGTGACTGAATGTCGTTCCTGTGCTTCTTCATCTTTGGGGCCGTGCTGACGAGGCCACAATCCAGGCTGCCTGGCCGCCGTCCCCGGGAAGGAGGCCGTGGGTGGACCTGGGCGTCTCGGGGAAGGCTGTGTGTTGAGGAAACCGAGATTACTTCCCCACCCCCCCCACCCCGCCCCCCCAGCTGGCTGGACGAGGCAGCACATGTCTGCCCCTCCTCCAGGAGGGAAGCCAACTCTAGTGTGCTACAGTGGGAACGCCACTCCACTGGGCAGACTGTGTTCCCAACCACGCTGGGCCATTGTTCTGGTTCTGCCTGTGTGGCCTGAGCCAGGGGAGGCTGGCCCTGCTGACTCCTGGCTCTTACATCGGGGGGACCCCCATCCCCAAAGGTATGTATCTCTTTTCTGTAGCATAAAGCACCTAACAGGTGCACCGGTGCCACGTGGGGGTGCTGTCCTGGCCGGAGAGGAGGGCACAAGCTAGACGGCCTCTTAGTATGCCCATCCCAGCTGGGCCAGATGCCCCCTCCAGCCTCCCCTGCGGTGGGACTGAGTGTGGTCAGGTGAGCACGACGGAGGCCCCATCTAGAAGAGCACACTGTCGCTTGTGTTTCCAAGCCCCCTTGCCCCAAGACGGCAGAGCTGCCTGGGGCCTTCCCCCTCCGGCTCTCAGGGCCCAAGACGGGCCTCCAGGCCTCCCTAAAGCGGGGTTCTCTGAGCTGCTGAGGAGAGGCCTGAGCTTTCCTGCCCGGTGGCAGGTGGGCGGTAGGGCTGACCTCTCTGGAGGAAATGCGGGTTTGCGAGGCCTGGGGTGAACGTGTGCTCTCATCACGTGGGTGGCACTGAATTGCAGCCTTGTCTTTTGGTGCCTTCCTCACCCCCCTCTTCGTTTCATTTAAATAGTCAAATCCTGTTCTCTTTCCTGAGCACCAAGGCCACTGGGGAGGTTGTACTCAGTTCCTGGTGCTCTGAACACAGCTGCCTAAACCAGCCGCTGGAGGCCCCCTGCTGTCCCCTCACTCAGCAGAGGGGACTGGGGACAGGCTCCAGGCAGTGGGCACAGGCAGAATGAGGCCTGCGCACGCAGGGCCATGAGGTCTCTTTCTGTGGATATTTCTAGAGCAGGAGGGGAGTCTTGGTGGTCTCCTCCTGCAGTCCTGGCTCACTTTGAGAGCCCTGACCCCACACCTGCACCAGCTGGGTCCCCGTACTCCCAGCTGACTTCCAGAGAGACAGCAGAGGGGCGAAGCCTGTCGCTTGTGAAACCGAGGACATTTCGCCCAGTTGCTTTTCACCCCACAGGCCGTGGACAGGACGGCGTGGGGCAAGGTCTGCACCCGGCCACGGGGAACAGAGAAAACTAAGGATAGTGGGCTTTGCTTCCCAAGAGGTTAAATCTATTAGATTTAAAGGACTGGTGTTTGCTTTGTTTTTTTGTTTGTTTGGTTGGTTGGTTTTTTGTTTCGTTTTTAACGTTTATTTATTTTTGAGAGAGAGAGAGAGAGAACATGAGCAGGGGAGAGGCAGACAGAGAGGGAGACAGAGAATCCCAAGCAGGCTTTGTGCTACCAGCACAGAGAGCCCCCGATGCAGGGCTCAAACCCACGAACCATGAGATCATGACCTGAGCCGAAATCAAGAGTCAGACTAAGCTTAACCAACTGAGCCACCCAGGCACCCCTGTTTTGTTTTGTTTTTAAGAGTACACTCTTACTGCTTTTTGGTGTTAAAGGATGCTTTCTTCCATGAAATGAGCCTTTGGAAGGTCCAGTGAGTTGTCATGCATTTAGTCAGTTTTTCATTTTTAAATCTCCTCCATTGGCAAAATGAAAGGTGGCAGCAGGATTGTGTCTCACAGGTTTGGGGACAGTTTGGTGGTCCCTGGCATCCCACAGCCTGGAGTGGCTCCTGACCCTGCGGGAAGGATGGCTTCCCTTGAAAAGCAGAGGGGCTCGGGGAGCCCCGGACCTGGCCGAAGGGCAGGGTTCCCAGGGAAGAATCCAAGCCCTGGGGTTTAGACCTGAAAGGGTTTCGAGGACAGGAACTTGATGACAAGTCCAGGCCTCGGTGAAGAGGACAGTAGACAGCTGGGCACCACGGGCGCCCTCCCTAAGATGCAGACCCCGAACTCTCTACAGCTCTGAGAGTCATTGCATGCAGAAGAGGGGACGGGGGTGGGGGTGGGGGAGGAGGAGCGGAGGAAGGACTACGGGAAACCAGGCCTGGATCCCAGCCTGCCGCCAGCTAGTAAGGGCAGTGGAGACATAGGCCTCACCCTCTCGAAGCTCCTTCCGCTCACTTGCAAACTCAGGGGTCATCGGACGAGAGGTTCCCAAGGCCTCCACTCAGCCCCGGCTCTGGCCTCCATCATGCTGCCCGTTTGGAGTCAGAGATTGCATTGTAGCCGGGGCACAATCAGAGCCCCTTGACCAGAGGGCTGCTGCACCAGTTAGCCCTGGAAGGTCAGCGGGGGCTCAGCACACAGCGAACACCCAACAGAATCGGCCGCTCACTGGGGCAGGAGACCGGTCCATGCGGGCCCAGCGGAGTCAATTTGGAGTCTCCCCACTATTTCCCAGGCCCTGTTGGTGGGTCCCCACGGGGGCACTGCCTGTGGGGAGGTCCTGGGTCCCCTCCCCTGAGTGTGAGACTGGGGAGCATGGGAAGCTGGCCTTGGGAGTTGGGCCTCTGGTGCCATCAACACTCAGGCCTGTTTAGGAGCATTTTCTAATACTCCCAGCTGGTCCTCGTAGACACCTTGGCTTCTCCTGCCGTATCACCCGGAACCTAGGCTCACAGCTTGACAGGGTGAGGAGTGGGGTGGCCTGGGTGCAGCCTCTGGGGTCAGATGGCCCTGGCTTCGACCGTCGTCCGTCGCTTAACCTATCCGAGCCTCAGTTTCCTCAACTGCAAAGGAGGGGGGTGACACCAGCACCTGCGGTTCAGGTTGCCATGGGGACGAAATGAGATAACGCCCCGACAAGTACGTACGCTTAATGCTCAAAACGGGTCTGTGTTCAGTGACCTGCCTCCCTGCTGCCTGGTCACAGGGAACTTCCTGCAAGCCCAGGGATGCTACCTGAGAAGTGCAGGGGGACAGCCCGTCCCTTGCTGTGCCCTGGTGCTGCCCTAGGCCGTGCAGGGGTGCTTAGATGCCAGGGCTGCAGGGCTGAGGGCCTTCTTCAGACATGGGTCAAGAAGGGTGTTTTAAAAAGGAACCTCCAGCAAGTGGCTGGTTCCTCCATTGTTAAGAGAACCAGAGCGTTGGGCGATCTCCCGGAGCCGGGAGTGAGGTGAAGCGGGTAGATGAGGGTGGCCGAAATGGGTGGGGGACACAGCCCGGTGCCGGGGTGAGGAGGGAAGAGGCTCTCCCCGTCAGTGATGGTGACTTCCTCTGCTCTCAGGGCCCCGAATGCAACTTCTAGGTGAACTGAAAGGTCCTTCTTGAGCGAACCCACCCCACATTCTGGCTCCCGAACAACGGCGTCCTCCAGGGACCCAAAGCCTAGGCGCCAGAAGGGTCCCCGCTCGCCACGCCTGCTCCCCAGAGGTCTGCACCAGGGTCTCCGGGCTGGGCATCTGTGACCCATACCTGAGCCGAGCCAGCCGCTGTCTAACACGGGCACCACCTTGGAGCCCCGAGCTCCCGCCTGCCTCCCAGAGCCTGGAGACCCTCGACCCGGCCCCTGCCCCCGCCGCTCGGGTGTGACCAGGCCCAGAGTGGCTCTGGGGGGTCCGGCGCTGAAAAACCTGAGCTCCAAGGCCACGCAGGCCCACAGGGGGCCTCAGCAGGACCCACCAACAAATCCGGGCAGCACACAAGTGGGGCCCACGCATCGCGTGACCCGAAGCCACCCTGTCCCCCGGCGGGCCGCGCCTCCTCCCGTGGGCCCGGCGCACTTACAGCACGCAGAGCGCGTAGGCCTTGGAGATGGACTCGCTGGCACGCACGAGGAAGCTCCCGTCCTTGCCCGTCCTGGACAGCAGCTCCTCGGCCTTGGAGCGGGTGATGTTGCCATGGTTCCAGCAGGGGACCATGGCGGCCACGGGCCTCCCCGGGCCGGGCGGGCGGCCACCCCAGGACCCACACGCCACCGAGGGGAGATGAGGCCCCCGCACCGCGAGCCGCCGTCGGTCCCCTCTCGGTTGCCCCGCTGCTGCCACCAGCTCCCTGCCCGACTTCCTGTTTCAGGAGCTCAGCGAGGGAAAGGAAGCCAGCAGCGGCAGAGAACTTCCTCATTGCGGAGACCGGCCGGGGGAGGCCGCGCTCCACCTTCCCACCCCGCCCCCCCGCCGGCCGCCCCTCCCGCTGCCCCCCCAAGGCCTCCCCGGGGCGGCAGCTGGGTCGTCGTCGGGGTCAGGAGGCTCACGGCCGGCTTCCGGAGAAGCGCGGCCTGGCAGGTGGACGGGCCAGGACAGTGGCCACTGGAGGCCTGTCTGGATGCTTACGTGGGATGGCCACGCCCTGGCCGGATCCCTCGCCTTCGGCTTTACCCTACTCCAGGGGCTACTCAGCTGGGACCACCGCCTGCCCCCCAGGGCCAGGCGAGATTGAGGGAGAGGGGCGCAGTGGAGCCCCCTCCCAATGTGAGAGACTCAGGAAACCACCACACAGCCTTGGGTGCTGGAAGGACCTTGAGGGACACCACCCTAGGGCTCCAACGGCCCAGGTGACAGCTCTGTGACACGTTTGCACTCGTCCCCAAGCGCCGGTGGGTGTGAAGGAACCCTGTTCTCCATGGCGGTCCAGCTTAGCCACACACGAAGGGGGTGGAGGGCTTGGGGACGTTGACCCTGCACGGAGAGAATGCGGGCTGGGTTTTCCCCTCTGGGTCTTTCCAGGATGCTCGGAAATGACACTTCCCCACAGGCTGACCACCTGGCCAAGGATGAAGAACGTGGCTTCCGGTGCCCTTTATCCCAGGAGAGTCAGGGTGGCCAGTGGAGTGCCCCCAGGCTGCCATGGTTGCACTTGCCGGTGGCTGAAAGGAGAGCTGCCCCCATGGGGCCACCATCCCGGACCAGCAGATTCTGAGGGCTCCAAAGCAGACGTCCACTCGTGGGGTGCACTCCGTTCTTGGGTCAGGCCCAGTAGGGTCAAGGGGCGCTGCTGACCCATCGCACAAGGCAGTGGTGCCCCCCCCATCCCACAGCCAGGCCTCGCCCCACCCCCCAAGACATGACAAGAGACCCCCTCCAGAGGCCCGAGCTCAGTGAGCCTCCGTCTGAGCCCCCCAGCTCTACATCGGAGCTTCAGGAGCTGATCAGACGTCTTTCTCTCAGCTGAGGTTTCCTCTTTTCTACCTTGAGGAAATAACCCCTAAGGGAGCTTGCCTGTGCTGAAGAGCCCTTGGCACCTCCACCTGCATGGACCTCCACAAGGCAGGTGATTCTGAACAAGCATGTCCTGATTATGAGGCCAGAGTGTGGCCTCTGGGCTCCAGGTGACGTTCCTTCTGGAAACTCCGGCTCAGTGAACTCCCCAGTCCTCACTCCCACCTCCCTAAGCCACTCTGAGCTTCCTCTCCCCTGACCTCTGACCCTGCCCGGCTCCTCCCACTGGACTAACCACTCAACTCCCAAACTCTCAGGACATAGGAAGCAAGGGTCCTCTGGGCAGGCCCTGAGCTAGGCGTGGGGACAAGAGCTGGCCTCCACACTCCAGCCTTCTGGAAGCCAGCTCTACGCTCCCATCACCACCATTTAGCACCCTTCTTGCCTCCCTGCTGACCCTCCAACAACCTCCTCCTTGGTCTCAGCCTCAAGGCCCCTTGGTCTCTTTAGGGCCCATCAGAAGGATCCATCTGCAGTCCTGACCCCTTAGTACCTTGACCAGACCCTCCACCACGTCCAAGACTCTTGCACTTATCACTGCCTTCCTGCCACTTTCTCCAGCTTCCCACACTCCCTCTCTCAGGCCTCTGTCCCTACCGAGTCCTGCCTTTCAGCAGAGTCGGGGGGCCAGTGGGACCACCTTTTTCCTTTACCCCTGTGATTTCCCTTGGACACACAGGACACATACATGACACACGCATTTCCCTAATTTTTAAGGCCCATCCCATTTCTACTTCCATCCAACCCAGCTGTCTGAGCCATCTGACATGGTCAGCTTCCTGGTCCCCCTGCCCTTCTGCTGCCCTGTTCAGAAAACCACAACACTTAGACCAGGGCCGCCCTCTCAGCGGGTGGGTGGGGACTGGGTGAATATTTTTTGCGGGGCCCCTGTCTATATAAACAACGTACTAAAAATTTGTATTATAAAATTCATGCACCCACGTGAGGTACAGTGACTTATCATTGAAGATTTAGTATAATGGATAGAGAGGAGGTAATTATCTATGTGTTCAGTGTCCAGTCAGTGCACTGAAGAGTCTTTTGTGACATCCAGGCTCTTGCTTCCTGTTCAGACCCTGTATTTTAGTGTCTTGGGTTCACGGAAGCCCTTGGCTGTACCTCAGGGCTCCCCACGGCCCACCAGCCTGGGCAGTCACCCACTGATTCCTACTGGAGGGCAAAGGAATGAAGGAGTGAAGGAAGTGTTGACTCACTGAGTCACCAAAAACAGAGGGAGCCGTGATAGTCAATTTTCTGCAACTTGGCTGGGCCATTATTCTAGATGTCTCTGTGAAGATACTTTTAGATGAGATTAGTATTTATGTTATTTAAAAATTTTTTAGATTCTGTTTTGTAAGTAGCCTCTGCACCTAACGTGGGGCTCAAACCCACAACCCCAAGATCAAGAGTTGCATGCTCTGCCAACTGAGCCAGCCAGGCGCCCCAAGGTTAGTATTTAAATCCGTAAACTCTGAGTAAAGCAGATTACTCTCCATATGTTGGGTGGGCCTCATGCAATCAGTTGAAGGCCTTTATAGAAAAAGACCGAGGCTCCCATAAGAAGAGGCAATTCTGTCAGCAGATTGCCTTCAGCTTGAACTGTAGTCCCTCCCCCCCCCCCCCCCCCCCCCCCCCGCCCCAGCCTGCCAGCCCACCCTGCAGATCCTGGACTTGTCAGTTTCTGTAATCACATGAGACAATTCCTTAAAAATAAAGCTCTCTCATATATATGTACATACACACACACATCCTGTTGGTGGTGTTTCTCTGGAAAACCCTGACCAATACAGAAGGAACTGTTTGAAGGCTGCCCGCGGGCTGGTGTCATGAGGAGTGAACTTCCCTCACCCACCCCCCACCCCCCCCCCCCCCCCCCCCGCCCCAGACCTGAGAAAAAGGCATCTTGGGCTGAAGAAGGAGATGGGGTGGCCATTCCCAGAAAACCGGGATAGGACCAGGAGGCCTGAGCCTCCTGTGGTCAGGCAGCGTTGCTCCCAGTGCCAGGGGACCCAGGGCAAGTGGGTCAGCGCCCCCATCAGGAAAGAGTGACACCCTCTTCTGCCCTGAGAATATACCCTGCCCCCATCGGCCCCTCCCAAATCAAAGGTCAAGGGCTCTTATTATCGAGATGGGGAAGGGCTCACTCTCCACTAGAGTGAAAGACGACGACTCAGCAGAGATCTCCTGAGGGTTGAGACACCTCCAAACATAGCAAGGATCATCCCCCCGACCCTCTGCAGGGAAGGAAGGGTGCCTCCTTCTTGGGCCCTCTCTCTCCCAGCTTCACCTCTGTGGGTTCTCGAGCGCTATCAGGGTGCCTGGCTCCACCTGCCTGCCTTCTCACAGACTTCCGGCTCCGCGTCCGCTATGGCATCTTCAGGTGGCTTTCCCAGATCCTCCCCCCAGGCCCCTGCAGACATTAATTCTGCTCAGCAGTCCTCTGAGTGCTGGGCGGGGCTTCTCCCGGAGGCCGGAGCACCCCGAAGGGTGGGAAGGCAGGGTCTCCGTTCACGGCGCGCCCACACTATTTTCCCTCCAGTCTCTAGTAATTCTATTTCAGGGCTGGAAAGCAGACCCCGAGGCACACACCCAGGAGCAAGGCCGGGTCTGAGCCCCAGCTCTGCCCCAAGATCCCTCCGCTACAGAGTGTCTGTGAAGTCACTAAAGGGTCTGGTGCGAGGCAGGTGCTCTCCGATGAGACGGCTCCCGTAGGGGGCCCTCCTGACCGGTGGCTGGACGACAGAGTCTTGGGGGACCCCAGCCAGCCGCCAGTGCCATTGACGCTGGCCACTGATTTAACAACCCTGGTATGAAAGAGAGGATTCTATAAAAGTGCTCTTTACCTACAACTAAAAATAACCGAAAATAGGTCAGATTCTGAGCCTTGCGACCCCCTACCACCAGGGGGAGCCTCCAACTCTTGCCTCCATCCATGAGTTCCTGTGTGGGGGGAGCTGTTCCTTTCCAAGAGTCCCGCCTCTGCCGTTCCCATAGTAACGACGCCGTAGGGATGGAGGCTATTTCCCAAGGGGTCTAGGGGCGGAGTTCATCATTGTGCTCAAGGATTTCCCTCGAATACCAAAGGCCTGGCAGCGAGCAGCTCTCCCCTTGCCAGAAGATGAAATAGGCCTGAACTGCAACCAGGAGAGTAGGGCTCGATTTGGGGGAAGAATTGGGTAAGAGAGAAAAATCACATCCACAAAAATAACTTGTGTCTTTTGCCAAGACTGTTAAGGACACGGGGACATATTCAAAATACAATGGTAAGTTAAAAAAAAAAAAAAAAAAATCAGGAAACCGAGTTGAGGATACAGCACGAATCCAGCTGTGGAAAAAACTTTATCCTGGGAAATCACCGAATCTGAAGAGTGCTGAGTTAAGTGCCATATCCACGAGCAATTTTTTTTCCCTCCTTCTAGTTTCCCAGATTTCCTTTAGGACCACATGCGACTTTTATGTAAATAGAAATTAAATAAATACAAAGACAACTAGGGTTCCAGAAGTTTCGCGTGAAATCTTTCTGGACAACTTGGCCCTTGGGCTGGTTGCATCCCAGGTACATGTCCCTCTGGAATCATAAGGAAGAGAGAGGAACCAAGGCCTCATCTTTTTTTTTTTTTTTCTTTTAACCCTGTCATACAGCTTACTTTTTTCACTTCACAATATTTCTGAACATTTCATGGAGCTTTTTTGTATCTACCATAGTCTTTGAAAAGCTAGCATACTAGGGCCACCGGGGTGGCTGTAGGTTGAGCATCCAACTTTGGCTCAGGTCAGGATCTCGAGGTTCGTGAGTTCAAGCCCCACACTGGGCTCGCTGCTGTCAGCGAAGAGCCCGCTTCCGATCCTCTGTCCCTCGCTCTCTGCCCCTCCCCCACTTGTGCTCTCCCAGAAATAAATTTTTAAAAAAACTTAAAAAAAAAAAAAAAAAGCTAGCATACTATTATATGCCGTAGCATCATGCATTGTACCAGTCTCCTACTGGTGGCCCCTGAGAGTGTTTCCAATATTTGTTATTACAAATCCCAGTCAGTGTGTCTGCTGGATATAGATCCTCAGAAGGGCGACAGGGTCCAAAGGCAGTGCACGTTTTTCTCTGGGGTTAATTATGCCATATTGTCTTCTATTCTTAATTTTTTTTTCACGTTTTTACCTATTTTGACATCTGCACGTCACCTCCAGCCTCTGTCCCAGCCCCGAGCGCTTCCCCATCCTCCCTTGCCTGGGCCTGTCGCTGCATTTCCCAAATGCATTTTCTGCCAACAGCCGTCAGCTTTCCGCGGCGACTACACGTCAGCTCCTTCCCGGCTTCGTGTTCGGTCAGTCTTCCTCTTTGCCTCCACAGCCAGCAGAGCTCTTCACCAATGCCCAAACCAAAAGCAAAACCATGCTGTTGCTTCTAACTTCATTCCCATCAGCATCTTCTGCCCGCTGTTGTCTTGTGAACTTCCTCCTGCGCGGAGGCCCCTGGCTGGGAAGCCCTGGGATTTCTTGACCGCATCCCTGCTCCCCGAGGAGGTCCCCAAGCTGTGTGAACGTCGTCTCTGAAATGCCCCTCTGAGGACCCTCTTCCTGGCTTGCAGATGGCTGCCTTCTCGCTTCCTCCTCACGTGGCCTGTACGAGACGGGGGAGGGTGGGAGACTTTCTCTCTCTTCCTCATTTTTTTTTAATTTTTTAATGTTCAGGGGCGCCTGGGTGGCGCAGTCGGTTAAGCGTCCGACTTCAGCCAGGTCACGATCTCGCGGTCCGTGAGTTCGAGCCCCGCGTCGGGCTCTGGGCTGATGGCTCAGAGCCTGGAGCCTGTTTCCAATTCTGTGTCTCCCTCTCTCTCTGCCCCTCCCCCGTTCATGCTCTGTCTCTCTCTGTCCCAAAAATAAATAAAAAAATGTTGAAAAAAAAATTAATTTTTTAATGTTTATTTATTTTTGAGAGAGAAAGAGAGAGAGAGAGAGCAGGGGAGGGGCAGAGAGAGAGGGAGACACAGAATCTGAAGCAGCTCCAGGCTCTGAGCTGTCAGCACAGAGCCCAATGTGGGGCTCAAACTCACAAACTATGAGATCACGACCTGAGCCCAAGTCAGAGGCTTAACCGACTGAGCCACTCAGGCACCCCACTCTTCCTCTTCTTATAAGGCTACCAAACCTCTAGGATTTGGACCCCATCTTGATGAACCCATGTAACCTTATTTACCTCCTAAGAACCCTATCTCCAAATACAGTCACACTAGGGGTTAGGGCTTCAACATGTGAATTCAGAAGGGAAACGATTTGGTCCATAGCAGTACCTACTAAATATTTGCTGCATTATAACAAAAGCTAATATCTATCTACCAGCTACTATGTGTGAGACACTGTGCTAAGCTCTTGGCATATGAATTGCTTCATTCATTCCTCGTGATACCCCATAGGGGGTCTCATTATAATCTCCGTTTAACTGGCAGAGAGATGGAGAACCAGAGACATTAAATAAATAATTCATCTGCCAGTTAGTGGCAGATCAGAGATTCTGCTTGACCTCATAACCAGTATGCACATTGCACACTTTGGGTTGGATGAGACTGAAATTCTCTGTGGACTCTGGAATCCTTAGGTGGGAGCCTTTGGTCCATTCATCTAAAGGCTCCCCTGCATTGTCTGTGGAAGCCGCATGGGCTCCCATTGTTGGGAGTAGCACAGGTGAAGGAGTAGCTGGGTTCCAGGCAAGGGTGCTGGTCTCCTGCTCATAAGAGTTTCAGAATTAGAACACGTTCCTTGAGAACAGAAGTTTGGTTCACACTCAACCCTCCAGGTTTCTTTTTGTTTTTGTTTATTTATTTTTTTATTTTGAGAGAGAGAAAGTGCATGCATGCAAATTGGGGAGGAGGAGGGAGAGGAGGAGGAGGAGGAGGAGGAGGAGGAGGAGGAGGAGGAGGAGAGAATCCTAAGCAGGCTCCGTGCTGTGCAGAGCCCAACACAGGGCTCCATTTCACGAACCGTGCAATCATGACCTGAGCTGAAATGAAGACACTTAACCATCCGGCGCCCAGGTGCCCCAGGTTTCTTCCCGTGAACTCAAGTGTGGTGTGATGACCACCTGGTAGGGGGCACTGGGGCCTTGGCTGCTTGTTGAACCTGTCGACCTGCAAATCCCTTCCCGTCTGGAGGTCCCTGTTCTCCTTGTAGTAGTGGCCAAGCTGATCTCCCAAATCTGCAATTCCAAGCCCTGGGCTACAATCCAGACTGCAAACAACCTCCAGGGTCATCTTCCTAAAGCCTTGCTTTGGTCTAGCCACTTCCAACTGAAAATCCTCTGATGGTTCCTGGCTGTCCATAGAACAAAGCCCCTGCAATTGCAAACCCTGCATTTGCAAAAACTCTAAGCGGGCTCACCAAATTAACCTGTGTCCCTTCGTCCCTTCGTCCCTTCGTCCCTTCTTCTTTCCCGCCCCACCTTTGGGGACTTGGTAGGAGCCCTCCTGACTCCATGTCTGGAGGGGCATCTACTCCCACGCCTGTCCATTGTCGCGGTGGCTACTGGAATGTGTACAACCAAATCTTGACCTCCAGACCTTGCTCTACCCCTCAGACCACCACCTCCCTCCCTTCTGTCTTCCACAAACCTCAGTCCTTACCCTTCCCCCCTTCCCTTGTCCCCATGACGGGCCTCTCTCCACCCTCAACTCCTCTCCCCGCCCCTTCCTCCCACCACCCCTCCCTGAAAGCCTCCAGTCAGGTTCTTCCCTCGGATGGGGTGCTGACCTTCCCCAGAAAAACCCCTTACCAGGCAGCTCAGCCTGGACAAATGCGCAGCTCCCAACCTGCATGGCGGCCAGGCTCTTGTAGACATGCCCTCTGCCTTCCCCACTGGCCGCCATCCCAGAGCCAGCGTTTTCCCCGTTGGCCTACCTCACCTCCCCATGCTCCTCAGAGCAGCTCACCCAGAAGCCAGAAGCCATCAAAAAAGAAACCCCTCACTTTTCTGCCCAGGTAGCCGGGCCTCCCAGGACACCTTCAAATGCATCTTCATCCGCCTCTATCCTCACCATTCTGGGTTCCCGTGTCACCTTGCTGGGACACCAGCTCCTGAAGGCACCCTGCCCCCCCCCCCAGATTTTCTCTCTCTCTCCTTCCCCTCGTCCCACAAGGAAGCTTAAAATTTTTCTATCTTAAATCAGCAACAACCCTCCCCGCCAAGGGTTCCCAGCCTTGGCTGTGCGTTTGAAAGGCTCCACACCAGCCCAATTAAAGAGAAATCTCTCAGGAGGGTCTGGACACCCCCGGCGAGTCCAGTGGGCAGCCGAGACTGAGAGCCAAGTCCCCACCTGCTTCCTTCGTGCCTGGGTATTGCCCTATTCTGTGCCTTCACTGGTGACCCTTTTGAATAAACTGTCCTTGCTGTCACAGCATCTTGTATTCCCACTGAAAACCTCTTGTCAAAATTCCAATCGCTCCCCTCTCCCAACATCCTCGCTGTGGCGTGCCGCCTTTCTGGAACCCTGACTGCTGCCCCTCTGCCTTGCTGTTCCTCCCTCCCAGCCTGTCTCATCCCCATCCCCTGATATACGGGTGCTTCCCCCACTTTTGTTCCTGGCCTTCTCTTTTGTCTGTCTGCTGCTCTCCCAGGGCCCTTTCCCCACAAGGGCTTCCAAATCTGCCTTTCCAGACCTGACGTCATTCCTAAGCCTCGTCCACACTTCCCACTGCCCAGGTGGTTTTCTTACGGGCACTATAGCCCTACTTCACCTGAGTTTCCTAGTTTTACGCTGAAAACCTGTTCTTCCACGTGGTCACCCAACTACCCAGTCTCCCGAGCCAGAATCCAAGTCTTCATCCCCCCTCCTTTCACCACCTACATCTGATGAATCACCCAGCTGTAGAACCCTCCGGAATATCCACTCCCTTCGATGCAGCCTCTCTGGTCCTGGCTTCGTTCACCCTGACATCATTTGCCCCCTGGACTTTTCCAGAGGACTGTCACTAGCCTGTCCTCCTTCAGGATCCCCCGACCCCCAAACACACACACACACACACACACACACACACACACAATCTCTCACTCTGTCCTCCAAATTTCTACCAAGCTCTTTCTGAACTGCACCTCTGAGTCTGCGTCTCTTCCAGATCAGATCTCCTGATGCCTTTCTTTTATCACAGGATGAAAGGCAAGCTCCCTGGCAGGTTGTACCAAGCCATTCAAGACCCATCATGGAATTGCCTGATCGTCTCATCCCCTACACTCCCTCTGGGCTCCAGCATGACCACATTGGTACCTTGATGTGTTCGTTCGTTCATTCATTCATTCACTCATTCAACACATAATGACTGAGAGCTCCCATACACCCAGACACTGTCTTAGACCCCACGATGTAGCAGGGGACACAGCCCCTGTCCTCCTGGACTTGCACTCTGCATTGGGATTTCTCGCTCTGTGCTATGATACTTGTTCATGGTTGAACTCCTCCCCAGCTGTCATTCCCCTTCGGCCACGCAGGACAAGGGCAGACTCGGGAACCTGACCACCTGGCTCGGCCACTTACCGGCTTGTACGATCCTGGTCAAGGGGCTTCATCTTTCTCTGCCTCAGCTTCTTCCTCTGTAAAATGGGGACAATAATAGTAACCTGCCTTACAGTATCGGGATGAGGAATAAATGAGTGGACACCTGCAAAGGGCTTGGAATAATGCCTGGTGCACAGTCAGGCCTCAAGGGACACTCACTATTATTTTCTACCATCAGCTCAGTGCCTGAGTAATGAGTACTCGATACATGTTTTCTGGCTGGATTAGAGAAGAAAACAGTAGAAGTAGTTAGCACACTGGAAGTTTGGTTCTCAGTGGAAACCAGGTAGCCCTGGTGTTACAAAGCCACGCTCTCATTAAAAGATCTAGAAAGGAGAAAAATGCTACCCACGGGGAAATAGCATGACTCAGGTACCAGTCACTGAGCTCCCACTGACCTAGCACCTCCTTGGGCAGAAAGGAGGGCCTGCATGCTCAACCAGTGACCCATTGGGCCCGAAGAAAAGTAAAGGAACTGACAGCCATCAGGATTCCACCTGCTTTTGCTGGGACCATGGAACTTCCGGTCCAGAGCAGTAGGAGGGAGGTGGGGGGATATACAGGGGCCTTTGAGCAAGTCATGCCCCCTTCCCAGGACTTTTTCCTTCATCAGATGAACACAGTTAGACCAGAGAATATTCGGGGAAGGGCTTTCTTACCTCTGTGATTCTAGAATTTCCTGTATGTGTGTCTACCACTGGTCTTTAAGCCAGATCATAAACCATGTAGGGAGAGAGTAGGAACCATGACTTATGAATTAAGGAACAAATACGTGACTTAATTCAATTTTTCCAGGAGCTCAGAATACAAATATAAAAATATGAAAAATATAAAAGAAAAAAGCCATTTCAAGACATTTTAATTCATAATGAAGAGTTGCACTTTACATTTGCAAACAACACATCTCAAGGGATTTCACACGTTCATCTTCGACTCAGTAATTCCTTTTAGAGGATTCAGTTTACAGAATGATCACAGATAAAGACAGAGGTTTACTCACAAAGATGTTCATCTCAGTGTTTTTATAACAGAAAAGAAGTCAAAGTACCTTCAATTTCTAATACCCAAGAATGATTGCATAATTCACAGTATGTTTCTTCGACATATTATCTTTTGCAAGAATATAACATGGGGGAAATGCTTCGGGTATAATGTCAAGTGGGGAGGAAAGGCACCATCCCACATTGATTCTGCAGCATGATCTCAGCAAATCTCACAGATAGAAGACCAGAAGAAAATGTGCCTCTGCCTAGTGGGATTACGGGTGGTTTTATCCTGCCTTTTTGTACTTCCAAATGGTTGGCATCTATTCCCTTGAAATCCTCCCCTAAAAACAGTACAAAAATGGAATTTGAAAAAGAAACACCTTGCCAAAAGTACAGTCAGCTTTCTCACCTTGTGAGCAGTGTGATTAAAGTATCACATTTAAATACTGGATTTCTTCCTTTCTTCTTCACGGGATGGGGATTTGTGTGGGTGGTGGTGTGGTGCTGGCTCTAAAATCTCACAGCGCAGAGCAGGGACTTGGAGCACCAAGCTCTCCGACGCCTCTCGGCTCTGCAGGAGGTGCTGCCTTCCCAGACGCCCGGGCTGGCATCTCTCCGCCCTCTCTGGTGAGGCCACGAGGCAATGCCAGCGAGGGAGGCGTTGCGCCCGGGGCTAACCAAGGGCACAGGCTCCAGAGACAGGCCGAGCAGAGCTCCACGTCCCAGAATCTGGACACACAGACCCCTTTGTACTCCTTGGATGGTCAGACAGGGACAATGGAGACAACTCAGAACAGAGGTGGGGACGCTGGTCAAGGGTCAGAAACCCACTTGCTTTCCCGGCCCTGCCACGGGCTGTGTGGTCTTGAGGAAGTCACTGGACCTCACAGAACCTGCTGTCACCTCCTCCCGTCCCTCAGTGAGGAGGCTGGACTTAAAAGACTTCAAGTTCACTTCCGTCTCTACAGGCTAACATGCTGTGTCTCACCACATGTGGCCTTACCTCTAAGAATGGACAAGTTCCAGTAATTCTCTGTGGCTACCGTGTTGCCCTCAGCTCATCGCGCTGTGCAGAGACAGAGTCTCTCCTGAGAGGGGCAGATCTTCTCTACCGGCACCACTGGGTTGAGCAGACCACCCTGCCTGCCCTCTCTGCGGGGCCAGGCTCTGGGCCTTCCGAGGCGACCGCCCTGGACGTGCCCCAAGCCCTCTCGTCTCCTCGGCCTCACACGGCAAGGGGAGGGGCTATGTGTCGGTCTGTGGATACGTGTGTGTCTCCATGGACACAAATTATAGTAAAAATTCAGTTTCACTAAATGTACTAAATGTATCCTGGATTGGATCCAAGAACAGAAAAAGGACATTAGTAGAAACACTGGTGAAACCCGAATGAAGTCTAGAGTTTAGTAATAGTGCATCAACGTTAATCTCTTAGTTTTGATACATGTACCACAGTTACATAAGATGTTAACACTAGGGGAAACTGAGTGTGGGATATATGGGAACACTCCATACTATCTTCGCAAATTTTCTGTAAATCTAAAATGGTTCCCCCTAAAAAAGTTTATCACAAAAATTCATTTCTGGGGCGCCTGGGTGGCTCAGTCAGTTGGGTGTCCGACTTCGGCTCAGGTCATGATCTCATGGCTCGTGAGTTCGATCCCTGCATCGGGCTCTGTGCTGACAGCTCAGAGCCTGGAGCCTGCTTCGGATTCTGTGTCTCCCTCTCTCTCTGCCCCTCCAGCGCTCATGCTCTGTCTCTCTCTCTCTCTAAAAAGTAGACATTAAAACAAATTTTTTTTAATTAAAAAAATTCATTTCCAAAGTTTTATTACAACCCAATATAATATACTGATTTGGAGGTTTAACTAGCAAATCCACTATTCAGTTGAACTTTTAAGGTACACAAATCTTGTGTGTACAGCTCATCGAATTCTCACATGAGAATTAGCCCTCCTAAGCTGCACCAGATCAAATAGTAGAATGTTTCCAGCACCCAGAAGACTCCTCCTAGCTCCCCATGAACAGCTATCCTCCTCCAGAAATAGCTACCTTCCTGATTTATACACCACGGATTTGTTTTGCGTGTTCCTGAACTTCATATAAATAGAGTCATCAAGTATGTAGTCTTTTGAATCTGGCTTCATTCGCGCAAATATATAATGTCTGGAAAACCACCTACGCTCTCGTGTGTAGCAGTACTTCATTCTTCTATTATCGTGAAATATTCCTTTGCGCGAATATTGCCCAATTCGGTTATCCATTCTGATATCGACTGACATTTGGATCGTTTCCCCTTTGGGACTCTTACGAACAAAGCTGCCAGAAACATTCTTAATACGTGTCCTTGGCAGCTATATGCATTCATGTCTTTTAGAGACGTACTGCAGAGAGGAAGTGCTGGGTCATAGAGTATTTGCATGTTCAGTTTTAGTAGATACTACTGAACAGCTTTCCAAAGTGGTCATACCAGGTACGCTTCCTCCAGAAATGCGTAGAATTCCGGTTGCTTCACGTCCTTGCCAATACCTGCTGTTGTCGATCTTTCTCACTGTAGTCATTCTGGTGGGTATCTCATAGTTCTAATTTGCATTTCTCTGAAAAACGTGTTTAGCAGCCTTTGTGATATCCTCTTTTGTGAAGTGCCTGTTCAAGTCCTTTGCCCATTTTCGTTGGATTGTCTTTTTCTTATTGGTTTGTAGGGACTCTTTATAGATTCTGGATACAAGTCCTTTGCCAGACATGTGTGTTATAAATATCTTCTCCCCGTCTATGGCTTTTCTTTTCACTCTCTTAGTGGTGTTTTTCAATGAGTGGATAAGTCCGACTTTAACCAAATCAACTATTGCTTTTTTTCACTCAAATCAGAAGACTTTGATATTTGCATACATTTAGAAGTAGAAGGAACTTTAGAGATCATCTGTGCTAGCAGTTCTTGATCCTTATGTTCACTAGAATAACTTGAGGAGCTTTTGAAAAAAATACTCATCCCTGACGCCACCACCAGAGATTCTGTATCAGTTGGTCAGGGCTGGAGCCCAGGCATCATCACGGTTTATAAGCTCCCCAGGGAATTCTAAAAAGCAGTTGTAATGGAGACCCACTGACTTGTGAACAGAGAGAGTCTAAGGGAATAATTTTCTGAGCTTGGCAGTGTCCGGATGTCTTATCGTATTCCCGACTCATCTCAAGACCCTTAGCAGATGATTGACTCTTCCAGAGGAGTTAGCAGAGGCCAGCTCCCGATACAATCCTCGGTGGGTCTTTCTCTCTTAAAGCTCTCAGTTTATCTTGGACGGTCCTGGCTGATGCCCACTGTCTTGGTGTAATTATTAATAACATTCTCCTTTCACTCTCAAAAGTGTCCTGATTTGAATAACACACTGTGGCACCACCCTACCTCTAAACCTCTTAGTGCACTGCTCCTGGCCTGTGTGGCCCTGTCCTCGTTCTCCTGACCAGGCCTCTGGCCTCTGCATAGCTAACTTTGCAGGGTTTAGAAGACAGCAGGTGACATCCCCAACGCAGAGGAGCTCTACTTTCCACCCCAGCAACGAGCAGGCCCTAACTCCTTATCCTTCCAGCTGGATTTCACAAAACTCCACACAGAGAAGTAGCACCCAGATAGGAGGCCAGGGCCGGGAAACACCAGAACAAAAGCCACACCTCCAGCTCCCTACCCTGTAAAAATTCCATTTAACCACTGCCTGGCCACATGGAGACTCGGCTCCGTTGCAAGAATCCATGACTGTTGTCATCGATCCCTGCCATCAAACTATTAGACTGATCCAATCAGTAGGAGGGGCTCTGATGGGGGGAGGGGGCGAATGGACTTGGGACATATGACAAGAAGCATCAGCCCCCTCCACCCGGGTCGGGCCCCCTCTCAGGTTATCACCCTCATGACAACCAGAAGCGGCCTTCTCCCTGCTCTTTCTACACAGCAAGATCTACACAAGCACACCCCTGCCCCCCTCTCTTTCCACATGGTGGCATACCTGTCATGGCAAAGGCTGAACGCCCCGGAGCAGCTTTGTGCCACAGACGCACATCCAACAGCCCAGTCCCTCTTGCCCACTTCCCTCTTCTGAATTATCTGATTCATCTGAATTTCATTCCTACCTTTAGCCGCATCACCTGTACAAAAATAACTTAGGATGGATGACTGTAGCAGGTTGAGTGGTGGCTCCAAAAGATACATCCACGTCCTAACCCTCAGAACCGGTGAAAGTGGCATCCTTTGGAAAAGAGTCTATGCAAATATAATTGAGTGAAGGATCATCCTGGGTTACCCAGGTATGAAGAAAAAAACACAGGGGAAGGGGAGAAAGCCATTCAAAGACAGAGGCATTAAAGGGAGGTAGCCGTAAGCCGAGGGCTGCCTGGGGTCACCAGATGCCGGAAGGGGCAAGGAAGGGTTCTCCCCAGGTCCTGCTGACACCTTGATTTTGGACTTCCGGCCTCCAGAACGGTCAGAGAATGAATTTCTGTTGTTTTAAGCCACCAAGTTTGTACTGATTTGCTACGGCAGCTTGAGGAGTTACCTTAATTTTCCTAGCCCCGCTTACCTCCCTGCAAAGCTGTCTTCCATGCTGTCTGCTCTAAAGCATCATCAAACACACAAACACACACACACACACACGCACATGCACATGCACATGCACACTCACATGCACACACACCCCTCTGCTAATTTGTCTCCGTCTCCTCCCAGGAACATGATGAGCGTTTACCAAGAAGAAATGGGCTGGACTCGACCATTTATCAGGACCTGCACGGAAGCCGGGGCTGGGGGGGCAACAGGCAGGCTGAGCCATGCAGAGCGACGTCTCCCCATCTTCCCTGTCGAGGGGCCGTGGGAAGCCAGGTTCCTTCAACTTCTGATTGAAAACCGAATCCCTCGGAAGGACGGAAACATCCAAGCAGGAAGACAGCCAAGAGGCACACGTCTCCACACACTTTCAGCGAGGGGAGCCGAGAGCTGGCCCCCAGAGCCCAGAGGGAAACCCACGGGCCTCTCACTCGGGGTGTTCAGGAGGAAAGGGGGCCCCAGGCCGGCGGGAGTCCTTCCTGGATGGCACACGGCTGGCTCCCAAAGACAAAAACTCAGCTGGGAAGGCTTGTTTCAGGGTGAACGTGAGGAACATGACCGCCTCGTAATCGTCCGATTCGTACAGACACCCGAACTGCGGTGACCCGTCAGGGCCGGTGCCCATGCTCTGGAGGTCTGAGTAGGCGCAGCTGCCCGTGGCCAGCAGGGCGGGCTCCGACCAGGCCGCGGGGCCCGGGCGCGGCTTGCTGAGGTAGGCGCCCAGGTGGGCTCTCTGCCGTGGGTCGGTGGGGTGAGTGTAGAGCAGCCATCTGTCCGAGGCGTCCGCCCCCGCCCCGGGGCCGGGAAAGCTGACGACGCTCCCTTGGCAGCCGTGCGGAGGCTCCACGAGCTCCTCCACTAGCTGGGCCTCCTTGAAGTCGAGGCCCTCGTTGGTGCTCTCGGCCTGGACCCTGGCTCTGAGGGGGCTCCTCGCGTTCAGATACACGACCCTCTGCTCCGCACCCCCGACTTCGGCCACCTGACACTCCACGGTGTCCTGGGCCACGAAGTTCCCTCTCTGCCACGTGTGCCCGTGGTCGTGGCTGACGAAGCAGAAGGCAAACGGCGAAGGCCGCCGGTGGGGGTGAAGGTTCCGGTAAGCGTAGGCGGGCACCACCAGACTCCGCGTCTTGTTGCGCAGCTGCAGGCAGTGCCCCGGCCCCACCGCGAAAGTGGCCCACTCCTCGTGGGCTGTGCCGATGGCGGGGCCGGTGAGGTCTCGGGCGGGGCTCCAGGACCTCCCGTGGTCGGGGCTGGTGACCTGGCACAGCCGAGTCACGTTGACCCTGGTGTGGAGCTGGTGGTGCTCGGACACCTGCCCCGGGATGGCGATGAAGAAGAGGAAGAGGGTTCCTGTCTTCTCGTCGTACAAGGGGCTTGGGTTCATGGACCGGTGGCCCTCCAGCTGGGCCTGGGCCACCACCTCCTGAGCGTGCCACTGAATGCGAGGAGACAGGAAGGAGGAGAAGAACGACTTTGAAATGGCCGGTGACAGCGGCAGTGACAGGAACTGCAGTGTGGGGAGACGGGCAGGTGGCGCATCCCACGGGAGAAACGTCAAAGGTCTCGCGGCACGCGTCCACCCGCGCAACGTCTCCCCGGAGCGCTGGGAGCCCGGCCCCTCCGTACTCCCTCCGAGGCGGCACACTCTTCATTCGAGGGGCTACCGCTGCCGTTTCCAGCAACATACGTTACAGAGCACCCGCAGAGTGCCAGACCGCAGCATGAGAAGAGGATTCGGGCACAGCCGTTCCCAGGTTCATCCCGGTCCCTTCCATTCACCAGCCCGGTCCAGTTTCCCATTCTTGAAAAATAAAGCCTTAGAGTAGCTCCGGCAGTCTGACCATGACGGGGCAGAATGTGACAATCACCTCCCATTTGCCACACATCACAGTCTATTAATGCAGCCTAGGAGGGATAGCACCACAACACCGAGGACTCACGAGGAGTTTCCACGGTTCCTGAGGCTGTGGCCTACATGCAGCAGCTCTGCCCTCTATCTCCGTCCATTAATAGCCCTCCACCAGTGAACGGTTCGAGGGGTAGACACCGTGCCCAGAGCATGATGTCTGTTATGCCGTCTAACACTAATCCCTGACTCCTGGGGGACAGGTGTCACCAGCTCCGTCTGCCGTCTGGAGAATGAGAGGCTTAGACAGCATGGATGAGTTGCCCAAGCCCATGCCTCTGATAAGTGGTGGAACCAGGACTTGAACCCAAGTCCATCTGCTTCAGACCCCATGCTCTGGCTGGGTACTGTGTCATAAAGACCATGAAATAATGATAATAGTATATTAACCCCTTCAAATGTGATAAGCCAGCCTTGGGTGTCTTCATCAAAATTAAATACTTGGTCTATGTGCTGCAATCTCAAGACACAAGTTCCAACCTTTACCTTGCTCCCTAGGTTAATTTTACTAAAAGGATACACTCCCCCCGCCCCCACCAGTTATGTGATACTAAACTACCCCTCCCTCAGGTTTTCAGGGATGCGGGAGCTGTACGAACATCAGTTTCCCTGTCCAACTTGTCCTGTTATGCAAGAAAGCAGAAGCAGCCAGGCCAGCTGAACTTGCTCACGGTGACCCCATGTGGGTCACCCTCACTGGGGACACCTTCTCTGCCCCATCTCTGATGGATCTCTGGGCCCCTCTTGGGATTCAGCATGTCTTGTCCCTCTGTTCCCCAGACGCCGGCCATCTAAGCATGTCATGGCCCCTGGATTCCCAGCACTTGTAGCCTCGCCCTGCCTTACCTGGACCTGATGGGTGGATGCGTCATAGCTTCCTCTGCGCAGGACGATCAGCTCCGCGTGCTCATCCTTCTTGCTTATCCGCTGTTCCGCGAAGGCCAACACTGTCTTCTGCTCAGGCAGATACAGCAGAGCGGGGATCCTGTAGGCATGGGCTCCTGACTGGAACACTCTCTCCTTCTGCAGGATGGGGCACGACTCCATGGGGCTTGGGGGAGGGCACAGGACAGGCAGGTGAGTCTCTTGCATTCACATCCTGAGACGGGGCCACGGCCACCCTCCCAGGCAGGGGCTGCTCACCCCGCGGGCAAGCCACCCGACGTTGGGGTGGCCTGTCCTTCTTCCCAGTGGGGGCTCATCGCCCTTTATGACATTCCAAGACCCTTTCTGCCAACTGTGCACATGCCCCTCGTAGGGCCTGGCAGCCGTGTATGCGTGAGACATGGGAGACGAGGTCTTCGGAAAAGAGTATTCTGTGCCGTATTTTTATTATAAGTTAACAAACCTCCTTACAACAGATTCGTGATAACCTTCAACTGCTTTTCCCAAACCCAACTCATCAATCAAACGCTAAACCCTGAGTGGGAAAGGAGTGCTTGCCGAGGGGCTCTCCGCAGCTGTCCGGCTGCCAGAAAATGACACATGGGAGTTTTTTTTTTTATAACTGCAGAGCCCTAGAAAGTTGCCTTAGCAAAAAGAAAAAAAAAATGTGGGGAAAAAATACAGGCTCCATTCTCGAGGCTCTCGTCCCCAGGCTGCCTGAGGGGAGGCCCAGTTGCACCCACCATGGGGGCTCCCCGCCTCCCCCCCGGGGCAGGGAGGGGGTGCAGGCAATGGAAGACAGAGGCTCCTGACACCCCACCCGGGCTGGAAGGGTCTTCCGGACATATAAGAAAATAAAAGAAAAAAAAGAAATATTTGGCCAGAAAGGGTAGGGAGAGCTGGAGGTAACTTGGTGATGTGGGTGACAGTGGTCCCTGTGCCGGGCCACCTGGTTCCCCCTTCAGGGTGACTTCACCCCCAGCTTCAGGGAGTGCTGGCTGCAGAACAGATGGGCCTCAGCTGTCAGCCCAGGGGAGGGACGGGACTGCCAGCAGCTGAAAAGAACCAAGGTCATAACCCAGGAAGGGCTCCACCTGCCAGCCAGCCTGCCCAGAACGTAAAGACTTGGCTCCCTCGTCCTACCTGGGATGCTCTCAAGGACCAGCCCAGCTCCAGGGCTCCCGTGGGCTCCACTGAGGCTCCCCAGACACTGCATCACAGCCCCCCTTCTCCTGCCTGCTCCTACTGCCCTCCCCTCCCTTCCACCGAGCTGACCCCAGGAGGCGCCCCCACAAACCTCCTGTCCATTTCGGAGCCTGCTTCCTGGGGAGCCCTGCCTGCAACAGGCCTTCGGGGAGGGGAAATGGAAAGCGGGGTGAGCAGTAAGCAGCACACAGCCTCTCCTCTGCACCCTTTCCTACCACGTCCGGGGATTCTCTATTTAAAAGTTAATTCAACGTTTCTGGGAAACGAGTGCAATCTACCGATATTCTATTCAAGCCACAATGAATATTATTGCTAGGCCAAAATAACAAAATAAAACTAATGAGGGCAAACACTGCACAAGGTAAAAATGTGTGTTTGCCTAAACGTGAGCGGAAGAGGTAAGTCTTCATGGTAAAATCTGGACCTGGAAACTGTCATCCAGGAACATGGAGTTTAGTAGACAGAAGGGTGGCTACGTTGAAACTTTGTTATGAAACGTAGGTGGTAGGGGCGCCCGGGGGGCTCAGTCGGTTAAGCCTCTGACGGCCCACTTCGGCCCAGGTCCTGATCTCGTGGCTCGCGGGTTTGAGCGTCTGGGCTCTGTGCTGAACAGCTCAGAGCCCGGAGCCCGCTTCAGATTCTGTGTCTCCCTCTCTCTCTCTCTGCCCTTCCCCCGCTCACGCGCTGTCTCTTTCTGTCTCTCAAAAATAAATGTTAAAAAAAAAAATTAAAAAAAAAAAAGAAATGTAGATGGGGAAGAATCAAATATGATTAAAAATAAAAATGAAATGGGGGAGAAAGAGGCAGGGTAAACAGTGTTCTCCAGAAAACCGATCAACAGTTTATTGGGCGTGTATCTTGGGTAATGTACCTAGGAGTGGAATTGCTGGGTCATATGGTAACACTAACTGCCTGACTGTTTCCACATCAGCCGCAACATTTTACATTCCCACCAGCCATGTCAAGATTCCAATCTCTCAATGCAACACTGGTTATTGTGTTTTTTTTGATAACAGCCATCCTACGGGGGTTAAGTAGCATCCCACTGTGGTTTTGATTTGCATTTCCGGGATGACTAACGATGTTGAGCTGGTGCTCACTGACCATCAGAATTGGATTTTAGCCTGGAGGCAATGGGAAGATTTCGGATTTGTTTAGGCAAGGCAGTGATCTAACCCGATTTATTTTTTAGGAAGTCCCTCTTTTGGCCCCAGGGAACTGTTGCTGAGGGGGGGGGGGGAGGGAGGCGTTGCAGAAGATGAATTTGTTACAAGCTTCCAGGTTTGCACTGTTTTCCAGACACCTTCCTTAGACCCTGCTCTCCTTTAGGGTGGGGACAAATTTTTTCATTCAAATAGCAAATATTTATTGTGCTTCTACCTTGGGCCCTGCATTGTTCTAGAAACTCAGGATGCTTTGTGAATAAAAATAAATAAATAAATAAATAAATAAATAAATCCGTGGACTGGTGGAGTTTGTGTTCTAGTGAGGATGGGAAGGGTTTAACTTTATTGCCAAATACCAAATAGTGCTCGCTAGGACCAGGACCTGTCTGAGCACTCGACACGGATGGCCGTACCTGACCTCACAAATGCCCCCACCAATGCCTTGCCCTCTGAAAACCTGTGAGGCTGAAAGCCACGCCCCTGTGGGAAAAGAGCCTGGCATGGAGGGGGAGGCTGTAGACATGTGCTAACCCTGTCCCCTAGGGGCTGCTAGGCTGAGTCTTTGCCCCATGTGTATTTTGAGCCAAAGCAGACACAGGAGGGCAGGTGCGGAGGAAAAAGAGAATCTGGAGGGCTCATCTCATTTTTGGCAACTCAGCACCCGCCTGAACTGGCACGCCCACCGACAACACCGATCCAAAAATGTCTTCATAATCATCATAACCAACACTTACACCGCCTTTACGAAGGGCCGGCACTCTTTTAAGTGCTCTGCTATATTTTAAAAAGTTTTTTTGTAAATTGTATTTATAAACTGTATTTTATTTTTTAAGTTTATTTATTTATTTAAAGAGAGAGAGCTCACGCGCACACACACGCGGCTGGGGGCCAAGGGGTGGGGGCCAAGGGGTAGCGGCAGAGAGAGGGAGAGAGAGAATCGGTGCAGAGCCCCGCATGGGGCTCGATCCCAAGAACCGTGGGCTCATGACCTGAACCGACACCAAGAGTCGGACACTCAAGCGTCTGAGCCACCCAGGCACCCCTATAAATTTTAGTATTTACAATACGATTTATAAATATTCACTTATTTAATACCTGTGACACCCTTACGAAATCGCCACTTTTTTTTATCCCATTGTACAGATGAGGAAACTGAGCTCACTAACACTTAAGTGCCAGAGGTGGGACTAAAGACACTTCTAACTCCCCGCAGTACTGACTCTGGGAGGGGTTCTGGAAAATGCCATCTTCCAGCACCTCGTTACATTTCTGGTGCTTTATAGCACCTCGTGTTGGTAGCTGGCCCATCTGGACCCAGCTCTGGCTCCCATATCATGGCAGCAGCTTGAGAGCAACATAGGGAGAAGAGAACTGAATTAGGAGTAAAAAAAATCAGATTCTAGCCCTAGGTCCCCTCCTTGTGTATCTTTGAGCAAGAACCTACCTCCCTGGGTTCCATCTCCCCACTTGACAAGAAGGGAGCTATAGGAGGTGACCATGCAGGCCCCTCCGTCTCCAGCGGGGGCTGACTCCTTGGGGGAGGGGAGGGCAGGGGGCCTCAGCATAACCCAGCCTCAGATGCCACCATCCAGGCAGTCAGCCAAGTGACAATGTCAGGCTGAGCCATGAGAAACCACCACACTGTAGGTCAAAAATGGTTGAATTGCAGTGATTTCAGACGGTCCCACAAAGGAACCAGCGGCTGACATGGCTTGTGGTCTTGTGGGGCCCAGGCCCAGAGCAAAGCATCTTACATAAGGAAGCTCACTTCTCCCCACCCAACCCGAGAGGCTGGCTTAGTGCTGCCATCTCGGATGTAGGGAAACTGAGAAGTGGAGTCGGGGGGCAGGAGGTGGCCTCCTGGAGTGGGTGGCCCCCCAGGTGCGAGCCTGGAGCCGCCAGATTCTAGAGCCCACACCCCTAACCACGGGGCTCTGCTGTCATGGGACCCATAGCTGAGACTCAGATCGAAAAGGCTTTCCTAGAAAACGCAAGCAGTCCGGCCTGCCTTCTCTCTCTTGTTGAGAGGACAGCCTTATGGGTGCCTTTCACATCCAGAGGCCTCCATGTGCCCACTTCAGGAAGATACCTTGGCAGCTTAGATTTGCACTGAGCACCCTCTAGGTGCCAGGAAACAGATCAACAGGTAAGTGCTGGTCCCTGCCCTCCAGGAACCTCTAGTAATAAGAGAGAACCAATAATTTTGGGAACAAGACAAGAGGCACTCTATGCAGCTTTTCCCAGGGGAATAGCCCTTGTTCTTGGGGGTTAGATTTGGGGGGAATGTTTGCCTGTTGGCTGCCATGTTGAAATACCAGCTCTCCAAAGAGCAGGAAGCTGCCCGCATCTGGACTGCCCACAGCACGAGCAAAGCAAGCATGTGGGGACCACAAGACTGAAGTTCTAGCAGCTTCTTTTCCCAAGAAAACTCTGTTTCCAATGGGTTCAACAACTCAGCCTGGGCCCAGTGCATTGCTGGGATTCCTACTCCGGGCTGAGAAGAGCTTTCTTGATTCCCATGCCAGTATAGGACCACCGAGCTGCCTTCTCGAAGTCCAGACCAGCTATATAACTTGGGGCCAGAATGAGGAGTTTTCCTGAGCTGACCAACTAGAGCTTTCTCCACATCTTTCCCCATCCAGCAGTACTCTGGGCTCCCCAAGAACAGAGTGGGTGCCAAGACAGGGGGTTGAGGGTGATGAGCTGTACTGCTCTTTAGAACTGCCATGGTCTAAGACATTCCCATATCGCTGTCACTTCATAATTACCTTGCACAGAAGAGCTCTTGCTTATGTTAACAAAGGAACAGGTAGGTCAGTTCCAAGAAAAGCTGTTGGTCAGCTTTTGGAGAGTGTTCAAAGTCAGATCCTGGCGTCTGGGTGGGAAGTCAGAGTATGTAGCAGAGGCAGTGGCAATCCAGCTTCCAGAAGAACAGTGGGGCTCCTGAGTTCCTCTGGGCTCATCTCGAGTCTCAGGGCCTCCTCTATTGTGCCGGTGCCTATATATATCTAAGGGAGGCCCTATTTCTGTCACCCACTCATCTGCCAATGTGCTCCAGGGCGATGCCAGTTTCCAGGCCCAGCCCTGGCCCAGTTAGGATGCTGGTACTCATTAACCAGGAGGAAGTCTGTCCAGGTCCCTGCATAGTCAGAGTGAATCAGAATGAGCCATGGACAGCCTGAATCAAGCTTGCTTCTGAAATGGCTGCAACGAGCAAAATGTGTGCCCAGCAGGAACCAAGCTTCCCAAGGCCTGGGACACTTTGGAAGTACAGGGAGGGCAAGAGCAAAGGCTAGAGCCATGCCGGACTCGGCTCCTTTTCCGGCTCTGCCAGGGCCAGCTGGGTAAGGAAGGCAGCTTTCTTGACCTCTTGGACCCCAGTTTCCTCCTCTGAAAAATGGTAGAAAAAACATCACAGTAGATTCCAAGCTGCGTGAGAGCAGAGACTATATGCCTCATCTGCTACTACAACCCAGTATTGAGAGAAGTTTCTGGTATATCATCGGTGCTCCATCAGTGCTCATCAAACAAGCAAACGGATGAGGCTACCTTTCCAGGCAGGGCCAATGCCGTGAAGATCATACAAGATAAACCCATTTAAATCTCTTAGCCCAGCATCTGGCATGTGGCAAGGACTCACTAGGTGCTAGTACCTGGCAAAGAGCCCTTTTCTTCCGCACCCACCATACCCAAGCCTAACTCATGGACCGTGAGTTCATTCCCAGAAGGATGAGTCATCCGCGTGTGCACAGCCAGAAAATACAGAGCTTCTTTAACTTATAATGGGGTTACATCCCAATAAACCCATCAGGAGTTGAAAACACCACACACTGAAAATGCATTTAATACGCCTAACCTACTGAACATCCTCGCTTGGCCTAGCCCACCTTAAACGTGCTCAGAACGCTTCCAGTAGCCCGCAAGTTGGGCTAATCGTCTAATGCAAAATCGTCTAACACAAAGCCTATTTTGTAATGAACTGTCGCTTAACTCATGTAATGTATCGAATGCTGTGCTGAAAGTGACAGGACGGCTCTGCGGGCACAGAACAGCTGTCAGCGTACCAGTCGTTGACCTTGGGGGTCGCTGGCTGGCTAGGAGCCCCCGCCGACCCGCCGTCACGAGAGAGGATGGGCTGCACATCACTAGCCCAGGAAAAGATCCAAATTCCAAGCGCCATGTAGGGTTTTCACTGAATGCATTCTGCTTTCACACCATCTCGAAGCTGAAAAATCCTAAGCTGAACCGTCGTACATCGGGGACCACCTGTATAACCCACCTCGCCTCAGCTCACCACCAGACTGTGTGGCTGAGGCTGAAGGAGCTGGAAAAATCAGAAGGCAGTCCAGCTGGTTCAAGGTGCGCTTTCTGTTGTAGTCTAGGACGGGGGGCTGAGGGAGGTCTTCCTAATCTGTTCCCCTTCCATCCACTGAACAAAGTCCTTTCACAGTACCATGAGCTCCAGACAGGTCCGGTAGCTCAGAGCCAGGTGCAGCCACACCTTGGCACATTCTCTCCCGGGGGTCAGCTCTCTCTGGCTGCCTCACAGCAGAGGTGTCCCCTGGATGGCACGTTCTGGGCTCCCTGTCCTGCTCTGGTCTAGAGCCCTCTCAGTGTTCTCAGAGAGACAGTCGTGGTCTGACCTTGAACTTTTCTTTGAAAAAAGCCACGCCCGAAGGCCAGCCTATGTGAAAAGCCCAGTAAACCCAGCCTCCTAGCTCTGACTCATACCCCATGTGTGGGAAGTCTGGGAATCACCTTGAAGCTGATGCCTTCACTAAGTCCTTCTTGTCTTCTGGCTAACTCACTGGGCCACAGAAGAGGCGTTTTAAAAGTGGGTTAATAAGCGTAGGCATAGTGACTGGTGAATGCAATTGCCATCCATCCATACAATGGAATATTAGGTACCAATTAATTAAAGTCATGTTTTAAAGGGGAACCTGGGTGGCTCAGTCACTTAAGCGTCCGACTGCAGCTCGGGTCATCTCGTGTCTCATGAATTCGAGCCTTGCGTTATGCTCTGTTGCTGACAGCCCAGATTGGGATTCTGCGTCTCCCTCTCTCTCTGCCCCGCTCACACTCTGTCTCTGTCTCTGTCTCTCTCCAAAATAAACAGACATTAAAAAAATTTTTTTAAATCATGTTTTAAAGATTAGGTAACGCATGAGAGAATGCCGGGATGGTGGGAAGTATAAAAAGCAGGATACATGGCGTACAAGGTAGGATCCCACTTTTGTAAATGTGTTTCTTGTACACTCAAGAATCTATATAAAAATAAACAAAAATTATATCAAAATACGTACTGCTCTACCCCCCAAACTTAGCACACTGCATGGAACAAAACTAATTAATTTTAATTAACTTTAACTAGTGGGACTACAATGATATTTATTTACTTCCTTGTATTCCTCTAGGTGCATATGAATATTATTAGTTTAAAAAGGTATTATCTTGGGGCGCCTGGGTGGCTCAGTCGGTTGGGCGTCTGACTTCGGCTCAGGTCATGATCTCGCAGTTTGTGAGTTCGAGCCCCGCGTCGGGCTCTGTGCTGACAGCTCGGAGCCTGGAGCCTGCTTCGGAGTCTATGTCTCCCTCTCTTTCTCTGCCCCTCCCCTGCTTGCACTCTGTCTCTCTCTCTCAAAAATAAACATTAAAAACAGTTAAAAAAATAATAAAAAAATAAAATACTTCAAAAAAAATAAAAAAATAAAAAGGTATTATCTTAAAACCAATGGTAAGTAATATAACGAAAGACTTTAAAATGTGGCTTAAGGGTAGCTATTAACTCTATCCTGGCCAGACCATTGAGTGCAGAAGTATGGTTTTAAAAGGACCTAAAGAGCGTATAGAAATGAGGTTGGGGCACCTGGGTGGCTCAGTCGGTTGAGTGTCCGACTCGATTTCGTCTCAGGTCATTATCTCATGATTCGGGAGTTTGAGCCCTGTGATGGGCTCTGCGCTCACTGCACAGAGCCTGCTTGGGATTCTCTCTCTCTCTCTCTCTGCCCTACATCTCCCAAAATAAATAAATAAACTTTTTTAAAAAGTTTAAAAATGGGTTTGATTCAGCATTCAAATTTAACTTACATTTGACTCCAAGGGATCAATTGATTAACTGTTCAAAAGTATTCATCGAATACATCCTATGTAGCCAATACCATGCTGACCGAGGAGATGAAGAGAGGTCATGGATGAGGTCCCAGAGCTCCAAGTGCTGATTATCTATCTGGGGGGAAAAGGCAAGCACATGAGCTACAGAGGCCAGAGAAGGTAGATATATTGCTCAAATGACCAAATCTAAAGTTGTGTCTATCTAAGCTTTTTTTTTTTTTTTCAAGATTTTATTTTTAAGTAATCTCTAGACCCAACATGGGGCTCAAACTCACAACTTTGAGATCAAGAATCACATGCTCTACTGACTGAGCCAGCCAGGTTCTCCATAGCTAAGCATTTTTTAATGCAACATTTTAATATTTCTACAATTTCTATTTAGCTCTTCTTTGACACTACTTTTTTTTAAATTATTTTCTTCCACCCTAAAAACAAATGAGCTATCAAACCATGAAAAGACATAGAGCGTATTACTAAGTGAAGGAAGGCAATCTGAAAAGGCTCCACACTGTGTGATTCCAAGTCTATGACATTCTGGAAAAGGCAGAACAATAGTGACAGTAAAAAGATCAGTGGTTGCCAGGGATTGCAGAGGTGGGGTGAGTAAGTAGGGGAAACGTAAATGATTTTTTTTTCCTGCAGTGAAAATGCTCTGTAATGTACCAAAATAATAGATACATGTCATTATATATTCATCCAAACCCATAGAATGTACACCATTAGGAGTGAACCCCAATGTAAACTATGGACTTGGAATAATAATGATGTGTCTGTGAAGATTCATTTATTGTAACAAACATACCACTCTGGTGGGGTTGGTGATAGTGGGGGAGGCTGTGCACGGGTGGGGACAGGGGGTAAATGAGAAATCTCTGCACCTTCCTCTCAATTTTGCTATGAATCTAAAACTGCTCTAAAAAATGAAGTCTTAATTTAAAAAAAAAATTAATTTCCTATTCTTGTTTTATATAGTTTACTACTTTACCTCTTTAAGCACTTGAAACAGACTTATTTTTTAAATGTCGCTTTTTATATTATTCCATTGTTTTCATCTCCTCCTATGTCAACTCTCATTTTTATGGAACGTTTTTCTTCATATTGGACTTTCTCAAATGTTTTATGATTTGTTACACTAATGTTTTAATCATTTATATTCATTTATTCCTTCATATTGGTCTTCCCCAAACGTTTTATAATTTTTATGTATGAGCTCATCCTCATTGGGGATTATCTTTTGGGGGTGGCGGTGGAGATGCCCCCAGAATTGCCCCAGATTGTGGATGCCTCCCCACAATTGTCTCAACCTAAGTCTTAAGGGTTCACAGTTTCTCAACTTTTTCTTAATTTCTATCTTAGAGTATCTGTACTTTGTAAGTGGCAAAAGCTTTAACCCCATGTACAAACCCAGCTTGTTCTCTATTTTCTTTTCAGCGATTCTCTTTCTACCCATGGCCTGGGACTTCTTTTCTTTTTTACGTCTGAGACATAATTCCTTTCTAAACTTTCTGCTGTATTCAGGTCCAGAGTATTTATTCTTGTGCCCTCACTGCTGGGAACTTAAAACAAGCATATACCCTGGCTATGTCTGTACAGTCCCTAATAAACTAGCTCACCAGCTAGTAAATAGAAATAGAAATAGAAATAGAAATAGAAATAGAAATAGAAATAGGTAAATATAGAATTACCTATTTATTTATGGCACCTGGAGATTTACCTTTCTTACTTTTGAGATCAAATATGTATTTGAGATCAAATATGATATATGTAATATATATATATATATATATATATATTTTCCAGCATTTCTGTATGTTCAGGAAATTTCACATGACCTTGGGCAAGCTACCGAACTTCTGTATACCTGGCTCTCTCATCGTAAGACCGTAGTGATGGTTAAACAAACTAATTCGTGTAAAGTGCTTAGAACAGAGCCTGGCCCAGAGGTGGTCAATAGATATCATGGTAATTATTCATGCTTCTGCTCAGTTCTCTTCCCTGATCAGGCCTTTATATATTTCAAATGTATTTTAAAAATTTTAACATTTTTTTAAATTTATTTTTTTGAAAGACAGAGAGAGACAGAGCACTAGTGGGGGAGGGGCAGAGACAGAATCTGAAGCAGGCTCCAGGCTCTGAGCTGTCAGCACAGAGCCTGATGTGGGGCTTGAACCCATGAACTGGGAGATCATGACCTGAGCCGAAGTCAGATGCTTAACCAACTGAGTCACCCAGGTGCCCTTCAAATGTATTTTTAAAATAACCACTACAATTTTTTAAATTTAAAACACTGAAATTTCCTCTCCTCTCTCCACTCCCAAGAGCAAACTCAACACAGGAAGTTAGATAATCTTAAAAGAAATTCTCTTAATAAGGAATTCAACTTCATACACTTGAACATTCAATTTCTGCCAATGCACATTTATAATAGCCATTTTAAAATGATTATTTTGTGAGTATTAAGTCCATTAGTGATCTATCAAAAATTATCACCCAGAAAACATCACAAAAGCTTCTGATCAAGGACATCTCAGGTTTTGAAAGGGATTTCTCAGTGCCTTAGTCCATTTGGGTTCCTATAACAAAATACCATAGACTGGGGGTGCTTATAAACAACAGAAATCTATTTCTCACAGTTCTGGAGGGTAGGAAGTTCAAGATCAAGGCACTGGCAAATTCAGTGTCTGGTGGGACCCCTCTTCCTGGCTCATAGATGGCCATAGTGGAAGGGCACAGGAGCTCTCCAGGATCTCTCTTGTAAAGACTTTATAGGTTCCTCATAGGCAAGTTCTCATGACTTAATCACCTTCCACAGATCCACCTCCTATACTATCACTTTGGGGGTTAGTTTTCGACATACGAATTTTGAGGGAAACAAACATTGAGTCCATGGCACTCAGTATCATCCCAGAATATATTACGGGAAGTAGTAGCTGGCCATTAAAGAGTGAAGGACTCCAACGTGTGCAGAATTGGAAAAACACCAAGACAACATAGAACAGTGTGAACATGCTGTGACCCCACCTAAGGAAAATACAGATGTGTGTGTGTGTGTGTGTGTGTGTGTGTGTGTGTGTGAGAGAGAGAGAGAGAGAGAGAGAGAGAGAGAGAGAGAGAGAGAGGTTATATACAGACAGAACATTTCTAGACTAATGCTCATGAAAGTGTTCTCAGAGGTTATGTAAAGTGTTTTTGAGAAAGAAAGTGACAAGATCAGGGCTGTTAGCAGATTCACAAGGCATACGGAGTGGGATGGAGTGGGAAGGACTGGAAGTAATTGAGCCAGGAGACCTGTTTAAAGGACGTTGCACTAGTCAGGATAAGAGCTGCTAGAGGCCTATTCTGAAGCAGTGAGATGGAGTGGTGGAGAAAAAAAAAAAAAAAGAAATCAGATTCACCTTCAAGATGCTACCAATGGTATCCCCAGTGCCTAGCACAGTGACTATACTTACTAGATGCTCACCAAAGGTATGAAATAAATTGTCTCCCATATGAAAGATCTGACAGTTCCTCTCCCAAGACATCCACTGGCCACCTCAAGATGTAAATCCCACAGACCTCATCATCTCTCTTAAGAGCTCACTCACTCAGCCCTGGGCCCTGGGGAGCAGGGTCAGGAGATGGGGACATAAGCAGGTAGAGCTAGGGCCCACGTTCCCCTTGCGCCCCTCTGGCCCTGCCCACCCAGGAGCGTAACCTTCCTGCTCTACCCCTGCCCTCACTTCACCAGGCACCCCACCAAATGTCTGCTTTACTGCAGACACAGCCCTGCACTGGGCGTATGTGGCAGAAGGGGTGTCTCCAAAAAGCTTCAGGCTCACTTCCCTTGGGAGCTAAGGGAAGACAAGAAAACTGCTAATGAGGAAGGGGGAAAGCATGCCAAGAAAATCAGATGGAACCCTACACAGATGCACTCACACACACAGGCATGCATGCCCCGGCTACCATAACACTTCACACGTAGGATATGCTTAAGATAAGGGTTTTTAACAAGTGCAACAATGAAAGGAGAGTGAGCACGAAGAAAAAGAGTTGCAGAAGTGTAGCATATAAGGGCCAGTTGAAGGAAAGGTCCTCCTGAAGAATAGCTGGTTCGGCGGACACACCCTGAAATGCCTGTATATGTGGAAGCCCAACCAGGAGCCTTTGGTGGTGGGGGACAGTGAAGGCGAGTAGGGATAACTGTATTTATTCTGATATCTTCTGAGCCTAATAATGTGGGGTCTGGCTTAAAGTATCCTGCTGAAATGTTTGTTAATTGAATGAAGGGATGTTTGGATGGATGGATGGATGGATGGATTGGTAGATGGGTAAATGGGTAAATGGGTGAATGGATGGATGAGTGGATGATGGATGGATGGATGGATGGATGGACGGATGGATGGATGAGACTACTTCTCTCTGGTTTTCAGAGGCAAAACTGAAACCAGTGTTTGTGGTAATCAGGTGGCTGTGTAGATAGCTTTTCAAAGATGGCCTACTTTTTCTTTTTACTTTTCTTTTCTTTCTTTTCTTCTCTTTTCTTTTCTTTCTTTCCTTTCCTTTCCTTTCCTTTCCTTTCCTTCCTTTCCTTTCCTTTCCTTTCCTTTCCTTTCCTCTCCTCTCCTCTCCTCTCCTCTCCTCTCCTCTCCTCTCCTCTCCTCTCCTCTCCTCTCCTTTTCTTTCTTTCAGCGATCCCTACCTACCAGTATTAATGCCTTTGTGTAATCCCCTACCTTTGATTGTAGGCTGTACCTGACGGCTTTCTCCTAATGAGAAGGCAACAAAAGTGATGGGCTGTTACTTCTGTGAGTAGACTACAAAAGACAGTGACTTCCATCTTCCTGGTGACAAGGTGTCATAGTAGAGAGGCCCATGTGGTGGCCTTAGGCCAACAGTCAGTGAGGAGCTGAGGCCCTCAGCCCAACAGCCCACAAGGAACTGAATGCTGCCAACAACCTCTTAAGCAAAAGGAAGGAGACCCTTCCCCAGTGGAGCTTTGATACATAATCCCAGCCCCACCAGCACCTGCATTACAGCCTGTGTGAGGCCCTGAGCAGAGAACCACCTAAGCTGTGCCCTGATGCCTGACCCACAGAAACTGTGAGACAACAAATGTGTGCTGTTTCAAGCCACCCCGTCTGGGATTAATTTGTGGCCAGCAAGAGATAGCGAACACAATGGCTGATTTGAGTTTACAAAAATGAACATTCTGACAATTAAACTTGGCAAATGATGGTAGTGGTTAAGAATCCAGGTTCTAGAACCAACTGGGCTAGTTTGAATCCTGGATCCCCAACTTACTAGCTGTGTGACCTTCGGCAAGATGATCAACTTCTCTGAGCCTCTGTTCTGGCATTCTTAAAATGGGTAGAAGTCTCTGCTCATAGAGAATACACAAGGATTACTTGAAGTGCTTAAATAAAGGACTTAGCTCGGTACCTGTCCCCGAATAGAAGGTAGGTGCTAGCAAGAATGATAATGGAGCAAGTTCCCTCACAAAATGGCGAGTGTCCCACACCCGGAAGTGATCAAGCTGAGGCACGATGGCAACGTGCAAGAAGTGAACGGAACCCTGGGGGACCCCAAGCGCATTCCCAAGCTTCAGATTCTAGTGCCGTGTGGCTGCCTAGCTATTGCTGAGGGGTGAGGGATCAGGTGTGCCACGGGACCACTGGGCCTGTTACCTTGTACCAGGGTTTGGTGACGGCCGTTGCCGGCCTTGACCATGGGTAAGCACCTGCATTCCTGTATCCTCTGGCCAGGTGTTCAGCCTCCACCCTGTCTGGGCCCATGGAGCCCAGGAAGGTAAACACCCAGCCAGGAAGTGATTGTCACGGGCACGGGGCCAGCTCTGAGCCGACGTGGGTCTGAAGGTCAGAAATGCTTCACAGGGAGCCTTCTCCAGGAGAGGACAAATTGCCTGGCTGCAGGCTCTCTGAGACGGGGTGGAGGGTGCACAGATCTTGCTGGGGACACGGCGGCTTGCTCTGGGGCCCCAGACAAGACAGAGGAGAGGTGAAGGAGTCGTCGAGGGGGGCCCAACTCCCCAGGAGCACCTCATTGGCAGGTGAGCAAATGATCTTGGTATTTTTAATGAAAGAAAATGAAATAAGAGATGGAATGGGGGTTTTGGCAGGATTGGAGACACCCCAGGCAGGTGCGTGAAGGGGAAGGAGGCCACCACCCACCCACTCATTGAGAGACAGCCCCAAGAGAGAAGACAGCCCCAGATTTCACTGTGGAGACCAAGTCTAGTCTTGGCTTCACCACAGCCTCCCGGGACTCAGTTTCCCCATCTGTGAAGTGGGGTAATGATCCATTCCAGGCTCTTCTCCTGTGATGGCTCTGGGGGGGGGGGCAAGTGAGATTAAAAAAATAATAACCCAGGACTGACTACATAATTTGCAGGGCCCCATGAAAGATGAATTTGTGAGGCCCTAGGTTCAAAATTAATTAAGAATTTCAAAAATTAAGAATGAAAAATTATTAAGAATGGCAACAGTAGAGCATTAAACCAAGTGAGGGGCTTTTCTAAGAGCAGAGCCCTGTGTGGCCGCCTAGGTCACTTGCTCGTGGCTCCAGCCGTAATAAAAAAACGTGTATGTAAACTGTGAAGGGCCAAACAAACCGTGATTACTATGTGCCGTGGCTCAAATCTCAAGGTCAGGAAGCACACCTGGGAACGGAAATCTTAGCCCCGAAGTGGTAGCCCATCGCAATGCTGCCCCCTCTGCCGGGGCCTCTGCTGCTCAGGGTCCCATCTCAAAAGGACAAAAGGCCCGCTCCCCCCAACCTTCCAGACTTGCACACCTGTCTGGCGTCAAGCCAAAGCATGGTGTGACTCAAATGTCTGGGGACACCGTGCTCTTGGATGTGGTGGGGTAGTTTCTTTCATTCTGTCTCTCGGTTTGAAATTCGGGACGTTCGCGGTCATTGGCAAAGCTCAGGTAGGACCCGCTGCTCCCGTACGCGTGACCGTTCTGCCGTGTTGTGCCGACTGCCCACACGTGTTTGCCTTTCGGGCAAAGGCTCGTGTCAATGCAGTGAGACCATTGGTGGGAACGTCCCAACTGCCTACCCCCTCCCCGCCCACCATCACATCTCTATCCTCCCCTCTCCGTTTCTCACTCAGGCTTTCGCTTCCTTTTTCATTCCTGCCCCTTCTCCAGTGCCCTTGGCATTGCGCAGCTCACAGCACTGGGAACTAGTGTCTCCGTGGGTGTCCTAAGCTTTCTGGGAAATCAGACATCAGACCATCTCCTCAGCCCCACTCTCAACCCCGCCCCTTCCTGGAGTCCCAAGTGTTGTGTCTTGCAAACCCCTCCCTTGGGAGGACCCCCTCCTCCGGCCCCTGGAGAGGGGGGCTAGAACCAAGGCAGTGTGAGTAGGGGGCCACAGCTTTGTCCCCGGTGGCCCGAGATGGAGGAAGACAATTGCCTGGAGAGCCCCACCTTGCCTGTGGGAGGCCTCTCTGGCCTCAGCTCGGAGGCCCAGGGGGCTTACATCAGCGGACAAAGCAGCCCAGAGGCTCAGCGGAGGCCGATCTAACAGCCCAGCCTTACTGGCTCCGCTGCAGACCCTGTCTGGGCAGCCAGCGGGCCCGCCAGCCCGAAGTCCAGCGTCCCCCACGCACATGAGCCCTTTGCCTCCCCAAGTAAGGAGTCAGCTCTGTCGCCTGGAGTTACCCCTGGCACCACCACAGAATGACACAATTCCTTCCTTTATTCCTTCATCAAACAACTGCCGAGCACCTTGGGCAGGTGAGGCTTCCCAAAGGGGCTGGGGGCACAGATGCGACCAGGGTGACAGAGGAGAATCAGAACCCCAAGGCCAGGTTAGGGGCACTCCCTCCAGGAAGGGGGCACAGTATACCCTCCTCACTCCAGAGATGGGGGTGGATTGTGGGGCTCAGAGGCATTTTGGTGTGCTCAGCCAGGAGGTTACATCTCTGAGCCTACCGGCGTTTCTTTCCAGAACTCTCCTTGGCGTCTCAGGGAGCTCCCCTCAGCCTCCTCACCTTGGGGTCACCTTTCCCCACTTTGGGAGCTGTGGAGCTCCAGGCATGGAGGAAATACCCAAGGGAAGACTGTCAGCCTGCACCCCTTTCCCTGATTGGCAGTTGTCCTTGAGAGTCCCCAGAGGCCACACTGGGTCAGGGCAAAAGACTGAGCACTAGGGGCGCCTGGGTAGCTCAGTCGATTGAGCGGCCGACTTCAGCTCAGGTCAGGATCTCACAGTCCGTGAGTTCGAGCCCCACGTCGGGCTCTGTGCTGACAGCTTAGAGCTGGAGCCTGCTTCAGCTTCTGTGTCTCCCTCTCTCTCTGCCCCTCCCCTGCTCGTGCTCTGTCTCTGTCTCTGTCTCTCTCTCTCTCTCAAAAATAGATAAATGTTAAAAAGGGGGGGGGGGGCGTTTGCCTGGAACATCTCTTCGTGTTTTTTGGGAGAATAGCTCAAGTGGCTAATTAAGAACCTGGGTGTCTGGGAACCTGAGTCAGGCCACGTCTCACTCTTTCTCCCTCAACTGGCCCACCCTTTGGGACGGGGGAATGAAGGTGGGGGTTATCATCAAAGGGATGCGTGGAGAAGTGGCCTTGGGGCTGAGTGTCATTAAACAACCTTACATCACTTCTTAATTATTTACAAGAGGAGAATTGATGGGTAGGGTTTCATGTATTATAAAGCAGGCTCTCTAACTTGAAAATAAGGTCATTTTTTTCACACTTACCCTAACAGAATGTCGCAAGCTCTTCAAATAGCACACTCTCGGGAAAGGGACAGCAGAGTTTTAGCAAGGTGGAGCGGGAGCCCCCCAGGGCATGGGATGGGAAGAGGCAGAGGTGTGGACCTGGTGAAGCATGAGGACAGGTGTGCTGGAGAGGAGGGAGGGTGGGTGGAGGGGGTCCGCCACCCACGATGCCTGGACCCCAAAGCCTCCTGGAGATCACAGTGGGGCGTCTGTATGGCCAACACACCCCACGGGGAACTCACCCTGCACTCGTACTCCAGCACTAGCTGGCCTTGCCTCAGTTGCCTTCACTTTCGGCTGGAGGTTCACACACCAGCACCGGTGTCTCCCACGGCTAGAAGCTCTGCCCGTCAGTTTTCCAGGTCTTTGATGAGTCTAAAAATGGGGCGCTGACTCATTATTATTTAATGAGTATGCTTCCTCCAGAGACAAAGCCTCCAGGACAGGCTTCCCAGAGAACAAGCATCTCGGATGATGCCTTCAGAGGCTCAGAGAAGCTTGGGATCCCCTGGGGCAGGGACCAGCTGGGATAAGGAAGGAAGGCAAGCTGGGCCTGAGGACCCTGACCCCCAGGTCCTATCTGGAAGTGGCAAGGGTTTTTCTCTGTGGCTGACTCAGGAAGTGTTGCTCAATCCCGAGTACAAGTTCATACGACCTGCTTGTGTCAGTGTTTCAATCCCCCCCCGCCCCCCGCCACCAGCAGTGAGCTCCTGCCACACTGACCTGTTAGCACTGCCTTCAGCCAGTCAGTGTCTGCTGCACGCCTGCCCTGGGCCGTTAAGATGTGACAAAGACGGACAACCCCTGCCCCTTTCCCAGGGCCCCTCGGCTGCCTCTCCTCCCCTCCTTACTGCTGTCCAAACAGGTAGGTTAAGAAAACCCAATTTCCACTCACAGCTGATTCACTCGGCATCGCTGAGCCAAAACAGATTCCCGTTAAATCCCACTAATGGGACAAAAAACTTCCAAGCATTTTTACGTTTATAAAACCCTGGCATAATGGGCTTTATTTTTCATGATGCTCTATAGACCTAAATCCACTCATGAAAGTGAGTATGTCTATGAAGATATTTTTTTTTGCTCTCATCTGAGTGATAAAAACATTCCTTGGTGGATTCTTGAATGCCGGACAGCCTTCTTTTCTTGAAGTTCCTTTTTAAGGCAGTTAGCTTTGAACTTCAAAATGATGGTAAGGTTTTTTGTTTCCGGAGTGAAAAGGCAGCTGGCACTTGGACAATTTTTCCTAGTGCCTGCGGTATCAGAACTGTTCCCTGGAACGTTCTTTCTGCAGTTTTCTGGCCTCTTGGGAACCTGTCCAGAGGCAAAGACCGAAGTCCCTTGTATTAGGCAAACTTGGGTTCCAAGTCAACGGTGAGACACGGAGAGATTCTAGCTGGGGGTCACAAGGAAGCCATCTTGATGCTGAATCTAATATAAATAGACCCACCTAGGCTGTGTTTGGAAAAACATTATTATTTGTGTATCCCTTGGAGAAATATCACAGAAATTGTCAAAATAAAGGAGCATGGGTACATGTGCATGCATCTTTTAACTGGGGGCGGGGCACAGGCTTTGGAGGCCAAGGTGGCCATACTCTAACTGCTTGGCCCCAGGCTGGGTCACTGTCTCCTTTTTATCTCTCTCTGAATTCTCTATAATCTTACAAGGCTGTTTTCTCAGGAAAGGCTGTTTGCTCCACGTCAGAATGTCCTAAGTTAAAGGTGGCAAGGAATAGTTTAGAAATCCTGCTCTTTGCCGGAGCCAGGCTGCCTCCGCCACGTTCTGGCTGTGTGACGTTCGCTGAGTTGGTTAACCTCTCTGAACTTCTACGTCCTCCATGGTACACATGGAGGACATGGGGCAAAGGTAGTAATGATCATTAGGACTGCCCTGAATGTTCCGTGAGATGATGACTCTATCGGGCTTGGTTTTCACTGTTATCCCAATAGAGAAAAAAAAGAATAGATCCTCTTTTCTAATATAAAAGTTGACTTAAAGCAGTAGAGATGTATCAGTTCACATAGAAAACTGAGCACTCAGCACGAAAGTGTACATGAGAACCCTCAAATGTAAAGAGAACTGATGTCCTCGGACAAGTCTGCCCTCCTGCTACAAGGGCTTGGAGCCCAACCAGCTTTGGGAAACTCCCTTCCCCTGATGGCACCACTCAGGTCTGCCTGTTGTCCATAGGGGAGACGGTACACCTGCCCAAGGTCTCAGCTCATCTGACCCAGTAATTATTTCCCTCCAGTGAGTATTTCTTGACAAGTGAAGGTACTTTTTCTGGCAAAACCATAATGCTCTAATCTGAAAAAGCCAAGTCTGGTAACTGCTGGTATGGAAAGAGTTTGAGGATGGGGCACCTGAGTGGCTCAGTCTGTTAAACGTCCGACTTCGGCTCAGGTCATGATCTCACAGCTCGTGAGTTTGAGCCCCACGTCGGCCTCTGTGCTGACAGCTCCGAGCCTGGAGCCTGCTTCGGATTCTGTGTCTCCCTCTCTCTCTCTCTCTCTTCCCCTCCCCGGCTCATGCTCGTGCTCTGTCTCTCTAAGAAAGAAAGAAAGAAAGAAAGAAAGAAAGAAAGAAAGAAAGAAAGAAAGAAAGAGGAAGGAAGGAAGGAAGGAAGGAAGGAAGGAAGGAAGGAAGGAAGGAAAGAAAATTTGAGGAAATCAATGGTGGGTGAACCTCCAGGATTTAGGGCTCCACTTGGAAAGAGTGTATTAGCTTCATGTTGCTGCTGTAACAAATGAGCACATGCTTAGTGACTTAACAACAATATAGACACATCACCTTTCAGTTCTTGAAGACAGGAGTCCAAAATGGGTCTCACTGGGCTAACATCAAGGTGTCATCTGGGCCACTTTTCTTCTGGAAGCTCCTGGGGACAACATTTCCTTGTCTTTTCCAGCCTCTCGAGACCGCCCCCATTCCTTGTCCTGTGGCCTCCTCTTCCCTTTTCAAAGCCACCAATGGTAGCACCTGCAAATCTGTCTCTGCCCCTCTTGCTCTCCTCTTATAAGGACCCTGGTGATTACACCGGGGTGGGGGGGTGGCCACACAGCAGTGGCCGAGTTGGAGAAGCAGACCCTGGTCTGTGATTTGAGCATCTGTGCTATGTACCAGGTTCTGCAGGACCAGAGAACCCCGCCAGGTGGAGTTTGGAGTGGGGGCTGGCCAGCTGTAGCCCCAGGAGACCTCAGCGTGGCCTATGGTCGGGTGCTATGACCATCGGACCCACTCATCCTTTACAGCAGGGCCAGGGGCATGTGGGTGCTTGGCAGTCACTGGATAGAGGAAGGGGTCAGTGGATGAACAGGAGTCTCTGTGGGCTTCACTGTGGACTGAGTGGGCCCGGCCCTCGGGTGGAGCCCTGGAGGACAGAGCTCTGAGGAGCTAGATGGCGGGACCACGTGGGGCACCAGCATGGACCCAACGGTCGGTCTAAGCTGGAAGCCACACCCAGAGCCCTGTCAGGAGGAATAAAAGGAGCAGCCCAGACGGACAGACAGCATGGACTCGGGAAGGGGCACAAACACAAAGAGACCCAGGCTCTGAGGAGACAGTGCCAGCCAGTTCTGCTGTGATTTGGGGGGTTTGGGCAGCCCCGGGTTAGGTCCTCGAGGGTCTCCTTGGTGTGGGGAGGTCCCACGTACCCACCGGCCACTTTGTTCATGCTGGATGTCCCTAGCCGATGGCCCAGCAAGGTTTGGGTTATTTATGATTAAAGCGCACGGATTCACGAACACGGCAATAAGCGGCAGAGAAACGGGGTGCAGGAACATCAGAGCGGTGGTCTTCGCCCTCTGGGGGCCTGAGGAAAGCCGTGGACGGCCCCGCCCCAGCCCACCCCGCACAACGTACAAACACACCCTCCTACCCTCGGTTTCAAAAGACTTTCAGCCTCACTGAGGTCCTGTCGCAGAAGGCTGAAGAGGAGAATTTCTCAGAACCCCCGGAGGGCTTGTCACCACACAGCGCCGTCCCCTCCCACCCCAGCCTGCCCAGGGCTGCTGGCTGAGCGGGTCTGGGGGAGAGCCCGTGATTCTGCACGTCTTAAGAGCTCCCAGATATCGCAGCTGCTCAGAGTGAGCCTCGTTCTGGGAAGCCCTGCCACACTAGAGAGGGAAGAGAGCCTTAGGTGGGAAGACAAATGAATTCTGTGGTGTCTAGGTCATCCAGGTAATTTCAATCCAGTGTTTCTGGAATGTCGCTCATCTACCCTGCACGTTTACGATTGTTAACATAGCTGTGTACCACCTGTGTTGTTAATATTTTCCACAGATTGGCTTTACAGGATATTCTCTATTTATTTTCGTCCTAAGTATTAATTCCTATGAAATCGCAGGTCTGATGTGCTAACTGGAATTTTTCTAAGGTGCATCAACTCTGTAGCTATTAATTTTTTGATATTTGGTTGTACTTCTAAAAATCAGCTCACAGCCACTGGTTCAAAATCCCGTGCAGCTGGAAGGAGAACAGGGGACTATCTAGGTTCATCCCAATCCTCTGAATATTTTAGGGGAGAAATAGGTGAAGGAAACCAAAGGCCCCCCAACTTCTCTGCCACTATTGCTGTTTTGTTTTTGTTTTTGTTTTTTTTAAGATCTCCCTCTTGAATAACTCACTTACCCAAACCAACACAGAAATCCTAGCCCTGGGGCTCCTGGGTGGCTCAGCTAAGTATCCGATTCTAGATTTCGGCTCAGGTCACGATCTCACGATTCTGTGTTGACAGTCGGGAGGGAGCCTGCTTGGGATTCTCTCTCTCCCTCTCTCTCTGCCCCTGCCACATTCATTCACGTGTGTGTGCACGTGCGCTCTCTCAAAATAAATAAATAAACTTAAAAAAAAAAAAAAAGAAAGAAAGAAAAAAAGAAAGGAAGGAAGAAAGAAAGAAACAAACAAACCCTGGCCCTTCTTCCCCTGTTAGCTCACGGCTCTCTCACCTTCCACAGGCCTCTAGCATTCTGCAATTTTTGGCTATTCCTACTCCCCTCTCTGCCCAGGCACAGGCAAATGGGTCTTAATTGTGACAGTGCACACCTCCATAAACCTCAGTTTACCTAACCTCCTCGGTAAACCTTCCTCAGGGCCTGAGTCACCTCCCTCCCACTTGCGGGCCTCTGGGGAGATCACAGGACTTACCAGGAGGCACACAGAGTCGCTTAGAATGCTTCCAGCACTGCACGGATGACAGAAGGTTCTAGAAGGAAGAGAGAAGCCAGAGGAGTCATGCTTGGAATGATGAGCCATGTTGGGGAATTCCCTGCTGCCTGCTCTGCTGGGGCCCCAGGGCCTAGCACTGTGCGGATACTAACGTGTGGGTGGACAGAAACCACCCGCGACCCAAGGTCACAATGGACCCAGCTCAACCTCACGTCCTCAACCAGACACACCCACAGATAGGGCATCCAGTGTTGGACCACTGGGAAGTGATGCATTAGAATCCCTTCAAACCAGGGTAAGAAAACAACTTTAAGAGATTTTACTGGGAAAATACAAGGAACTGAAGGGCAAAACTAACACCCAGCCTGCCGAGGGCTGGGAACCAGAAATGGGAGATGGGAATGCCACGCATGTCTCTCTCCCTGGGCTTTCATTCTGCCTTGCACACTCTCTCTCTGTCTCTGTCTCTGTCTCCGTCTCTGTCTCTGTCTCTCTCCACATTGGCTGCACTGCTACACCTATATATGACTTGTCCTGGACAATTAAAAATGCGCCGCCCCCCACCCATGGCCATCCAGCCCGGAGCCCCCCTGCTTAACTGGCCTGGTCCTCATCTCAATCTTCATCACTGGGAGAGCAAATCTGATTCGCTCAGCCCCAGCCTCTGGCTTGATTCCTCCTGGGTCAAAGGTCCACTCTCTTCTGGGCAGCTGTGGCCAGGGGGCTGGCACCAGGGGCACTCAGGGTCCTCCCCTTCCAGGGCTGAGGATGAAGCCAACTCTCTAGGAAGGGGTTCTAGAACAGGAGGGAAGGACGGCCGCTTTCTGGCAAAAGGACTGGATCCCCGGAGCCGTTTTGATCGCACCCCCCTTTGTTCCTTTGCCAGTTGTTATGTGCCGAATATTCATGTTCCCCAAAATTCATGTTAAAGCCCAAAGCCCCAGTGTAATGGCATTTGGGGATGGGGCCTTTGGGAGGTCAAGAAGGTGGGGTCCTCAGCCTTAAAAAAATTTTTTTAAAGGTTGTGGGGGCTGGGTGGCTCAGTCAGTTAAGCACCCAACTTCGACTCAGGTCATGATCTCAGGGTTCATGGGTTCGAGCCCTGCATCAGTCTCTGTGCTGACAGCTCGGAACCTGGAGCCTGCTTCGGATTCTGTGTCTCCCTCTCTCTCTGCCCCTCCCCCACTCGTGCTTGGTCTGTCTTTCTCAATAAATAAATGAACATTAAAAAAATTAAAAAAGAAAAAAAGAAGGTGGGTCTTCATGACGATATTAGTCGCCTTCTAAGAAGAAGTCTCTCTCCCTCTTTCCTTCCTCCTCTGTCTCCTGGGCACACACCAAGAAAGGCCATGTGAGGACATATCTAGAAGGTGGCTGTCTACAGGCCAGGAAGAGAGCCCTCACCAGAACCCCGCACCCCGATCTCACACCTCCAGCCTCCAGAACTATGGGAAAAGAAATTTCTGTTGTTGAAGCCACCCAGTCTGTGGTATTTTGTTAAGGCAGCCCGAGCTGACTAAGACATCAATACCGGTCTTGTCATTTTTAGCAGGCCTTTTTATAAATCCTCTCGAATGTGGGTTGATAGATGAGTTCACAGCAACTCCAACATGCAAATGGCCCCACAACTAGAACTCCACAAAGACCCAGTGTTGAGTGTGCAACTTCCTGCATATAAATATCCCTGTTTGGCTACGGAAATGACATGCCCACTTTTCTGTAGCGTCTGCTTTGCTCTGTGACGGGGAGCCTGGCTGCCCTGGCCGGCGTCCCTCTGGCTGCGTCCAGCAGACCTTGGCCCACTGGCGGGGCGGGAGCTTGCCAAGGGCGGTGGCCAGCTGAGGCCACTCACCCCGAAGGAGCGGTCCTTGTCCCCAGCTCACTCCCTCCTCTCGCTCACAGCCTGTCTGATGACTGGATTTGGAAAACAGTGAAAGAGGGTCAGCTTCCATTAATTAGGTAAAAGTTCTCTTAATAAAGGAAACACTCCAGGAGCTGCTGGGGCTTTGAGAAAGTAGGTTGAGCCCTCTCCTCCCCCAGCCAGCTGAGAGTGACTGCTGTCACCAAGGTGCCCAGAGGGGACAGGACTCTCAGGAACTGCCACCAGCCAGTCCCCAGGGACAAGGCATAGATTTCACTCACTGGGACACAGCCAAGGCTCTGATGACCCCTGCTTCCTTTTTTCCAAACCCTATCCCTGCTTTTTATATTGAAAATTATAAACATTTTACCATCTTGATTTTTTTTTTTTTTACTAAAAAGTAAAGACAATTTGAAGAAGTGGATCAGTCCTTTACTCTTTACTTGGAAAGAGTAAAAAGTGTAGCCTTTTTAGGGAGTGTCACTAACGCTTAGGCAAGTTGATGTGATGGCAGGCACCCTAATCTCGTTGAATGCTTGCCTTACCACCGCACAAGTGAGAGATGTTTCCAGAGGGAGAGAGAAGCCTGAGGATGGGGTGCTCTCATGTTTCGGATGATGGCAGGTGTCAGACTATGGCCCCCGCTTGCTCCCCCGGGGCCCAGTGCAGAGTCAGACAGAGCCACGCTCGGCGGGTGAATAAATGGAACCCACCGAGGACAATGACTGACCAGTTCAACCCCGTGCCAGCTAGGTACGGCCCACCCTCACATGGGAAGCTGAGGACCGAGGCTATCTCAAGAGCCCAAGGAGACCCATCCTGAGAGCCTGCCAGGGCGAGCCACACCTTGGGGTCCCCTCCACTCCCGGGTCCCTTGACTTCAGCCTGACTTGGGCTCTACAGAAGGAAGACCGCCCAACACTTGCTGGGCAGTACAAGAGGTGAGCTGCTCGGGCGGCCACCCACCGCCACTCACTAGGAAGCCTGGGACTGGCCGTCATTGTCACCGGGATACCTGCAGGCCACAGCCACTGTGGGGAGGACCCCTGCACCTGGCCTGAGCCCCTGCTGCCAAACTGCCCCGGGCTCCCCATGAAGAAGCCACCATACCACGTGGAGGGAGGGGCTTGCCGGACAGGCCCCGGGAACTGATAGATCAGCCCCCAGAGAGAACAGGGCTGGTCTGGCCTTGCTTCTGGCTTTGTCTCCTGCCATGTGCCCTGTCTGATCTTTGCTCTCTGATTAGGGCTACGCTGCTTCCTAAGCTCATGCCTGGCCTTCCCCTGTGTCCACTGCAGTCACTCCTTTCCCCTCAGCCGTGGGGCAGGGCCCCGGGACCGCAAGACCCGGGTTCGAATTCAGCCTCGGCCACTTACCGGCTGTGTGATCTTAGGCAAATGACTGAGCTTCTCGGAGGAGGGCATGGCCGTGGGAAACAGTTAAACCCCTGAAGCAGATGAGGCCCTGAGAGAAGGAGTGGGAAGATCTGGCAGAGGACCCAGGCTAAAAAACAAGGGTGTATGATACATGGTGCAGGGTGAGGGGCAACACAGAGGAAGGGCACTGGGGGCCTTGCCCGCCTGCGTCTGAAGCCGGAACGATGGCAGACATTGGAAAGAAGAAGAAAGTGAGCCCGCTGGTGCTGGGCGCAGCTGGACCCTGGGGCCTCTGGTATCCGACCAGTTTATGTTCTGGAAGCCCCCACCGTATCCTGCCCACTCCTGAGGGAGCCAGAGAGCCCTGGCGAGGCCACAAGAATTCAAATCGTTAACAGCCTCCTATTAGGCACAGGACAGCAGAGAAACTAAATCCTCTCTGACCCCAGCTGACCACTCACCACAGAGGCCAGCGTCAGCTCAGGACAGTGTCCTGGGTTCCACCCTGGCCCTGGGAACGCCAGCTCCGGCCTCCACCCCACCCTGTCCCTCCACCCCTCCTGCCACTCGGTGTTGCCCCTCAGTGATTTCTGGAAACAACAGTAACAACAAGCCCAGACTCCTTTTCCAGAGGAAAGGGGATTTGCCCAAGAGGTAGTTCTCAAGGCGTGCCCAGCGGTAACAGCTGAGAACGTGCTAGAAATACAAACTCTCTCTGGGGCGCCCGGGCGGCGCAGTCGGTGGCTCAGGTCACGATCTCACGGTTTGTGGTCCGAGCCCTGCATTGGGCTCTGAGCTGACAGCTCAGAACCCGGAGCCTGCTTCAGATTCTGTGTTTCTCTCTGTCTCTCTCTGCCTCTCCTGCTTGCACTCTGACTCTCTCTCTTTCAAAAGGAAACATTAAAAAAAAAAAAAAAAAGGAAGAAATACAAACTTTCAGCCCCACCCCAGCCCTCCTGCATCAGAAACTCTGAGGGGGGCACTCAGCAATCTGTGTTTTAACCCCCTGAGGCCCGCTCCACTGTGAGAATCACTGCTTCCCAGCCATGAGAACAAACTCTCCAGCAAAGACACAAAATAACATGGAACAGTGTGGACGGATCTCACAAGCCGATGTCACGAGAAGTCAGACACAAAAGAGAACATTCTGAACTATTCCATTTACACAAAGTACCGAACCAGGCCAGGAGCAATCCACGCGGTTAGAAGTCAGAGGTTACCCTTAGGAGCAGGGCAGGGGAAAGGGCAGAGAGACTGTCTGGAGCGGCAGTGACGTTCTCCTTCTGGGTGCGGGTGCTGGTTACACAAGGGAATGATTCTAGGATTATATTAAGATGTTTTTGGAGGGCGCCTGGGGACTCAGTTGGTTAAGCGTCTGACCTCGGCTCAGGTCATGATCTTGGGGTTCATGGGTTCAAGCTCCACGTCAGGCTCTGTGCTGACAGCTCAGAGCCTGGAGTCTGCTTCGGATTCTGTGTTTCTCTCCCTCTCTGCCCCTCCCCTGCTCACACTCTGTCTCTGTCTCTCTAAAATAAATAAACATTAAAAAATACTTTTTTCTTGGGGCACCTGGGTGGCTCAGTCGGTTAAACATCCGACTTCGGCTCAGGTCATGATCTCACGGTCCGTGAGTTAGAGCCGTGCGTCGGGCTCCGTGCTGACGGCTCAGAGCCTGGAGCCTGCTTCAGATTCTGTGTTTCCTTCTCTCTCTGACCCTCCCCCGTTCATGCTCTGTCTCTCTCTGTCTCAAAAATAAATAAAACATTAAAAAAAAATTTTTTTAAATACTTTTTTCTTAACTCCATGAAAGGCAAAATAGAACCACTACCTGCCTCTTCTTGACTAGCCTAACGCTCGGTTGCAACCGCACAGGGATAACCCGGAGTTCTGTCCCTCTAATCCAGAGAGTAGAAAGCTGGGCTTTCTTTTATCCTTGGCCAAAAAGGTCTTATGAATTCAACCTAAAAAACGGCCTCAACAGACGTCAGAAGAAGCAGGCTAATTAAAACCAGAAAGCACACATCCACAAGTAACGCTGCCATATTTGGTAAATGCTGTTGCCCCGACCTTGTCTCGGGTTTAGAGATAATGTTTTCAGAGAACAAGCCGCCTCTTTCAATTACCTTGGTGGCTATTTCACAAAGGGTTTACCTTGGAAGGGATACCAGGAAGTAATGTTGCACAAGGCAAGACATTCTGCGGATGTTTGACTCCGGTGTTGGGGGTGGGATGGGGGCCAAAAGAAGAATCTCATCTCACTTGCCAAGGAATTTTTCCAGGCCAGACGTTTCAAGGCCTTGACGCCACAGCATGGAGCTTTGTGGCTCCATTGTCTATCTGCCTGTGGGCTAGAGTAGATTCGTAACACTGTCCCTTATGAGGAAAATCTTGGCCCACCTGGAGGGATCCCGTGGGCTCATTTTCCTTAAGGATGTCGATTCTCCCCCACCCCCAGTCTACTCGGAGTGGGTAGTTAACAGGCAACACACACACCACCCCTATGTGGCTTATCTAGGAGCTCTGTCCCAAGATGATTCCACCAAAGCTTCCCCAGAGATTCCACGGGGGAGACGGAGAATCCATGTTTCCTTCCTAAACCCCTCTAGAGCCTCCCCTGCTCAGGCAGAAGCCTGAACCACGTCACCCTGCAGAATGACTTGTGCTTGGTTGTGTTTTTTACGAGAAGCCACCAGTTTACAGCAAAGGAGGCACAGAAGAGTCTTAAGCCTGTTGGCGTGTGCCTGTGCAAACTTTGTGGGTCCAGGAGAGAGACTCTACTGGATGGAATAGACTAGGGTCCATGTATTACCTGGACTTCCTCTACAATGCACGTTCCTGGGATCCACGTTAGCCTTGCCCCAAATGGGACATAAATCCGGGAATCCATGTATTTAAGGAACTCTTTAAAGTTTAAAAATCACTGCACGAAGCTCCTTCTTCCATAAAAGCCCTTGAGAGAGATCACTTAGCTCGTCCTAGTGCCAATGCAATTTCTCCTGAGCACGTGGTCAGTTTTTATCCCCGACTGCAGTAGAATGAGTCACTGACACATTCCCCCTTTTCACCTTGGCTCCTAGGAAGCTTAGGCACAATTTGACCACGCCCATAGCAAAAGTCTTTGTAATAGGAATTCTTTAAAACTTATCCCCCATTGAGTTTTATGTCTCTACTCCTTCATTCCTCTTTCTGTTGTCCCCTTTTTGATTTACGCCATGTTGGATGAGCGAGACATAAGTAGGAATATTGTTATTTTTATAGATGGAAATATTACCTGTGTTGATTTGCATAATAATTCTTAGAAAAAACAGCGACCACACATTGTGTGCCAGCACTGTGCATCCTCACATTAGTCCCAGTATTTAGCGAAGATCTGTCCTGCCTCCCTGACAGTAGAGGAACAGGAGGCCCAAGGGGAGGAGACGTGTACTGCCTGTGCGACCCGTAAGGGACTGAACAGGGTTGACAGCCCATGCTTGCTTGGTGCCAGGGAACCACGGTGCTTAGTGCCTATACTGCTTTCCCCAGCGTTCCATAGCAAGATTTGGAAACCGTGGACTTCCTTCTCCAAATGTTCTATTTTCTGACCCCCGACAGGTGGAGGGGACTGTCCCCACACTGCCTTGACCTAGTTTCAGCCTTGTGTATCTTTTCTTCAAGTAACCTGAATAACTGTCTCTTTCTCTAACCAAAAGAGAGCCTAACTTAAACACACATTAAAAAAAAAAAACAATGAAAACAAACCAAATAATAGTAAAACAAAGGAAATAGAAATGATGTATCGTAGAATATTATGCAAATATTAAAAGGGGGATGTATATACCTAGTTCATCGGAATGCCACATTTTCCAAAACTAGTTGTTTAAGGGGAGGAAAAAGTCATAAAACCATACGCAATTTTTTTTTAATGTTCTCTAGTTTGAAGAAAATATTTAATGCTTTAATTCTGTTGCTGTTTATTTAGGGAATTTATTTTGAAGATCAAAACTCAAATGTTTTTCCCAAACTGCTTACTAGCATTCCAAACTTTTATTGACGTTCCTCCTTTCTTAATAACAATTTTATGGAGATATAATTCACATTCCACACAATTCACCTTTTTAGAGCACACAGTTCAACGGTTTTTAAAGTACAACCACCACCACAACCAATTTTAGAACATTTGCATCATCTCAAAAGAGATCCCGCCCCCATTAGCGGTTCCTCAACCCCACACCCCACCATCCTTCCAGCCCTAGGCAAACACCAATCTATTTTCCACCTCTACGCATTTGCCTGTTCCGGACAGTTCTTACACATGAAATAAGACAATGTGGTGTTTTGTGCCTGGCTTTTTTTCACGTAGCAAAATGCTTTCGATGTTTGGTTCATGTTATAGCATGTGTCAATATTTAATTTATTTTGAGGGCCGAATAACATTCCATTGTGTGGAAATATCATATTTGTTTATCCGTTCATCAGTTGGTAGACACTTGGATTATTTCCACTTCTTGCCAGTTATGAATAATGCTCCTATGAACATTCATGTACAACTTTCTGTGCGGACATACGTTTGCATTTCTCGTGGGAGTACACTTAGGAATGGAATTGCTAGGTCATATGGTAATTCCATGTTTAGCCCTTTGAGGAACTGCCAGGCTATTTCCCAAAATGCCTGCACCACTGTATGCTCCCATCAGCAGTGTATGAGGGTTCCAACTTCTCTATATCCTCACCAGTATTTGTTATTATCTGTCTTTTTTATTATAGCCACCCTAGTGGATATAATGCAATATCCTAATGGATATAATGCAATCTCATTGTTGTTTTGATTTGCATTTCCCTAATTAGTAGTGACGTTGAGCAAATTTTCATGTGCTAACTGTATACCTTCTTTGGAGAAATGTCTATTCAGATCCTTTGCCATGTTTTGGTGTTATCTAAAACACCATTGTCTAATCTGATGTCAAGAACATTTACACGTATGTTGTCAGCTAAGAGTTTTATAGTTTTAGCTCTTACATTTAGGCATTTGATCCATTTTGACTTAATTTTTGTATACGGTGTGAGGTAGAGATCCAAATGCATTCTTTTGTGTGTGAATATTCAGTTGCCCCAGCACCATTTGTGGAAAAGACTATCCTTACTCCACTGAATTGTCTTGGAACTTTTGGCATCTATGGTCAAAAATCAATTGATCATAGGGGCACCTGGGTGGCCCAGTTAGTTGAGCATCTAACTTCAGCTCAGGTCATGATCTCACAGATTGTGGGTTTGAGACCCACGTCAGGCTCTGTGCTGACAGCTCGGAGCCTGGAGCCTGCTGTGGATTCTCTGTCTCCCTCTCTCTCCCCCTCCCCTGCTTGTGTTCTGTCTCTCTCTCTCTCTCTCAAAAATAAATGAACATTTTAAAAAATCAACTGGCCATAGATGTATGGGTTGATTTATGGATTTTCAATCCTATTCCATTAACCTATAGATATATATACCCTTATGTCGGTCTTGATTACTATTGCTTTGTAGTAATTTTTGATATCAGGAAAATGGGTCCAATTTTACTCTTCTTTTTCAGGGTTGTTTTTGCATGGGTCCCTCGAATTTCCATATGAATTTTACAATCAGTTTATTAATTTCTGCAAAGAAGCCAGCTGGGATTTTGATTTTGATTGTGTTGAATCAATTTGGGGAGTAATACCATCTTAACAATATTAATTCTTCTGCTCCACGAAAATGGAATGTCTTCACATGTATTTAGATTTTCTTTAATTTCTTTCAATGATATTTTATAGTTTTCAGAATATGTTTTGTGCTTTTTCTGTTAAATTTATATTTTGAAATCTTTTTTGACATCATAAATGGAATTCTTTTCTTAATTTCACTTCTGGGTGTGCTCATTCCTACCATATAGAAATACAGTTGATATTTGTATATTCATCTTATATCCTGAAGCCTTGCTGAATTTGTTCATTTCCAACAGTTTTTTAGGAGATTCCCTAGGATTTTCTAAATACGAGACTATGGCATCTGCGAATAGAGAGAGTTTAATTCCTTCCTTTCCAATCCTTTATTTCTTTTTCTTGACTAATCATCCTGGATAGACTTTCCATTGGATGGGCATCCTTATCATCCTCCTGATTTTATAGGAAAATACCCAGACTTTCATAATTAAGTATGATATTAGCTGTGGGGTTTTCTTTTATTATTATTGTTATTACTATTATTATTATTTTATCTTTTATTTTTTAAACTTTACATCCAAATTAGTTAGCATATAGTGCAACAATGATTTCAGGAGTAGCTTCCTTAGTGCCCCTTACCCATTTAGCCCATCCCCCCTCCCACAATCCCTCCAGTAACCCTCTGTTTGTTCTCCATATTTGTGAGTCTCTTCTGTTTTGTTCCCCTCCCTGTTTTTACATTATTGTTTCCCTTCCCTTATGTTCATCTGTTTTGTCTCTTAACGTCCTCATATGAGTGAAGTCATATGATTTTTGTCTTTCTCTAATTTCACTCAGCATAATACCCTCCAGTTCCATCCACGTAGTTGCAAATGGCAAGATTTCATTCTTCTTGATTGCCGAGTAATACTCCATTGTGTATATATACCACACCTTCTTTATCCATTCATCCTTCGATGGCCATTTGGGCTCTTTCCATACTTTGGCTATTGTTGATAGTGCTGCTATAAACATGGGGGTGCATGTGTCCCTTCGAAACAGCACACCTGTATCCCTTGGATAAATGCCTAGTAGTGCAATTGCTGGGTCGTAGGGTAGTTCTATTTTTAGTTTTTTGAGGAACCCCCATACTGTTTTCCAGAGTAGCTGCACCAGCTTGCATTCCCACCAGCAGTGCAAAAGAGATCTTCTTTCTCCACAACCTCGCCAACATCTGTTGTTGCCTGAGTTGTTAATGTTGGCCCTTCTGACAGGTGTGAGGTGGTATCTCATTGTGGTTTTGATTTGTATTGCCCTGATGATGAGTGACGTTGAGCATTTTTCATGTGTCGGTTGGCCATCTGGATGTCTTCTTTGGAGAAGTGTCTATTCATGTCTTTTGCCCATTTCTTCACTGGGTTATTTGTTTTCTGGGTGTTGAGTTTGATAAGTTCTTTGTAGATATTAGATACTAACCCTTTATCCGATATGTCATTTGCAAATATCTTCTCCCATTCTGTCAGTCGCCTTTTAGTTTTGCTGATTGTTTCCTCTGCTGTGCAGAGGTCCCAGTAGATCATTTTTGTGGGGTTTTCATAAATGTCTTTTATCAAGTTCAAGAAGTTTTCTATACCTGGTTTGTTGAGTACTTTTATCGTGAAGAAGTGTTGAATTTTGTCAAATGCTCTTTGATGCCAGATGTCTACTGAGATGATCATATAATTTGTGTCCTTTATTTCATTGGTATAGTGCATTATATTAATTGATTTTTGCATGTTAAACCAACCTTGCATTCCTGAGATAAATTCTACTCGGTCATGGTGTATAATCCTTTCATATATCAGTTTCCTGGCATTTTGTTAGGGTCTTTTCATCTATGCTAATAAGAGATAGTGGTGTGTAGTTTTCTTGTGATGTTTAGTTTGCTTTCTTAATCCCTCCATTTTTTATGTTTGTGATGCCTCTTCTATAAGAGCGTTTTTACAGATAAGAATTCATTTCTGGGCTGGCCATTCTGTCCCACTGATTGACTGCCTTGGGGTAATACCACATTCCTTGTATTATTGTAGCATTTCATGATATTTAGGAGAAGTAGACTCTCTCCACTACATATATGTCTCAAAATGTTTGAGCTAATCTTCCCTGTCTATCCTACAATGAATTTCATAATCATCTCATCAAAACATTCCAACAGGTTTTTCGTAATTGGATTTTTTAATTGTAATGTCACTAAAACTATATATTAACCTGATGAGAATTGACATGTTTTTAATTTTCCAATCCAGGAAAAACCCATGCTTCTCTAAAGATGTGAGTCTCCTTGTATCTCTCAAGTTTTTCCTTTATACAGGTTGTTTGAGTTTATTAATATGGTTATTCTTTGTTTTCTGGTTTTGTTACTCCTATGACTGATATCTCTCTACTTTCTTGTTATTGTTGACATGTAGTGTATCTATCCTATTCTGGCTCCAGGATGAATTCTCTGTAATTTCAATAGTTTCAATTGGTTCTCTTGGGTTTTCTAGGCGCACAAATCATATCACCTGCAAATTATGATTGTTTTTTAAAATTTGTTTAACATTTATTTATTATTGAGAGACAGAGAGAGACAGAGCACGATCAGGGGAGGGGCCGAGAGACGGGGAGACACAGAATCCGAAGCAGGCTCCGGGCTCCGAGCCGTCGGCACAGAGCCCGACGCGGGGCTCCAACTCACGGACCGCGAGATCGCGACCTGAGCCGAAGTCGGACGCTTAACCGACGGAGCCACCCAGGCACCCCCAAATTATGATTATTTAAACTTCTGTTCTGATAACATTTGTTTTATGTCTCATTACGTTGGTCAATCCCCATGAAACATGTTAATAATGAGGAGAGCAGGATCCTGCCTGGTTTTCCAGCATCACTGTTTTTTTGATCTGCACAGTACTCTTTATCATGATAAATTTTCCTCCGAGTCTCACTTTTAAAGGTCTTTCTTAGAGATTGGTATTCAATTTTGTCACTAACCCACGGATGTGCTATATTGTATTAAGATTGCTTAATGATTACAAAATGGCCTCTTTTATTTAAATCACCCCGAGAACATTTTAATTAGAGAATTAAAAGATCGCATATAACCATTTCTTCTGTATCTGATTTCTGGGGGGGGGGGGGGGAATTTGGATTTTTTGAAGGTATAAACATAAGACAGCTTTATTTTTTCCCATCATGGCTACCAGTTTTCCTCTCCAAACTCACTACCCGGCTGTATAGCAGGATTCTTAGAGGCCCCTTGGTCAGATTCCATAACTTCTCTGACTCCATTTTCAGAAGGGATTCCTTTTTTTGTTTTTTTAATGTTTATTTATTTATTTTTGAGAGTGAGTGCAAGCGGGGAGGGGCAGAGAGAGAGGGTGACAGAGAATCCCAAACAGGCTCCATGTTCTCAGCCCAGAGCTGCCACTGGGCTCGATCCCACAAACCGTGAGATCATGACGTGACCCGAAAGCAAGAGTCAGACGCTTAACTAAGCCAACAAGGCACCCCAGAAGTGATTCATTTCTGCATCTAAGATCTATCCTATTCATTTTTCTTCTCAAAAGATTTGTCTATTTATGAATACATACCTTTAAAAAAATAAAAAAAATATTAAAAGGTATGTACATTAAAGTCTCCTTCCCTCCCAGTCCTGTTCCTCACCTGCCCGGGCTCCCTCCTCTAACTGATTGTTGACACATTTCTTTTAACTCCTTCCAGAAGTTTTTAGGCACATCCAAATATATTTGAATATATTTCCCCCTCTACACTGATGGAAACACACAAATACATACTCTTCTACTCTTTTTGTTTTCTTGAAATATCCTAGATCCTTTGTTTTTTTTTCTTTTTAAGTTTATTTATTTATATTGAGACAGAGAGAGAGCATGGGGGGCTTGGGGGTGGGGGCAGAGAGAAACTGAAAGAGAGAATCCCAAGCAGGCTTCCAGCTGTCACCACAGAGCCCGATTTGGGGCTCCATCTCGTGAGGTCATGACCTGAGTCAGACACTTAACTGGCTGAGCCATCCAGGCTCCCCTAGGATCCTTTCTTTATCAGAATTTAGAGCTCTTTCTTGCTTCTACAACTGCATCTTATTCCATAGATGGAAATGTTTAGAAATTTCTTTTTTTTTAAATTTTTTAAATCTTTTATTTATTATGGAGAGACAGAGACAGAGCATGAGCAGGGGAGGGGCAGAGAGAGAGGGAGACACAGAATCCGAGGCAGGCTCCAGGCCCCGAGCTGTCAGCACAGACCCCGACGCGGGGCTCGAACCCAGGAACTGTGAGATCATGACCTGAGCCGAAGTTGGACGCTTTACCGACTGAGCCACCCAGGCGCCCTGGAAATGTTCAGAAATTTCTAATTGGCGTGACCCATTCCTTACTGAGACATTGTAGCGTCTCCAACCGCTTGCTGTCAGATACCTGCACAGACCCCTCCTCACTTGTGCGAGCAGGTCCTTGGGCCAAATGCCTGCAGGCGGGAGCTTTGATAGGCATTGCCAAACTGCCTGCCTAAAAGCGGAATCCTACAAGATCCTGCCAGCCATTTCGGGGGGCCTGCCCCTTGGCTTCACCAATCACTTCTCAAACTTCTGATTTTTTGCCAATTTAAGAAGTGAAACATGGGATCTCAGTGTGTTTTGGATTTCCTCTCTCCTTACGAGACACGAGGTTGAAACTTTCCCCGGTTTTTGAGAGTGATTTGTATTTCAGTTTCTGTGCACTGTTCGTAGCCTTTGCCCATTTGTCATGTGCAGATTTTCCAAAATCCAACTTCACGTGATTCCAAGTTTTTCTAGCACAGGCTAGGGTATTTGGAGGGTGGGAGACTGGCCCTAAAGAAACCACCTCACCCTCCTCCCCTTCCTCAGCCGTGGGGGCGGGGGCAGGGATCAGGTGTCCTTCCATGGCTGCCTGTGTGTCCCTGGTCGGAGGCATCCCTCTGATTCAGCCTGACTCTGATGCCTCCTCTGATGGGGTATTTAAGGTTGCCTTGGGCCAGAGTTCACCTGCACCTCCTCCCCTTTCCCGCCCTCCCCCCACTGGAGACCATCCCTCCCAGAGAGGCCACCATATGTCTGTCTGGTCCTAGAGGTACATACATGCTCCCAACCCTTTCTCCAGCTTGGGCAGCCCCTGGGCACCTGGCCACCTGGGCGGCCCCCTACCCCTAGCACTTGCTAATCTCTGGGCTCCAGGGAACCTCAAGGAATTCTGGGCTCTTCTTTGCAAGGGCTGTTCTGAAGGCCACAAGAACAAAGAGGAGGTCAGTATGCTTCATCTTCTAGGGCACACCAGGCCATACTCCCCTCAAACCTCACAGCATGAAGTCCCCCAGCAGGCCCCTGCCTTCAGAAATTCTTCGACGGAAAGCAGCACCAGTCCCATATTCAGTGTATCCCAGGCCTTGAGAAGCATGGGGAAGGGGGAGCGCAACAGAAAGGACAAGACACCCTAGCCTCTGCTCTCAGAACCCTCTCCCAGGAGACTTGGGAGCGGGCCTACAGGCTCCACAGCCCTGTGACTCCTGGCTGAGCCTCCGTTCTTGCAGGAGCCCAGGGATTTTTCCAAGGAACCTGGGAACCACTGCCCTCTTTGCATGGAACGTGGCACCCCCAAAACCCAAGCTCCTCCCCACTTCCTCCTTACCTTTTATCAAGGCAGGGTGCAGGGAGGGGGGCGCCCTAAGCTGCAGCAGAAATTTGAATAGAACTAAACAGCAATTCCAGAACAACTGGAAAAATCCTGCTCTACAGCCTCCGAGGCTTTCATCACCCTGTTCTGAGCGTTCTCCTTTATATATTCCCCTTCTAATCTTGCCTTTTGGTTTATAAACCATGTGCACAGTTTTTCAAGAACTTCAAAGTACAAGTCAGTCATCGGTGACGCTTCTTAATCTTAATTAGTATATTTAGTGGATGAGCCTGCTGGCATTGCCATAGCTCGATTCTTAACTTCAGCTTCTGGTGCAGAGGTGGCTGTCACTGGTTTGTTTGTTTGTTTGTTTGTTTTTAATTTACAGCCAAGTTACTTAGCATATAGTGCAATAATGATTTCAGGAATATATTCCAGTGACTCATCCCCTATGCATAACGCCCAGTGCTCACACTTAATGCCCCTTACACATTTAGCCCACCCCCCCCCACCCACAACCCCTCCAGCAACCCTCAGTTTGTTCTCTGTATTTAAGAGTCTCTTCTGTTTTGTCCCCCTCCTTGTTTTTATATTATTTTTGCTCCCTTTCCTTTATGTTCATCGGTGTTGTAACTTAAATGCCACATACGAGTGAGGTCATATGATATTTGTCTTTCTCTGACCTGTCACTGGTATTTTAGTGGGAGCTGACAGCTGAGGGTACCTCTCCCAAGAGTTCACTCTGGTCTCCTGCTGATAAAGGACAAATGCTCAAACTCCCCACACGGGCCAGACAGAGAGCAGGAAAGTACACACGGAGTGGACATCAAGGAATGGGGGAAGGTTCCGTTCCTGGTTGTGTCAGTTCTGTGACCTCAGCAAGCCCCTGTCCCTCCGGCAAGCGGGGATAGGCTGGGGGCTCTTGGGCGCCTTCTCAATTCTCCCCACCCACTCGCTCTGACTTTCACATCCTAATTCTTTGTTGCTTGCTTCCACTGAACACCTGCTGTGTGCAGAAATGGTGAGGCCCGGGGCACCTGGGTGGCTCAGTCGATTAAGTGTCTGACTCTTGGTTTCAGCTGGGTTCATGACCACTCAGTTCATGAGTTCAGGCCCCATGTCAGGCTCTGCGCTGGTGGCACAGAGCCTGCTTAGGATTCTCTCTCTCCCTCTCTCTCTATCCCTCCCCAGTTCTCTCTCTCTCTCTCAAAATAAATAAATAAATGTGGCACAAAAATAGACACTCAGATCAATGGAACAGAATAGAGAACCCAGAAATGGACCCACAAACATATGGCCAACTAATCTTTGACAAAGCAGGAAAGAATATCCAATGGAATAAAGACAGTCTCTTCAGCAAATGGTGCTGGGAAAACTGGACAGCGACATGCAGAAGAATGAACCTGGACCACTTTCCTACACCAGACACAAAAATAAACTCAAAATGGATGAAAGACCTAAATGTAAGACAGGAAACCATCAAAATCCTAGAGGAGAAAGCAGGCAAAGACCTCTTTGATCTTAGCCACAGCAACTTCTTACTCAACATATCTCTGGAGGCAACAGAAACAAAAGCAAAAATGAACTATTGGGACCTCATCAAAACAAAAAGCTTCTGCACAGCGAAGGAAACAATCGGCAAAACTAAAAGGCAATCGACAGAATGGGAGAAGAGATTTGCAAACGGCATATCAGATAAAGGGTTAGTATCCAAAATCTATAAAGAACTTACCAAACTCAACACCCAAAAACCAAATAACCCAGTGAAGAAATGGGCAAAAGACATGAATAGACACTTCTCCAAAGAAGACATCCAGAGGGCCAACCGACATATGAAAACATGCTCAACATCAGGGAAATACAAATCAAAACCACAATGAGATACCACCTCACACCTGTCAGAATGGCTAACATGAACAATTCAGGCAACGACGGATGTTGGCAAGGATGCGGAGAAAGTGGATCTCTTTTGCACTGCTGGTGGGAATGCAAGCTGGTGCAGCTACTCTGGAAAACAGTATGGAGGTTCTTCAAAAAATTAAAGATAGAACTACCCTACGACCCAGCAATTGCACTACTAGGCATTTATCCAAGGGATACAGGTGTGCTGTTTCGAAGGGACACATGCACCCCATGTTTATAGCAGCACTATCAACAATAGCCAAAGTATGGAAAGAGCCCAAATGGCCATCGACAGATGAATGGATAAAGAAGATGTAGTATACATATACAATGGAGTATTATTCGGCAATCAAAAAGAATGAAATGTTGCCATTTGCAACTATGTGGATGGAACCGGAGGTATTATGCTAAGTGAAATTAGTCAGTCAGAGAAAGACAAATTCAGATGACTTCACTCATACGAGGACATTAAGACACAGAACAGATGAACATAAGGGAAGGGAAGCAAAAATAATATAAAAACAGGGAGGGGGACAAAACAGAAGAGACTCATAAATACGGAGAACAAACTGAGGGTTACTGGAAGGGTTGTGGGAGCGGGGGTGGGCTAAATGGGTCAGGGGCACTAAGGAAGCTACTCCTGAAATCATTGTTGCACTATATGCTAACTAATTTGGATGTAAATTCAAAAAATAAAATTCAAAATAAATAAACAAAAAAAGAAATGGGGAAGACCTCCAAATGATTAAATACTTCATCTTGTTCTCAGAGTGCTTTGGTTCCTTGAAGGGCTGCTTTAAAAATTCCATCATCCTCAACTTTTCCAGAAATCTAAAGTAAAAGGCTTATTTATTTATTTATTTATTTATTTATTTATTTATTTATTTATTTATTTTACAACAGCCGAGGTTTTTCTGCCCTCCCTTGTGCCTGCCATCACCCGCAGGCCTCTTCATCTGGGGTCCTTCGAGACTACCTTCTCCTTCCTCCATCACACACTCTGACACGGCTCAGTCGTGTTCTGGCCTCTGCCATCTGTTCTCCACGGCCCTTCTCCTGGTGCTTGTCATTTACCGCTTTTTGCCAATAGGAACGTCTAGTTTGTCCTTTGGGCCTCCGGTTTTCTTTTTCTCTCAAGGGCTTTCTTCATGTTGTAGATTCTGTACATGATAGATGATAGATAGATAGATAGATAGATAGATAGATAGATATAGATAGATAGATGATGATAGCTATGATAGGTAGATAGACAGAATAGGTAGGTAGACAGAGAGATAGAAATATAGATGAATATCTCACCACTCTGTCATTTGAACAACTGCCTGTGGAAAAGAAATGTGCTCAACCCCTCTTTATCACTGTCTAGTTTCCAGGTTTAAAATTAATTTCACCAATTTCTGTGGCATCATCAGGGAAGCAGTGCTGTTCACAGTTGGTCCACCACAATCGATTTCGTCTTAGGCATAGATCTTGTCTCAGGACCTACCCCCCTTCCTGTCTTCTGTGCGAGTGTGCCGGGCTGCTAGGATGTATCACTGACAGGTGGCGTGGCGGGAAGCACGTGGCTCCGGAGGACTCAGGGCCCAGCTGGAACTCAGCAGCTACGTGGCCTTGAGAACGTTCCTCATCTCGCCTCTAAAGAAATGTTGCTTGGGTTGGAAACTCACTAAGCCGATGCCCAATGAGCTGTCACTGTAATTGGTATCTAACCTTCCAGGTTCTGGTGGGTTCAGACCCTGTTACAAGGACCGTGTTCAAATCCAGCTTCCTGCCAATGTGCCACCTCTCCCTGACCTCTGGCCCGACTCTCCCCTCGAATTCCTGCTTCCTTTCCCACCGTATCAGCTCAATAGCCCTAAAGGAAAACCAGGGTTCATCTTCACTTTTCTCCGTCTCGAGCCAAAAGCAAACCAACAAATCCAGTCTGGAAGTTCTGCCTCTGTCATCCCCAGGGCCTTGCTCTCTGGCTTCCTTCAGGTCTCTGCTTCAACTTCCTCTCGGAGAAGGCAGCTGATTGCGTCTAGTACCCTCCCTCCCTTCTCTTTCAGTTATTTGTACCCCCTCTGCATCAGTTAACCATTTGGAGGTACACCATTTCTGCTTCAGTAGGTGTTCGGTGTAAGCAGACAACCAGGAATTAGGATGTGAAAGTCAGGGAGCGTGGGTGGGGAGAATCGCGAAGGAGCTCAAGAGCACAAACCGTGTCTCCACTTGCTGGAGAGACAGGGGCTTGCTGGGGTCACCGAGCTTCCACACGTGGGTTGCTTCCCGATCTTGGCTATGGTAAATAACGCTGCCAAAAACATAGGACTGTTTATATCTTTTTGAATTAGTGTTTTCATTTTCTTTGGCTAAATACCCAGTCGTGGGATGACTGGATCATAGGTTAATTCTGTTTTTAATTTTTTAAGGAAGCTCCATTCTGTTTTCCACAGTAGCCGCGCAAGTTTGCATTCCTGCCGACACCGCACAAGGGTTCCTTTTTCTCCACATCCTCGCCAACATTTGTTGTTTCTCGTCTTTTTGATTCTAGCCATTCTGACAGGTATAAGTTGATATCACATTGCGGGTTTGATTTGATTTCCCTGATGATGAGTCATGCTGAGCATCTTTTGACATGCGTCCGTTGGCCATCTGGATGTCTTCTTTGGAGAAATGTCAATTGCCCATTTTAATTGGGTTGTTTGGTTTTTTGGTGTTGAGCTGTATGTGTTCTTTATATATTTTGGATACTAACCCTTTATCAGATGTGTCATTTGCAAATAGCTTCTCTCGTTCACTAGATTGCCTTGTCATTTTGTTGACACTTTACTTTGCCATGCAAAGGCTTTTTATTCTGGTGTAGTCCCAACAGTTTATTTTTGCTTTTGTTTCCCTTGCCTGAGGAGACATATCTAGAAACATGTTTCTACAGCCAATGTCAGAGAAATTACTGCCTGTGTTCTCTTCTAGGATTTTTATGGTTTCAGGTCTCACATTTAGATCCTTAACCCATTTTGGGTTTACTTTTGTGTACAGCATAAGAAAGCGGTCCAGTTTCATTCTTGTGCATGTAGCTGTCTGGGTTTCCCGGCGCCATTTATCGGAGATTGCCTTTTCCCCATTGTACGTTCTTGTCTCCTTTGTTGTAGATTAATCGACCATATAAGCATGGGTTTTTTTTCTGGGCTGTTTATTCTGTTTCATTGGTCTATGTGTCTATTTTTGTGCCAGTAGCAGACTGTTTGGGTTTTCCCCTCAGTTACTTCTATCCCCCTCCCCCTCAGTTATTTCTATACAGTTATATTTCCTATTCAGCCACCGTCTGGGTTCCACAAGAACCAGGGCCTCAGAGAACCCCTCCCCTCACCACCTCTGAAGCTAGTGCTGCCCCCATGCGGCCATGATGCACTGGGGCTTTGCCCCATGTGCAGAGCCGGCTGGTGCCTGTGCCTTGCCCCCCCCCCCCCATCGCCCTTCTCCTGCCACTTTTCTGATCCTGCCCTTCCCACCACTGACTCCCCAATTTCTGAATTTCCACTTCAAAATTTCCTAGGGTCCGTCTCTCCTCTGTTTGGGTATTCCATTCCCTTCCTCTCCTTTGTTCCTGCTGAAAACACCTAAATGTTCTCAGCGGCACGTCCACAGCAGCGCAACCTGTGTCTTCCTCCTGGCCTCTGCTTTTCTACGTTTCCTACAACGAGCGCACGCGTGGTGGCAGGTCACCCTGACCGCAGAGCGTCTTCTAAGGCAGCTTTACGAGCTCCTTCTCTTGCTGGGGCTTTTCTACCAAACCAGAAACTTCATCGTTTTCCTCTACTACCTGAACCCCTCCTCTCCGGCTTTCCTACTTTGCTGGTGGGGGTGGGGTTGTGGGAGTGCTCACAGAACAAGGCAAGCACTGCATGTACTCGGGATTCTAAGATACAGATTCTAGGACCAGGAATAACAGCTGAAATGGCGCAGCTGACCTGGGAGAGGCCGGGCCTGCCTCCCTCCTAAGGAGCCCATGTTCTCGTGGAGGCCCACCTGTCCCTTGTGACGGCATTCAAGCCCTGTTCCCTCTAGGCCACCTCCTCCCACCCTCTGCCTGGATGGCTGACACACCCCACAGTCACCAGCACCCTGGGTTCCTCCCTGAAGACAAGGCGGGGTCTTCAGCGGGGTCCTACTAACAATCCTCCCCAAGTGTTTCTTCCTGGAGTTGCCGGGGCCTTCTGCTGGATAACCCATGCTCTGCCCCCAGCTCCAGGCAGTGACCTTGAACTGCCCTCTGTGATGTTCTGATTGACCAGGGAGCACAGCGCCCCCACTCAGGGCTCCCCATGATCTGCTGCTCACCCCAACCCTTCCTTGCAAATACCCTCCCCCGCCGTCCCTGTGCATAGTTTGCCTTCTCTTCTTCGTGGTACTTGTTCTCCCCTGTGGCCCCTACTAGCCATGCGAAGGCCAGGCCTGGTCTTCCGGGCTGTCCCTGGTGCTCCCATGGGTCTGCTTCAGAGCAAGTGCCCAGATGACTCATCTGGATGGACTGCATGCCCTCAACCCCTGTAGAAGATTCTTCCCTACAGCACTTGCTTCCTCCCCCCTCGACTGTCTCCTGACACCCCCTCCTCTCTCCCACCCAGCTCTGCTCTCCAGCAAGACTTCTGTCTCCGACAGGCAGCTGACATGACCCAACCTGGCCAAAGCGAGGGGCAGCATGGGGCCGAGCTCCTGGGTGGCCCCTGCCCCCACACCTGCTGAAGATGCAGCAGTTCTGCTCCTCCATAAGGATCTTGCTCAAGGCTGGTCTGCGGACTCACTGTATTGGCATCCCAGGCCTCACCCTGGATGTCTTGAGTCAGACTCTGTGTCTTAACAAGAGCCCGAGGTGACTCCTTGCATGAGCATCTGAAAAGCCCCGGTCTAGGGGACGTACCTGCCCCTGCCCACCGTGCCATCGCCCCCGCCCCCAGCAGCTGGTTTGGGTTGCCACAGCTGGGCTCGCAGCCAGCTTTCTCCTCCCCTCCCCACCTCCGTCTCCCATGTGCCCTGACCTCCCAGGCTACCGACTCATGTGGGGAGCCCCCCTGGCCCTCAGCCTAACGCTGGGAGGTTTAACAGTCACCCTTGGCTCACGTGCCCGAAGCCACACAGCTAGCACAGAGAACAGACTAGAACCCCCACCCCTGCCTCTGATTCATCCCTGCCAGCCTTCAACCAATCTTTACAACGGCATCTTTTAACCACATCACATGGAGTCCAGGTTCCCCCAGCAAACAAGTCAGACAGATGGGGGTGTGGTCCTCGCCATGCCATTTACTGGCTGTGTGATCCCAGGCAAGGTGCCAGAGCTCTCCGACTTGCGGCTTCCTTATCTGTAAAGCAGTGGTAATTAGCACGTGGACCTCAGGGAGGTAATTCATCCATTTGTTCATTGCTGTGAATGACCACGGTTTACAGGGTGCTGTTGTGTGCCCAGCACCAGAGACAGCACTGAGCAGAAGAGACCATATCCTGTCCTTCAGGAGCTTCCTAAGAAGGAAATGTGGGCAGACGCGGAGCAAAGACGTGTAAACACTGCCAGCAGGTGCCAGGCATGAACAACACATCAGCAGGGCTCAGTTGAGTGAGTGAGTGGATGAACGAATGAATGAATGACACAAATACAGCTTCTCCACAAGCCCTCCCTGTTCCAATCACAAAGGTACCCCATGCTCGTCCACCCTGAAGCCACCTGGAACAGAGAGATGTTGGCTTAAGGCCACTGAGGAGTTTAAGAAAATCATGAGGAGATGGGAGGAGGGCTGCCGGGCTCTCCAGCAGTTAATGGATCTAGAAGAATTGGAGTCATTATAAAAATATTTCAGATGTAGAACACATTGCCTGAAATAGGCGATAATTGAGGTGGAATCAGAGTTGTTTTTCAGAGTTCCACAATTTTTCAGTGTGTGTGTGTGTGCGTGTGTGTGTGTGTGTGTGTGTGTCTTAAAGATGGAATACATTTTCTCAGGGTTTCAGAGACCTGCCACTTACAGACAATGATACGGATGGTTTGAGAACAACCCCAGGGCTCTTACCATGCCGTGTGCTTCCCTCTCAGGGCTCTCTGAGCCGCCCTGGATCTCAGATTTGGAGAGCCAGCTAGGAGCCACAACAACACGCACCTGCACCCACGTTTTCTGGATGAGACATTGAGGCCCATACTTGCCCAGTGTAAGCAGGTGATTACAGGCAGCAGAAAATGGATATTCAAACCCAAGTCCCCTGCTTCCCAGCCAAACGCCCTTCACTGGACATCGTGCAGGCTTCCGTGAGCTCACAACAACGCCCGGCCAACACTGGCAGTCAGCACTGATACAACCAGGCTGAATCTCCAGTGGATCGTGCCAACCAAAGGGAGCCAGACGCCCGAGGCTCCCTGCCGCGTAGTTCTATCTCCAGGACAGCCAGGCAAAGGCAAATGGGAAATGTACACAGATGGGTGGTCACCAGTGGGTGCGATGGGGGGGGGGTGCCGACTGTAGTGGGGCACAGGGAACTTTTGGGGTGAGAATGTGTCCTGTATCTTGATCAGGGTGGTGGTTACACTAAATGTACACATTCGCCAAAACTCCTAGAACCACACATTAACAAGGGCCAAACCTACTGTGTGTAAATTATACCACCATTTTTAAATTTTTTTTTTTTCAAAGTTTATTTATTTTTGGGACAGAGAGAGACAGAGCATGAACGGGGGAGGGGCAGAGAGAGAGGGAGACACAGAATCGGAAACAGGCTCCAGGCTCCGAGCCGTCAGCCCAGAGCCTGACGTGGGGCTCGAACTCACGGACCGCGAGATCGTGACCTGGCTGAAGTCGGACGCTTAACCAACTGCGCCACCCAGGCGCCCCGATATACCACCATTTTTAAAAAAGCAACCTAGGGGCGCCTGGGTGGCTCAGTCAGTTGAGCATCCGACTTCAGCTCAGGTCACGATCTCGCGGTCCGTGAGTTCAAGCCCCGCGTCGGGCTCTGGGCTGACGGCTCGGAGCCTGGAGCCTGCTTCCGATTCTGTGTCTCCCTCTCTCTCTGCCCCTCCCCCGTTCATGCTCTGTCTCTCTCTGTCTCAAAAATAAATAAATGCTAAAAAAAAAAAAATTTAAAAAAGCAACCTAAAATAATACGTGGTGATGATAAGAATCATCATCTTCAATGCCAAAACCCGGTCTGTGTTCAGGGCCACGACGTGGAGGCCTTGGAGATGCTCTCGGTCAGAGCAGGGAGATGCCCTACTCCTAACAGTCAGCTTCAGACACTCTTCCCAGGAGGTTTTTCAACCGCACACCCCCAAATCAGCATGCCCCAACCCCAAGCGGGCTTTGCTTCCTCTTACCTCGCGGGCAGTGAGCGGCATTGACCTGCCCCGTCGCCCTGGCCCATCGCCGGCCGTTGGGACGGCCCCTCCCTGCTGCTCCCCAAACCTCCGTGTGTCACCGATCCTGTCATTCCTCTTGCACACCTTCCCCGCCCCAGCGTCGACCTGCCACGCCTGGTGATACCTGTGTGATACCTGCCCTCTGGCCTTGGGCCCCCAGCCCAGCCTGCCCGGAGCTCCTGGGGCCCTGCCACCTCCTCACCCACGGTCAGCAAGGACGCGCTCAGAGCTCCCGGGCCTGGTTCAGGGACTTCCACGGACTGGCCCCAGCACAGTTAACTCCTGCCCTGCCTGCTCCCCTGCCAACTGCAGCCACAGGACCTCTGCCCACTTGCTGCCCCCAGATCAAGCTGAGAACAGCCTTAGCACCAGAGTCTCGACCCTTAGGAGGCATAAAGGCAAGGGAAAGGGGGGAGAAGGAGACGTCAGCGAGTCAGGCGTCCTAACATCCTAAAAACCTCAACGGCTTCCGTCTGGACGCGGCCAGCAATGGGCAATTCACGGCCCCTCGCCACCCCCCAGAGCAGCCGCTCGCCTTCCGCCAGCTCTGAAATCCAGAGCTGAAGTCTGTCCTTGCCTGTGGTCTGAATTCGCCCCGCTCCCTGCCCCAGACCCCAGAGAGCAGTTGTGTGACGACCTTGACCTCAGCCCTCCTGGGTCTTCTCTCCCAGCCCGAGCTCAGGGCAGACAGCCTCCCCGTCCATTTGGCCAGAACAGAAGCCTCTCATTCTCTCTCTCTCTCATCCCCTTGCTGGGAATGGAAACCGCCCCTCCTGCCTGCGGGCTGTGGGTTCCTCGCCACGTTTGTAATAAACTCTGCCCTCCCAGGGACTCCTGAGAGGGATGTCCCTCCAGACGTGACCTCTTGGCCACTCGTCTCTGGCCACCTGAAATCACAGCTCTACTGAGGCAAAGGATTGGCCAGCAGGATGGGACCTCTCCAATAGATCCTACAGGGCATACCTAGCATTTAGAGATTGGGACATGAATGCTGGGACTACCGGGGGCTTGCTGGGGTCACGCAGCTGGCCCTGGTGCCGAAGGAGCTCCCTAGGCCCCCACAAGTCGGGTCAAGCTGCCCCAAGGCAGGCCCTTGTCTTAGTGCTCTCTGACCTCTAACCCCTCAACACGTGTTTCGCTTGGCTGATTATTTATGGGCAGGGTCATTAATCAAACATCCTCAGACTTGCAGGCAGGTAGGAAAGGAGGCAACGTCCCAGGACAAACCTCCTGTATCTGTGTCATTAGGCAAAAAAAAAAAAAGATTTAAAAAGATATGCTCTGCCTGGAGCAAGGGAAGCCACCCTCCTGAATATTCTAAGATCACCTGACCACCTGCCCTGAAAGGGACTTGGACTGAGGTGAGGGGAGGAGAAGGGGGTTGGGAACTCACCCGTGAGGAACTCGGAGGGCGGGGCTCGGGGAAGCCGAGCACTAGCGTGAGCAGAGGGGGGCGCTGGGAAGTGGGGTGCCTCAAGTCCAGGTCCCCATTCTTTACGTTTTACAGAGGAAAACAGAGGCAGAAAAGGCGGTTCTTAAGCTTTCCTGAGTCTCTAAAGTCGTTGACCACTCAATAGAAGTTCTGCACCTGTAATCAAGAAAGATGTACCTGCACATGTACCGCCTCTGCATACAATTTAAGGACCACTTAAACCTCCACAGAGTCCGTGGGACCCCAGGTTCTGAACCCTCGGAGGGATGGGAAGCCACAGAGATCGCGAGCGTGCTCTCCTGTCTGCACACCGTCCTAACCGGCGTATGCTCCGCTCAAGGAGCCACCTGGTCCCTCGCCACTCTGAGAGCCCGTACCCTAGAAGGCCCATGTTGGGAAGAAACTGGGGTTTGCCTGGACAGTCCTGGCGTAATCCTATTACACCCCTTTTCCTATGAAGAGAGCCCTGGTTCAGATGATATCCACTATGGTCTCCCCAGAGGGAGAGAACCGTTCTGTTACCCAGGTCGGTGGGGTGGGGGAGGGCTTGTCCCCACAGCAGCCATACATCATCCCATCAGAGAGGCCACTAACCCACAACTAGACCTAGCCACCAGAGGATGGCAAGAGGTTTGTCCTTGCAGGATTCAAGTTTTGCATCCCCGAATTCACTGTTGTGTGACCACTACTCGCTGATGGCCCTTTTGAGTTTCCGCAAGACTTTAGTTTTGAGTCTGTTCACACGTCTTCCCTTTCTTTGCTTTGGTTTCCTGGAGTTCTCCTGTTTTTGCACTCTCTCTCTTGAATGACTCAGAAGATGTTTACTTGAAAGCTAGTTATACAAGCCACTTGAAGCATTTTCCCCAAAGCACATCCTATGAATAGAATAAACAAACTTCAATTCTAAAATGATACTGGAGTGCATCCATAATTGCAGTGGTTAAACTGTAATTTTCATTGACAAAGACACAGCCACCCAGATATGCAGATTATTCCAAATTTCATCAAATCCGAATGGGAGTGGAAGGCCAGACTCTGAATGGACTATTTAGCCCCGATGACCCTAACTGCAAAGTGTTCTCTTTCTATTCCAAAGCGCTCAAACCGATGGAGCTGGAGAAGATATCTGAAGGTTTGAAAAAGCCCTGGAAGAAACTGATGAGTGGTCCTCGGGAGACTGATGACGAACGGGCCAAGGTGAGACCCGACGTAGCCTCAGAAGAGGCGATGCCCCACGCCCTGGACCGAGAGACACAAGACACAGAAGCCCACGGCTTCATCCGAATTCAGAGAAACTCCATCTTCAATCGCTCCATGAGACGCAGAAGCAAAGGCAAAGCCAGAGACGCTCCTGAACAGAACACCCGCCACCCGGCAGGTCAGTACCATGGGCCGCTGGCACAGCTGTCCCTTGACACGCAGGTGAAGCCATCAGGGCTGAAAGGCCCTGATGAAAATAAAGAAGAATAAGAGGGCTTGCAACCTAGCAAGGACAGGTCCATTAAAGGAAACATTTTGAAGTTGTTACCTAAAGAATTCAAATTCCCCCAAGATGATGATGAGGGTCCTTCAGGAGAAAGTGTTGACCCAAACTGTAAGATAAGACTGGCTTCTATCGAAAAGAGACAGCTTGCTCTAGGACTCAACAGAACACCCAGATGTGCACGCATCCCAGCAGGGAGGCTTGGAGGTGTCCACATTTGGGTGCATCAGGGGACAGGAGTTTCCTGAGTGGTGACATCTCACCCTTGTTCTCTCACTGGTGCTGCGACGGCCAGAGCTCCTGCTGTCCTGGGAATATCTGAGATGAATACCTGGGGAATAGCTTTGCAGCTGGATCCCTTAATCTTTTAACCCAGCTCCTAGTATATCTGCCCGAAGTATATTTTATCTGCCCGAAGTGTATTTCTTGAGCAGAATGAAGCTCAGAAACTTTTACAAACGGGGGAGTTGTCAGAGCTACGACTGAAATACTATATTCGTGGAAGCTGGGTGGACGGTACATTATATTACTCTCTTGACTTTCGTGTGTGTTCGAAAATCTTAATAAATTAAAAGTTAGAAACACACCCACACGCAAAGGAAGTTAGAGTCTCTGCCCTTGACGGACCCACAATATTGTGATGATGTCATTCTACTGCAAGTGACGCATCATACAAGAGAGGTAACGGCAAAAAACGAGACCCTTCTGGTGGGGTTAGGAAAGATTCCTCAAAGAAGATGATATTTTAGACGAGTCATGAAGGGTGCATAAGGACATGGCCAGAGAGAGAACAGGAGCTAACTTGGCTGAGCACTTGTAGGTACTCAGTGCTAAGGGTGCCCTTACCATACCCATTTCACAGATTAAAAAAAACAAACCCTGAAGCAAACGGAAATTGAGTCACTTACCCTAAATCACACAGCTAGTGAGTGGCCGGGCTTGAACTGGAGTTTAGATCCTTCTAGTCCCAAAGCCTGTGCATGGGGAGAAGGGGTTAGGGTGGCTCTCTCTAACAGAAATGTAACGCAAGCCACGTACATCATTTAAAATTTTCCAGGGGCCACATTTAAAAAGGAAAAAGAAATGGCTAATATTCATTTTAACATGTTAGTGAACACAATGCATCCAAAATATTATCGTTCTATCATGTAGTCAATAATCAATATAAAAAATTTGTAATAAGACATTTTGCATTTTTTTTGCACTCAGTCTTTAAAATCTGTTGAGTATTTTATACTTATGGCCCCTCTCAATTTGCATGCTCAGTTTTCACTGGAAATATTTGATCTGGATTTAGCTTTCATAAAATGTACAGTCAGAAAAAGATTTACATATCCAGATTGTTCCAAATATCCTTAAAAGTTTTCCAATAACTGAACTGAGTATCAGTTTTTACATTTCAATTTAAACGAATTTAAGTCTTAAAAAAATGAAGAATTTACTTCCTGGGTCACACCAGCCACGTTTCAAATGCATAACGGCCACACGTGGCTGACAGTGGCCCAGGGATGGCACAGGGTTAGAGCACGACAAGCAGACAGAAAAGCAGATACGGCTGCCCAAGGCCAGGGGCCGGGGGTCTTTCTGAGCAGAGGCAAAGGCGAGTATCTGAGGTGAGGCTGGAGAGGGGACCCAGGTCAGGGGGGAAAGAGTTTGTGGCTTCTCAAGCCCAGTCGGGAACCCTGACGCCCATGTAGACTAGAACAGGGTCGCTTCGCTTCTTGCCATCATCATAGCTGCCATTTATGTCCAGACCATAAGGTTTTCATCAGACTCAGAGTTGTATTTTTAAAATGACTCCCTGTTTCCCCTCCCTGCAGTTAACTCCTAAGACAGCCCAGAGCTTTCTGATGTCCAAGGAGAAAATGCCCCCCCTGCTCTCGCTGGGGGGAGCGCACAAGCCGGCCAATGGCGCGGGGCTTCTCCTCCCCTCCCACACAACAAAAGAAGGCTTGTGCTCCCAGTTCACAGTTTGTGACTTAGGTGTGCGAGGTCAGCTGAATGGGTGCCCTTTCAAAGTCACACCAGAACACTGACTGACCACCCACCTACCGGCGGTCTGACGCCCCAGGGGAGGGAACTTGACTTATTTAATATCGATTAGGACTTGCAAAGTGACGTGTTAAAAGATTGACACGTTGCAAATGATTTTTTGTTCGGTAGAAACAGTAACACCAATGGTTCTGGTTTTACTGCCCTCTCAGACATTAACCAGGTTTGTATCTAAGTTTGCAATCCCATTTCCAATATTCTTTTTTCCACTGAGTGCATCTGCACGTGTGTGTGTGTGTGTGTGTGTGTGTACATGCATGTGAAGTTTCTTGCATCATAATTATAATTTTTGTAGAGATGGCGTGCCAGGTCACCAAATACGTGCAAGCCGTGGCAAATTCCCCTCCAGGGGCGTGACCGGAAGAAAGCCCTCTTCCCTCCTTCTTCCCTCCTGGGGTGAAGCTGCTACTATGCAGAGAGAATTGCCTGAAAGGGGGAAGATGCACGTTTTCTAGCTCTCTGCCTTTCTTAAATGTCACAGGTTCACTGGAAAATGCACAGTCTGTGGATAAGCCCCTGACCGTGAATGTCCCCCAGGGCAGAATGCCTCGGTGGAGAACCCCAGTACAGCCAGACCCAGGAGCCAAGAGAACAAGGTAAGAGAGGGCAAATCAGAGGAGGGGCCAGTTCATGACAAGATGTATCAGGACCGGTTGGTGCAAAGTACGGACAGCTGCAAGGATGTCTTATGTGTGTTTGTTTTTTTTTTAAGTAATTTTTATTTGCCTGTGTTTAAAAAAAAAAAAACAAAACTTCACCATCTCCTTTAAAAAAAAAAATAACCCATTGTTACTCTTCCATCATAAAACTGGGAAATTGTAGACATTACTGATTTCGAGAAGTAGAAAAGGAAAATCCCTGTGTGGTGCCACCACCCAGAGAGGCATTAATATGTTGTATCTGTTGCAAGGTGCTTTTTCCTGTATGTTTTATGCCTATTTTCTCTCCATAAAGTAGGATCTTCCTATATATCCTGTCTTCAAACCTACTTAATAGTGTATCACAAACCCTTCTGCATGTTACTAAATATTTTTCTACACAATTATTCAATGGCTATAAAGTAATCTATAGTATGATAGGATTATAATTCATTAATCATGTTATGGTTGTTGGATGTTTGGGTATTGTAGCAGCTAGGACTAAATTTAGCTGCTTGTAACCAAAAAACACAGCTTAGAATGACAGAGATCTATTTGACTCTTGAGTGAAAGAAGCCTGGGGGGTTGTGACAGCAACTACTTCATGCCTTCAGCTATCAAGGTGGCTGCCAGAGCTCCGGCCATCACAGCCATAGTTTAGATGGCAGGAAGAAGAAAAGCAGAGGGTGGTGGGGACTCGTGGTGGCCTACTCTGTTCTCCTCTTATGGAGCTTCCCTGAAGCCCACTCAACTACTGGTGCTTACATCTCATTGGCCCAAACTGACTGGGTCACACGGCCACCTCCATTTGCACGCCAGGAAAGCCGGGAAATGTATCTCTTTCAAACCAGGTCTGTTTCCACCTCCGGAAATTGGCTCCACACCAAGGAATAAAAGAGAATGGATACGGGGGAGGCAACAGCAATGTCCAATCCAAGGGAGTTCCAATTTTTTGCTGGTCTATAAGCCACACTATGAGAAATATCGTCGTAGCAAAATCCTGACACCCATTCCTCCTTATTTCCTTAAGTTCTTAGAAACTTCGCACCTTCTACAAATCCCGGGTTACAGGGAAGTCGTGTTCCCATATTTGTACTGGGGAAGTACGGGATAGACATCCTGTCGCAGAAACAGGTGGTGGGCATTCTTTTGCTCCCTGACACGGCTTTGACCACGGGCCCTTGATTATACATATAATTTAATCATTTAAATACATAACTTAATAAAAAATATATACACGGACCTATTTCACTTACATGTAATTATATAATAAAGGCAGCTGCCTCCTGTTGCGTGTGTTTGGGCTTAAGAGCCAAAGAACGACACCGCAAATATCTTCCCACCCACACAGGACGCTCAAGAGATGGTGGGGGAAGTCACTCTTAGCTCATCCCTCTTGTCCAGGGGTCAGCAGGAGTGACAGTGCAAATATTTCACAAGCAGGGCCCAACTGCTGTCCCAGAGGGGCAGCGGAAGACCCTGGGAGTAGGGGAAAGGGAAAGGACTCAGGACATGGCTCTTTCCCAAGCAGCACACAAATGTTTCCATATTTTCACAATCAATAAAAAAGAGGGTGAGGCTAAGGAGACTGGTTACCAGGCTTTGTTTTTGCTGGGGGATCATTGTCAGAGTTCCGGGAGCTGCCCACACCTTCCCACGGGGGTTCCCCCTTGTAGTTGCTGGGGCTCCCTGGAGAGACAGAGCCAGCAGGATGTGGAGAGAGAGGGTGGGGGACGTTCCATGTAAGGAACTGGTTCACAGTTGTGGAGGCTTGATGAGTGCAGAATCCGCTCGGTGAGTCTGGGGCCGGAGACTCAGGGAAGAGCCACAGTCGGAGTCCAGAGGAGGCCCGCCGCACAATTCCTTTTTGCCCTGTGAGGTTACTTAGTCTTTGTTCTGTTAAGACCTTCAACTGTTTAGATGAGGCCCACCCACATTATGGAGGATAAACTGCTCTGCTCAAAGTCCACTGACTTAAGTGTTAATCTCAAAAAACATCTTCACAGAAACACCCAGAATGATATTTGACCAAATATCTAGGCACCACGGCCCAGCCAAGTTGACACCTGAAATCAACCATCATATCCCCCATTTTCACCCTAGTGAGGGGGGTTTCAAGAGATCTCTGTAAACGGGGGGTGGGGGGGGAGCGGTGTGGAACACAAGGACCAGAACCTGGTTTGCTCCTGGAAACATCTAGAGATGAGCTGGCTGACGGCCTCATGGGAGGGGTGGGGAGAGGGCAGAGCAGGGAGTGAGGGGCATCTACCCCAAAGGCAAGGCAGGGGCACATGTTTTCTTGGAGCCAAGTATAGATCTCAAGGGAGGGGACCAGCCATGAATCACTTTGAAAAGGACTCCACCCAACACGGCTTCCTGCTAGGGGCCAGGTGGATCTTGGCAGAAAGCAGCCGAAAGTGGCCGGCTCGAGAGCTTTGCACCCGCCAGAGAACCATGGCCAGAGACCCCCCGTGAGGTATCTCCAAGGAGCTCCCCACAAGTGCCCCACTTTGAGGGCCCAAACAGCAGCTGGGGGGGGGGGTGGGCAGGAGACGACAGGGCAGGAAGCAGAAGATTCCCAGCTGTGGCCGGCACTGGGAGAAGAGAGGCGCCCAGAAATAACGTTGGGGTGCACTTCTGAACACCTAGGGAAAGAGAGCATTTGTTGGTAACCCAAGAGTGACCAGAAGAGCTTTGCACGTGGTCTGCCTGAGATTTCACGCAAGGCCAAGCACAAGCAGATGGAATTGGGGCTGGAGAGGAAGCCTGGGGACCCTTCCTGTTTGCACCCTCCCCAGTCCAGGGGGTCCCTGCGCACACCTCCGTCTTGTGACCTAGTGAGGACGGAGGTTCTGGAGAGCTTACGTAGGTGGATCTCAGGATCCCCACTGTGAGATTTGTTTCTGTTATGTTCTCTGAACTAGATACCTGTGGCAGGGTAAGTCACAATGTATCCGCTCTGGAAAAGTTTTCTAGAGGAAAACCTCCTGATGGGCCATCGGGCTCCCAGGGCTTGAGCTATTGTTTTTTTGTTTTTTTGTTTTTTAAGTTTTTATTATTGATTTCTGAGAGAGACAGAGTGCGAGTGCGGGAGGGGCTGAGAGAGAGGGAGACACAGAATCCAAAACAGGCTCCAGGCTCCCAGCTGTCTGCACAGAGCCTGACGCGGGGCTTGAACCCACGAACCGTGAGATCATGACCTGAGCCAAAGTCAGACGCTTAACCGACTGAGCCACCCAGGGCCCCAAGCTATTGCTTTTAAAGGTAAAAACCAAAATGTAAGTTTCTCCTGGGAAATGTTACCCTTCGACGGTCAAGAAGCTACCACATCAGGATGCGTTAGATGTGACACGTCTGAGATAACATTTGTGGGTGCCGTGCACGAGGACCATCCATTCTCTTCTATTCCTCTGCTCACGCCTCATTTCACTAGGCACCCCAGCATTTGGAGGCTCGGACCTTTATGTAAAGTAATGTGATCCCTGCTCTGGCCCACATCCTGTGTCCCCACCTTCGCACGCCGTGTCCCTCATTCAGAGTGCCCTGGTTCCATAAGTCCAGTTGTCTCTCGCTATGTTTCCACAGACACATTCCCAGGGCCTGTAGCTACCCGTTCCTGCTGGACGCCCTTTTATTCTAAGTTGGGAAAATAACTCTGTCACCTAGATTCGTGCATGTAAATGCAGGTTTTGTGATCCAAATTTAACAGAGGACAGAAGAAAACAGAAAAGGAAAGGAAAGAACCCTCCATGGTACAAAGGCTGGAAACAACTGAGGAGGGACTAGAGCGTCTACCTCATGCAGGGCCCCAAATGGTTTCCCCCTCTTTTCTGTAATTGCTACTATAGTTAGTGTCTTCGTAAAGGTAATTTTAAAGGGACTCATTGAAGGAAATTTTACATTACAACAAAACGTGCAAATCTTGGGCACACGGTGTGATGAATGTATTAGTCAGCTCAGTTGCTGTAACAAAATAGCACAGATTGGGTGCTTAAACAGCAGACGGCGATTTTCTCCTCATTCTGGAAATTTGAAGCCCAAGATCAGGGTGCCACTGTGGTCAGACTGTGGGAGGGCTCTCTGCCTGGCTTGCGAACAGCTGCTTTCTCATAGGTCCTCACGTCGTGGACAGAGAGGGGGAAGCAAGGTCTGGCCTCTTCCTCTTCATGGGGGCTCCACCCTCATGACCTCATCTAAACCTAATTCCAAAGGTCCTACCTCCAAATACCATCACGTGGGGGTTAGGGCTCTAACGTGTGAATTTGAGAGGGGTGGGGGACACGATTCAGTCGACAGCAATACATTTTTACATACATATACACCCACTTGACCATTGTTACATAAAAAAATTCAACTGAATGATTTTAAAGGTCTGATTGGCTTTACTGATCCATTCCTGAATCAGGCAGCACCCCATCCCGCAAGTAGAGGGCAGCTCTGAAGGGCGCTACAACGGAAGGGTTTTTCAAGGCAAGACGAGAATATCATAAACAGGAAGAAAGGATTATTTCAGGAGAGGTCACCTTCATTTGGGGACAAAAGGGTTTCAGTTGGTGGATTACCTCATCTTCCTTTAGGGGGTGAAGAGGGCCCAGGTGACAGATTATCTTATCCGTGCTGATCAAAAACTTCCTGGCTGACCAGGTACAGGCTATAGTCCTGGGGTCTTGAAACTCCCATTAGGTTAAATGTTGAATCTTGGTTTAATGACTTAGGGTCTTAACCTCAGTGGCACCATCTTGGGCCTGTGATTTTCTTTTTAACACCATCACACCATCAACCAGACCAAAAACAACATTTCCATTGGCCCATGAGTCTCCCTAAGACTCTTTTTTTTTTTTTTCTGGTCAATACCTAGCCCTCTCACACATCACCATTTTCTGACCTCCATGACCATTTGCTTAGTTTTGCTGGTTCTTGACCCTCATGGGAATGCGATCGATCACACGGTGTGCACGCAATGCTGTCTGACTTTCTGAACATATTTTTTCCAGATTCATCAGTGTATCTACATCAGATTGCTCTTTTATTGCTGAGAAGTATCACCACCATTTGTTTACCCGTCTTTATGTTGGATATTTGGATTGTTTCCAGTTTTCGACTATTACGCATAAAGTTGCTGTGAACATTCTCAGACACGTCTTTTTGTGAATGCATGTAGTTGTTTCTCTTGGTGTATGCCCAGGAGTCGAAGTGCTGAGTTTTAGGATAGGTACGTGCTTAACAGTATTAGAAGAGCCAAATAATTTTTCAAAACAGTTGTACTATTCCACACTCCTACCAGCAAGGTATCAAAATACTGGTCACACCAGGTGCTGGCCAACTCTGCACCTGTTCTGATATACTGAAGTTCCTCAATGTGGTTTTAATTTGTATGTTGCTGATGACAAATGATGTTGAATCCCTTTTCGTATACTCATTGGCCATTCACATATCTTCTTTTGTGAAGTTCCTCTTCAAGTCTTTTGTGCATTTTTTAAAATTTTATGTTTTTAATTTTTAGTAATTCTTTATATATCTTGAAGACAAGTCCTTGGTCAAATATAGATAGATATAGATATAGATATAGATATAGATATAGATATAGATATAGATATAGATATAGATATAGATATAGATATAGATATGGATATTCTACCAGTCTGGGGCTTCTCTTTTAATATTCTTGTCCTTTAATGATCAGAAATTTTCATCTTGATGAAGACTAATTTATCAATTTTTTCCCTTGCTTTTCCTTTTCCATCCTAAGAGATATTTGACTACTTCGAAGTCATAAAAATATTCTATGTTTTTCTTATAAGAACGTTATACTTTGGGGTGCCTGGGTGGCTCAGTCAGCTGGGCATCTGACTCTTGATTTTGGCTCAAGTCATGATCTCGTAGTTAGTGGGTTTGAGCCCCACATCCGGCTCTGCCACTGCTTGGGATTCTCCCTCTCTCTCTGTCTCTCTCTCTCTGTCCCTCCTCCACTCCCTCTCTCTCTCTCAAAATAAATAAACAAACTTAAAAAAAAAAAAGAGCTTTATACTTTTAGCTTTCCCATTTAGGTCTGTGCTCCATATGCATACAAGTTGCTCTAGAGTCATTTATTTATTTATTTAGTAGATTTTTAAAAATTTTTATTTATTTTTGAGAGAGAGAGAGAGAGAGAAAGACAGAGTGCAAGCAGGGGAGGAGCAGAGAGCAAGAGGGAGACACAGAATCCGAAGCAGGCTCCAGGCTCTGAGCTGTCAGCACAGAGCCGGATGCAGGGCTCAAACCCACGAACTGTGAGATAATGACCTGAGCCGAAATCAGACGCTTAACTGACTGAGCCACTCAGGCGCCCACCACCCCCCCCCCCAAAAAAAAAATCCGCTGACTGCAGACATGTGGATCTTTTCCGGACTTTTATTCTGTTTTATTGATCTAAGTGTCTTTCCTTATGCCAATATCACACTGACTTAAATACTGTAGCTTTATACTAAGTCTTAAAATCTGGTAGTGAAAGCTCTCCTACTTTGTTCTTTTTAAAGATTGTCTTGGATATTTTCAGTCCTTTGCATTTCCATATAAATTTTAGAATCAGTTTGTCAATTTCTAAAAAAAAAAAAAAATGTCTGCCAGGATTTTGGTTAAGATTGCATCGTCTCTCTATATAAATTTGGATATCACTGACACCTTAATATTAGCACCTTAAATTGTTCAATCTATGAACATGTCCTAACCTTCTGTTTATTTAGATTTTTTTTAAATTAACCCAGCAACCATTTGCAGTTTTTAGCATTGACGATTTACACATATTTTAATCGCATTGTTCTGAGGATTTTAATGCTTTTGATCCTATTTTAAATGCCAGTGTTTTGTAATTTCACTTTTCAATTGTTCACTGGTAGTATGTTCACATACAATTAATTTTTGCATAGCTACCTAGCATCCTGTGACCTTGATACATCACTTATTAGCTCTAATTATTTGTATATTTCTTTGATTTTTCTATGCACACAACACTGCCATCCGTGAATAAAGATGGCTTTAGTTCTTCTTTTCCCCCAAGTTTCATGCGTTCTCCTTGTTTTTTCTTGCTTTATTGCAGTGGCAAAGTCTCCATTACAAGGCTGGATAGACGTGCTGTGAGTAGATATCCCTGTTTTAGGTCCTGGTCAAGAATGCTTTGATTGCAAAGACCAGAAACCTACTTAAACGTGTTCAAGTAGAAGAGGGATATTGAATAACTTAAATTTGTTCAAGTAAAAAAAAGATGCTGGAATCCTGAAGAATCCAAGTATAAAAGATAAAACCCAGCTTTACAGAGATGGAAAAGCTATCAGGAACCAGAGCCACTTTCTGGTTAGAAGGCCACGGAAGGCCACGGCCTCCATTCCTCTCTACTTCTCTCTATGGACTGCTCTATTCTCCTGCTCTCCCCCAGACCAGCTTCTTCTCACTGCCTATCAGCTGGTGCATGACCCAAAATGGCAGATATGGACAGTATGACCTTTCAGTTTGGTTCTCCACAGCTAGTGGATACCTCCTTTTGTGTCTCTCAGAGAGAAAGACTTTCGAAAGAAAAGAATCTGGTTGGCCAAATGTTTATCGCTGGGCCAATCGCTTAAAAGAATAGGAGGTAGGATCAATGGGGCCATTCCCAGGTATCACAGGGAACCATGTTTGGGAGTATCTTGGAGATGTCTGCGAAGGATAGCCAGGCACCCAAAACACACCCAGTGTAGTAGAGTCTGGGTCTCCTGCACACGAGGCTGCCAAAGGGGACACGAGTAAGGTAAGGAGCAGCAAAATGCAGGTAGGAACAGTAGGGACTGGAGGCAGTAGATTAGAAGACTGAGGTCCTCTGAAACTCAGAGTGGCCCAGGAACCAGTCCTCCAGTTTGCAAGAAGCTTGGACGGTGCTGCTCTGGAGTGTGTGACCTTCTTAGTCAGTGCCTGCCCCCAGAGGTGAATTGTCCACAACACACCCAAGGGTGTCCTGCAAGTCTTCTTTCATAGGCCAGTGACAGCAGTGTCACAGGGCTGCTGAACCAGAGGGAAGCACAATTACTGTGGACAAATGTGCTATAAAGAGGGGTGCAGGAAGGGAACTAACATTTGTTGAGTGCCTTTATGTGCATCAGCTCTTTAAATTCTCTTATCATGGGGTGCCTGGGTGGTTCAACCAGATAAGCATCCGACTCCGGCTCGGGTCATGATCTCATGGGTTCATGAGTTGGAGCCCCGTATTGGGCTCTGTGCTGACAGCTCAGAGCCTGGAGCCTGTTTCAGATTCTGTGTCTCCCTCTCTCCGACCCTCCCCAGCTCGTGCTGTCTGTCTGTCTGTCTCTCTCTCTCTGTCTCTCTTTCGGTCAAAAATAAATACTAAAACAATTTTAAAAAATAAATCCTTGGGGCGCCTGGGTGGCGCAGTCGGTTAAGCGTCCGACTTCAGCCAGGTCACGATCTCGCGGTCCGTGAGTTCGAGCCCCGCGTCGGGCTCTGTGCTGACTGCTCAGAGCCTGGAGCCTGTTTCCGATTCTGTGTCTCCCTCTCTCCCTGCCCCTCCCCCGTTCATGCTCTGTCTCTCTCTGTCCCAAAAATAAATAAACGTTGAAAAAAAAAAATTAAAAAAAAAAAATAATAAAATAAATCCTTATTGTTATCCCCATTTCACAGACAAGAAAACTAAGACTCAACAAAAGTTGGTAACTAGGTCACCTGTGCACAGCCGGTGAGACAATTAGACCATGAACCCCGGGCCCCACACGCCATGATCTCTCACTTCCCAGGCTGCCCCAGATGAAAGTCCTGCCAGGATAAACTTGGCTGTAAGAAGGAGGGTGTTCCTATTAACCTCACAGGGGCAAAGTCAGGAGGCACAGGGAGCCTCCTCTCTCTAGTCCACTGCCAGCTTGGTCCCTTAGGGGTTCTCTCAAGTCAAAGCATTGCACATTGGGTCTTTACTATTGCTGCAATGTCACAAATCAGGGTTCTAGTCCCAGAAATCATGTCGTATCATAAACTACCAAATGGACAGATAGATAGATAGAACAGAACTCAAACATGAACTTTTATAAATTGACATTTCTACATCAAATTAAGCTACATTATACAATTTCATGTGAACACTTTTTCTGCATGAACCGAGCAGGCTGATGCTTAAAATATTTGTCCACTGATCGTCCAACCAAAAATACCCTTGTCTTTTCCTGGCAGTGCTCTGAGGGAACTGCAGGAGTTCATTATTCCACGGATGGTCAGTCTGCATTAAACATTAGAATCACCCCGGGGCTGACACTCAGGGGGAAGATGGAGGCAGCCTCACTAAGTGTTAACAACTCTGCTCCAGCTGGTTCAGCCAGACCCTCCTGACTATTAAATACTGTGACCATTATTCCTGGATCCATTTCCCAAATGGTCACTGTCATCAAATCCTTCATCGCCACCGAAGAGTCATGCATGGCACCGTGAGTCTTTGAGTGCTGACGCAGGGCAAGGAACAGTTTCCATATTGGAAACTGTACATGTTTCCATGGAAATGTGCAAGTTCCAGGTACCATAACCCTGGGGGCAGCTTGTCAGATGTTCATCAGTGCTAGTTTGGGTTGTTCCTAGGAGAGTCAGAGTCTTCACAAACTGTAAATGCCTATTTACTGAATAACTGAAAGAAATACTGAATCACTTCAGGTCTGGGTCTGCCTCTTTTATTTTTTTTTTTAATTTTTTTTAACGTTTATTTATTTTTGAGACAGAGAGAGACACAGCACGAATGGGGGAGACACAGCAGAGAGAGAGGGAGACACAGAATCGGAAGCAGGCTCCAGGCTCTGAGCCATCAGCCCAGAGCCCGACGCGGGGCTCGAACTCGCGGACCGCGAGATCGTGACCTGAGCTGAATGAAGTCGGACGCTTAACCGACTGAGCCACCCAGGCGCCCCCGGGGCTGCCTCTTTTATTCAAGGAAACTACTTTCTTTCGAGCTTCGCCATTAGTCAGTCATTTGAGACAATACGGGAGCTGAAGAAATGCAGGCTGACTGTAGTCAAGCCTCTACTGATGTATGAGAAACACAGGAAAGAGAGAAACAGGAACAACATAGTACAGATGCATTCAGCAAAATCCAAACAGGACAAATGACCCAATTTCTCAACAAAGTGCAAGGAGAAAAGAAAGGGATATTAACCAACTGCTCCGTGTAGACCCCATGTGAATCCTGTTTCGGACAAACACTCTGGGAAGGAAAGGTTCAACGCAATCAGGGAAATATTCTCAATGGGGCTTGCTTCAAAATAATCCCAGGAAGGAGTGGGTAGGAGTAGAGATGCAAGAAAATAAGTCAATCATCCATTGCTGTTGGAGGTGGGCGGTAAGTCCTTAGACAGTTCCTTAGAGTTTTTGTCTACTTTAGTGTCTGTTTGAAATTGCCCGTAATAAAAAGTTTAATTTTTATTAGGGTTAGTTTTTTGAAAGCTGATTAAAAAAAAAAAAAAAAGAGAAGAAATAGGCAGGAGCTGAGGTAAAGCAATCCTCCAGTCCTGTCCCACTCCTGCCCATGTGCCCCTTTCCAGAAGGTTGGGCAGAATCATCAGCTCTCACCGCTGGCCATGGTGGCCTGGGGGGCATTCACTGTAGAGTCCTTGCAGGCAGGAAAATGGCAAGTTTTGCTCCCTCCTAAGTACCTAGCACACATCTGACAGACCAGAGGCACTCAATATTTGCAAACGACTAATGAAGATTGATGAATGAATGAATGCATGCATGCATGCAGTTTCCCCGGGCAGAGGTTTGTACCCGGGAACCTGACGACATGCCTGTGCAGACTGGTCCAGCAGTGGCCCAAGAACGGGCAGATTAAGGTTCTTGCAAAGCCAGGTTCCAATGTCACCAGGATGGGAGCACCTGGGTGGCTCAGTCAGTGAAGTGCCTGACTTTGGCTCATGTCATGATCTCCTGGTTCGTGAGTTTGAGCCCCGCATCTGGATCTCTACCGAAAGCACAGAGCCTGCTTCAGATCCTCTGTCCTCCTTTGTCTCTGCCTCTACCCCGCTGGTTCTCTCTCTCCCTCCCTCTCTCTCTCTCTCTCTCTCTCAAAAATAAATAAACTTAAAACAAACAAACAACAACACAAACAACATCACCAGGATGGATAAATACTCCCTGCAGCTTCGGCAAAAAAATGCAACATCTCTAGCGCACAGGGATTTGCCTGCCCAGCTGCCTTTTGGAAATAACGCACTTTCCCACCTCCCCCAGCAAGAGAGGAGGCCCAACGCCCTCAACACTAAAAATGCAAATAGAGCTTCATAATTAATTTCCTCTCTGGCTTCCCCCCACCCGGGCACTGGCTGAGGCCCCCCGGATTGCCCACCCAGTCAGTCTGTGGACCATAAACAAAAGACAGGAAAGCATTCAGAGGATCTCAGGCCACTTGGACATGGTGACGGAAGAGGTTTGAATTTTCGATCTCTGAAATTGTTTCTATTTTTACACCGTCTCAGAACAAATACAACTGTGACTTATGTTTCACAGTTTATGCAGCTAATTTCATATACTTCTGACAGCTATATCTTATTTTCAGCCGTTCTAAACTTTTTCCCCATTGGGAAGTTGAAGTTGCATATTCCCTACTTCCCCACAAGGCCTCCTTGACGTGGGCTGGGGGGGACAAGTGGCTCTGGGTGGGGGTGGGGTTCGAGATGGGCGTGGTCCTCCCACTCCGGCCCCGCCCTCTTTCCCCGCCCCACCCAGAAGTGACAGGCTCAGGAACCAGCCAGCAGCTCAGATCTTAAGGGGTCATGTGGACAGTTTCTTGGCCTTGCTGACCCCCTTAACTTTTTTTTTTTTTTTAATTTTTTTTTTCAACGTTTATTTATTTTTGGGACAGAGAGAGACAGAGCATGAACGGGGGAGGGGCAGAGAGAGAGGGAGACACAGAATCGGAAACAGGCTCCAGGCTCTGAGCCATCAGCCCAGAGCCCGACGCGGGGCTCGAACTCACGGACCGCGAGATCGTGACCTGGCTGAAGTCGGACGCTTAACCGACTGCGCCACCCAGGCGCCCCAAACTTTTAAAATAACAGTAATAATGGCCTTTGGGCTAGGCTTGGAGCATGGATTTTACCCACTCATAATTACATCTTCAGTGTTTTAAACTACTGACACCTTCCCACTTGTTAAATGGTCCACTGGGGTTAATTTTGCCTAATTTTGCTGATTCTGGTCCATCTCAGCTGTCATTCATTTTCAAACTTCCTTACTTTGCCCTTGTATCTTCCTTCTAATTTTCTCTCTATTTTAATCACATTTTAAATGTTTTCCTTTAGTGTTTGACTTTTATAATGATTACCACTATTAAAATTCATGGCTTCTGAATTTTATGAATTTTAATGTCAAATCCCTTCTTTTCCTTTTATTTTACTTGTATCTTACCATTTACATTCCCTAAGCTTCTGGGGTTTTGTTGGCTTTAACTTATTGTTTTACTTCCGATTTCTTTTTAACTATAATCCTTCATACGCCCTTTTATTTTGTTTGCTTGACTGTTTATAACATTAACTTTTCAGCAACCTAATTTTGGTTCTTAAATTATTTTCTTGGTTCTCTCTACCCTTCATGCATAATGTTAATTATCCTGTTTGGTTTTTTTTTTTTTTTTTTTTTATTAGTCATGGTCTTATATCTTACTGATTGTGTTTTTTCCCAAATTCTTTTGAATTCTTAATTTGAAAATGTTTGTACCTTACGGGCTGGCTCCGGGGAGGATGTGGAAGGCTGGGTAGGGGACCTAGGAAGCCTGTCTCCCTAGGCCTCAAGACCTGACTTCGCTGACCTTTGGAGGCCCGAGAGGGTCCCCATACAGGCAAGAGATCAGAGAAGCTCAGAGCAGAATTTGAGTCCTGGGTCACCTCACACCAGCATGTGGCTTTGGGTAAATAGATCTTCCCTCTCCCCACACCTCAGTCACCTCCTACTATAAAGGAGAAGAGCTGAGTGTGAACACAGAAATACACAGACAGGACAGGCCAAGTGTGCAAGCACGTGGAAAACTGCCCCCCTGTACCCGGGACAGGTCACAGAAGAACAGACAGTGTGGTTTCATTTTTGCAAAATTCAAAACTCTGCCAAACTAAACAAGGTAGTCTGCCCCAAATGCAAAACCTGAATCTAATCACAGAAAACATCAGGAAAGTCCAAATCAAGAAACGTTCTACAAAAGAATTGGCCTGAAATCTTTGGTAAGTGTCAAGGTGAAACAAATCGAACAAAGACTTCCAGACCGAAAAAACCCAAAGAGGCCAGACACCTGAATGCAATGAGTAACCCTGGATTGGGTCTTTTTGCTCTAAAGGACGTTATTGGGACAATAGACAACATTTGAATGGAGTCTGAACATTAGTTGGCCATAAAGTAGCAAAGCTGACTTCCTGATTTGGGTGTTTGTATTTTGGTTACATAGGAGCTTGTCTTTGGTTGTGGAAAACACACACTAAAAAGTGTTTGATAACAGTGGCTCATTAGGTCAGCAACTGACTCCCCATCGGTTCAGGAAAAGTACTCAAAAAAAGTTATTTGTATTATACACTTGGCCTTTGAAAGACATGGATAGGGGTCAGGGGCACTGACCTCCACACAGTCAAAACTTCACGTCTAACTTCTGACTCCCCCCCAAAATTAACTACTAGCAGCCTACTATTGGTCTGAGTCCCCAGTGATAACATAAATAGTTGATTAACATATTTTGTATGTGTACTATACCCTGTGTTCTTATAATAAAGTGGACTAGAGAAAAGAAAATGTTACTAAGAAAAATCATAAAAGAAAATACACTTACATTATTAGCCCGTATAAAAAAAAAAAATGCACATAGAAGTGGACCTACACGGTTCAAATTCATGTTCAAGGATCAGCTGTACTTATAATTTTCTAGATCCTTTCAAAATATAAAAAAGATAATCGTTTAAATGTCTTGAGGGAAAATAAAAGGCCACAGGGCTCTACATCTAGACTCCCCCGCTCGACTCTTTGTCCATCATTAACAAGGCAAGTTACTTAGTCATTCTTTCCCTTAGTTTACTCATCTTTAAATCGGAGATAATAATAATGCTTCACTCATTATATGTGTTATGAAGGAAACAATAAGTTAATATCTACAGAGCACCAAGAACAATGATTGTTACGCAACATGGGTGTTACCTGTTATTACGTCTCACTCATTTGTACGTGCTGCACTCTACCCCTCCCCCAGCCCCGCCATGTTGCCTGCAGAATTCTGCTCATACTTCAGGCCTCAGCCTCTTCCAGAAAGCCTCCCCTAACCTACCGCCCCTCCCTCGAACTCCCTGCTTCAGGCTGCATTAGAAACTCCTCTCCTGAGCTCTCATAGCACCATGTAATACCCCCATCATATATCCTAATTTATGATTTCCCCACGAGTTGTCTATTAGATTAGATGATGACTAGTTCCAGGGCTGGGCTGGTATCTTTATTCACTGTCATACCCCAAGGCTTAAGACAGCCGAATAAACAAATGAATGAATGACCTAGAGTCGTGCCTCCCCTGTCAGAGAGTACAAATGAAGTGCCCACTTTTTTTTTTTTTTTTTTAATTTTTTTTTTTCAACGTTTATTTATTTTTGGGACAGAGAGAGACAGAGCATGAACGGGGGAGGGGCAGAGAGAGAGGGAGACACAGAATCGGAAACAGGCTCCAGGCTCTGAGCCATCAGCCCAGAGCCCGACGCGGGGCTCGAACTCACGGACCGCGAGATCGTGACCTGGCTGAAGTCGGACGCTTAACCGACTGCGCCACCCAGGTGCCCCGAAGTGCCCACTTTTAAGTCATGGATGTTATTCTAGGGAGGACCCCATTCTAGGGAGCACCATTCACATTTTCAGCTATGTAAAAGGTAGCCTGGAGTTGAGCAGTGCACAGCCTGAGCTACTGTGCACCCCAGTCCTGACCACAAATGAACAGTTGCCTTCATAGATGGTCTGTTCTGTTATCCGTATATCAATAGGAAGGACGTATTATTTTTGTAGTTAGCTGCTCTAGAACAAAAATCATTCATTTTGGTAGATGTTTCATACATGCAGAGTGTAGAGATCCATTCATTTATATGTTCATTTCATGAGTATTTACTGAGCACCTTCACTCTTCTGAGGGCTGATTTCTATCAGAAAACTCTTTATTTGGTGACTCAGGGGGATGTTTAGCAACCACTTCCAAAAGAAGCTTCCTGGAAGACTCCAGTGTCCTAAAACCCACGGTCCAGGGGCCCACTGTTGGGCCTTAGTTGTGTAGCTCTGATGCATTGTTGCTTGGAAAGGCTTCCAGGCCTCAATTCCCTTAGTCATGCTCCACGGAGGAAACTGTGGCCTTGACTGCACATGTCCTGGAACAAGCCCAGAGCTGCTCTTCTAGGGAAGACGATGGCTCTGGGCAGATCATCCCCAGCAGGGGACAGGGATACTGAGGATTTCGTCCCACTTCCTAATTTTCATGAAAGGATATATGTCAGCCATCCTCTGGACTTATTTATTCATTCATTTGTTTTGAGCATATCGGTTGTGTAGGAGTAGCTGTCTCAAATTTAAACGATCAATATCTGGGGGCACCTGGGTGACCCAGTCAGTGAAGCGTCCAGCTTTGCTTAAGCGTCCATGATCTCGTGGTTCACGAGTTCGAGCCTCACATTGGGCTCTGTGCTGACAGTTCAGAGCCCGGAGCCTGCTCCGGATTCTGTCTCCCTCTCTTTCTGCCCCTCCCCCTCTCATCCTCTCCCTCTCTCAAAAATAAAACATTAAAAAACAATTTTAATAAAGAAATAATCAATATCCAGAGGCAGATACATCAACCCCTTTACAAAGATAGGTTAATCAAAGCAATTAATTGTGTTTCTAAGACTTTCCAGCAAAAAGATGCCCAAGTAAAAAAACGCAAAGTCCCAAAATGTTATTTGGCAAATAAGACAATTTCTTATGATCTACAATTAGAAGAACATAGTAATCACTGTGAGAGTAATCAATATCTCCATTGAAAGGGTACTAGATGCTCTGATAGATCATCTTCCAAAAGTCCTAGAACTCCCCTGCTGATGGACAAAGAGGCGTTCAAGACAACAGAGTGAACGCCATTGACCAAAAGCATGTCTGAAATTTAGAAGATTAACCCTACCCACAGCGTTGTGAGAAATACACGGAAAAAAAAATGCGTGGAAAACACGCAAAACAGCGCTTGCCACACAGTAGGTGCTTGGAAAATAAATGTTGGTTGGGGCGGGAAGAGCTTGAGTTTCCTCTGCAATTCTTACGTTAGCCTGATTCCCAGGTATCGTCCTTGGACTTCCCGTTCATGTTTCCAGGGTTCAGTAGCTTTCCTCAGCTTCATTGTTCAAGATCTGCCTTAACCACCGCACAGCGCGTGCACATCCCAGGTCCTTGTCTGAGGCTCGAGCCCCGTCCTGGCTCAACAGAGCCCTTCGAGGGTGCGGGGCAAGGCCTCACTCGGGATGAAGAGACACCTGGCATTTTGATCATCCGGGCTTTACCCCCGGGCTGCACCAGGCCCTCCCCCACAGGCATCGGTGCTTGGACTTGATGATTTTATGCTCTCCTTCCACCCTTCAGCTCTGCAGCCAAACCTCCACGGACACTTTTTTCCATATCATGCCTCTGGCTTACTTTAAAGGAGGCTATAAAAAAGCCGCTGCTCAAAACTTCCTGTTACACTGACCTTAGCAATAGCAGCCTTCGTACAGTATGAGAATCCACGGCCGCAATAATTTGTTCGGCCCAGAAATGATACACTGGGGTTTCCACTGCACTTAGGGAAGTGGAAGGAGTGGGGTGCAGGCTACAGAGAGAGAAAAGAGCAAGCGAATGAGCAGTGGGGCCCTGGGCACCCCGTTGGTAGGCCCGCCCTGAGAGGGAGTGTCAGATCTCCCCGTTTCCTTTCTTCTCTCTGACAAGGGTAATTGGTGCTGTCGGCCTCTTAAATCCCGACACTGCCAGTCATGCACCTCTAAAACCTCCAAATTAAGATCTTGACTCTGTGCAGTAGAATAATAATCGCAACCTCCACTTGGGCCAAGTTTAATTATTATGCCAGGAGTCAGATCTTCCCCAGGTTGCAAAGTCACACGTCTGCCAAGAGCAGGCTGTCTCCCTTGGGGGACAGAGAGCTAAGGACCTGTGTGTGAGCAAAAGAAATGAGACGGCTGGACGGGGGGTCAAGGGAGAAGAGCGAATCACAAGCGGCTCGTTTTATACAAAAAGTCTGCTCTACCTGAAGGGCCACAGGAAGTGCCTGGGATGATGACACACGACCTATGGAAAACCCAGCACTGCCGGCCCACCGGAGAGGCAGAAAGGACCCAGCGTCTCGGTCCGCTTTGGAGTCGCTGCTTTGGCGAGCGTCAAACTCACAAAACGGGGCAGCAACGCTAGTTGTCCTGGAACCTTACTGGCAAAAAGCTGAAGGAGTGTGGGAACCCACCTCCAAGATGGCCCCCAAGGACCCCAGCACCCAGTATTCACACCCTCCCACTGAGTGCGGCCTGGACGTCATGGCCATTTTTAACTGCCGGGCAGACATAATGGCTGTGAATGCAAGTCAAGGTCACAGAGGGCAGTGGGCATCTGTCTCTCCCTCTCAGGGCTCACTCACTCTGGGGAGGCCAGATTCCATGTGGGGAGGACACGTAGCAGACAGCCCAAGGAAAAGTCCATGTGGCGAGAAACTGAGGCTTCTGGCCAACAGCACATGGATGAGCTTGAAAGGGGAGCCTCCAGGCCTGGCCAGCAGCTGGACCGCAGCCTCGTGAGAGACCCTGAGCCAGAGCCACAGGCTTCCTGACCCTCAGAAGCTACATGAGAGAATGAACGTTGGTGTAAGCTGCAAAGTCCTGGGGCCGCTTGGTACCCAGCAGTAGATAACCCCTTTATCGGGAACATTCTAAAACCTGGGATAGAAGGTGAATTCGATGTAAACACATCAGATGCTGGCAGAAATGCTTAGCATCAAGTCCTTCTAAGTCCACCTGACTCTCTCCTGTTCCCCATGCCTGAGGGTTGCCCTGTCCCCCAACACACACACATGCCATACAGCCCTTAGCAATGACTGTTGCCAAAGTATAAAACTCCATCTTCCTTGTCACAATGGGGACAAACCCCAAGGGGCAGTTATGCTCTGGAGCCCCTGTGGGGCAGCTGGGACCAGGGCTCTGCCTGAAACCACTTCCTTGCTTGGCACTCTCCTCTCCCTGGTTTGCTTCCCCTCTCCCCTGCACTTTCCCCGGAGCCCTTCCTTAATGAATCATCTGCACCAGTCTTTCCCTCCAGGGAACCTGACCTAAGATACCCCATGTGAAAAATGAACATTAAAAACATCGTATCTTACTGGGGCACCCGGGTGGCTCAGTCAGTTAAGCATCTGACTCTTGATTTCGGCTCAGGTGATGATCTCAGAGTCCTGAGATCCAGCCCTGAGTTGGGCTCCACGCTATAAGCAGGGAGCCTGCTTAAGAGTCCCTCTCTTTTCCTCTCTCCGCCCCTCCCCCGTTCACTCTCACTTTCTCTAAAAAATAAACGTAATTAATTTTTAAAGATCACATCTTACTGAAATTTCCTTAAGGTTATCAGATTCTTAAAGACATTCTTCCATTCCCATAATTCATTTAGATAGCTTTTATTTTTTATTTATTTATTTATTTTTTTCAACGTTTATTTATTTTTGGGACAGAGAGAGGCAGAGCATGAACGGGGGAGGGGCAGAGAGAGAGGGAGACACAGAATCGGAAACAGGCTCCAGGCTCTGAGCCATCAGCCCAGAGCCCGACGCGGGGCTCGAACTCACGGACCGCGAGATCGTGACCTGGCTGAAGTCGGACGCTTAACCGACTGCGCCACCCAGGCGCCCCTTTTTAGATAGCTTTTAAACAAAGAAACTGTAAGTTCACAGCTTTAAATACAGTAAAACCCTGGATTGCGAGTAACTCGTTCTGCGAGCGTCCCACAAGACGAGCAAACATCTCCGATAAATTTTAACTTGATAAACAAGCGATGTCTTGCAACACAAGTAGTACGTGATGTCAAACATCACATGATCACAACTGAGTCAATAGTTCTTAAAATTCGCTTTGATATACGAGTGCTTTGGATTACAAGCATGTTTCCAGAATGAATTATGCTCACAAACCAAGGTTTTACTTGGATGTAATTTACCCAGAAGTTTTCCAAAAATTATTTACTAGGCCTTTATTATGTGAAAGACAATAAAACAAATCCTTCAGAGACTACAAAGATGAAATAATGTGTCCTCAAAAGAGGAGTCTTTTCAGAAAGCGTCGGTGTAACCTTATTGGTATTTTCTTGTGCGATGTTTTGGGGTTTCCACGTAATGATCATTCAAGTCAGCAACAGCCAGCCGCACACGCATTGGGTGCCACAGTGGGTGCTGAGGCCCGACTGTCTACAAGGGCTTTGTGGGCAGTGGATCCTCAACAGTCACTTGTGGAATAAATAAATTACTAAACAGTTGGCAGTTGACATAAATTTGTCAGCTGTTCTGCCTTGCATTTTTTTTTCGAAAGCATGTGGTGAAATCTATCATATGTTAGTGAGAAAAAGACTGACCCGGCAGACAAGGCGAGTCTGGTTTTGATGGTGACAGGTTCAGATCCAACTGTCTCAGACAGAGGAAGGGGGACAGGCAGTGGCCAGGGGATCTCCTGCAGGTGACCAGATGTCTCAGCAACTAGTCAGGACTGAAGAGCCTCCCCTGAGCCTCACCCCCTACAGATTTCTTCTATAAAATCATAACACGACGGTCTTGCCTGCCCAAAGGCAGGTGCTGGCCCAAAAGACATGGTGAGGTTCCTCTCTGCCCTCCAGACCCTCATCTCCAGGCCCAGCACCCCTGCCCACATTCCAGGAGGAGAGAAGAACCAGGACTCCTGGGGGAGCCAAGGAGGGTGGCTATAGGGCTCACCCCACCACCCTCCACTCAACATCCTCTGATTCTTGATCTTTCCTACAAAATGAGCCAGTTCTGTTTTTGTTTTTTTTTTTTTTTTTAAAGCTCATATAAACAACATGGCACACTGTATTTAAAATCAGTTAGGCAAAGGGCACCTGGGTGGCTCAGTCGGTTCAGCGTCCGACTTCGGCTCAGGTCATGATCTCGCGGTCCGTGAGTTCGAGCCCCGCGTCGGGCTCTGTGCTGACAGCTCAGAGCCTGGAGCTGCTTCGGATTCTGTGTCTCCCTCTCACTGCCCCTTCCCTGCCTGTGCTCTCTCTCTGTCTCAAAAATAAATAAAAAACATTAAAAAAAATTTTTTTTAATCAGTTAGGCAAACACGCACGTCCTAAATTTAAACCAAGCATTGGGGTGCCTGGGTGGCTCAGTCGGTTAAGCTTCGGACCCTTGACTTCAGCTCAGATAATGATCTCACGGTTCATGAGTTTGAGCCCTGAGTCAGGCTCTGTCCCAACAGTGCAGAGCCTGCCTGGGATTCTCTCTCTCTCTCCCTCTCTCTCACTGCCGATCATTCTCCCTCTCTCTAAATAAGTAAATAAATAAATAAACTTAAAAAAAGAAAAACAAGCCAAAGACATGAAAAGATTATTCACAAAAGAACTAGGCAAAACAATCAAAAAACCAAAAACAAACAAAAAAAAATTTTATTAGTAAAGAAAGAAATGTAAAATAGAACAATATATCATTTTTCATGTATCAAATTGGTGAATTGTTTAAAATTCTAATACTGGGTCACCTGGGTGGCTCAGTTGGTTTAAGCGTCTGACTTTGGCTCAGGTCATGATCGCACTGCTCGGGGGTTTGAGCCCCTCACTGCTCGGGGGTTTGAGCCCCATGTTGGGCTCTGTGCTGACAGCTCAGAGCCTGGAGTCTGCTTCGGATTCTGTGTCTCCCTCTCTCTCTTCCCACCCCCCCACTCATGCTGTCTCTCTCTCACTCTCTCTCAAAAATGAATAAACATTTTTAAAAAAGTTTTTTAATTCTAATACTATTAGAAAGAATGCAGAGAGAGATACTAGTTGGGCAGAAAGCAGTAAAACCTTTCGTAATTTCATAATATATGTGAAAAGCAGAAAAATGCTCTTAATCTTTGACCAAAAGTCTATCCTGGAAAAAATCATCAGACATCAGACAAAGACGTTTATCACTGAGTTATTTACACTTCATTTCATCAGATGGGTGTTTACTGGGCATTTACTATGATCCAGGCTTTGCTCTAGGTACACGGGGTTTATATACCATGGGCCTTGGCACCCCAGAGCCCCCAAGTCCGGCAAGGTGACTGGCAAATTCCATTTCACTCCCTTGGCCTTTATACCATCCTGAACGCAGTATTCTATACCTTACACCTGACTACATTTAAACTTGATCATTAATACGTTTCTTTAAAACAAATGTGCTATTTCTCTTAATATTCTTTCCTTTCTCCCAACTTTTATAAAGAAAAAATTAAACATACAGAATAAATGAGAGAATAATACAATGGCCTCCTACACACCCTCAGCTTAGATTCAAAAAACTAGCACCCTGCGTATTTGTACTTTCTGTTTCCACTGGACCATATGAATGTAAATTGCAGGCATCGTAACAGTTCACACTTGAATATCCAAAGTACGACTTCTTTTTTTTTTTAACGTTTATTTTTGAGAGAGAGAGAGAGAGCCACACAAGCAGGGGAGGGGCAGACAGAGAGGAAGGCAAAGGGCTCTGTGCTGACGGCAGAGATCCTGACGTGGGGCTTGAACTCACAGGCCGTGAGATCATGACCTGAGCTGAGGTCGGAGCCTTAACGGACTGAGCCGCCCAGCTGCCCCTCTAGAGTTACAACTTCTAAGAATAAGGCTGTTCTTGTACAGATTCAGAATGTCATTATCACACATAAGAAAATCCACAATCTCTCCATAGTCTATCTAATGTCCAATCTATATTCAAACTTCTCCTGATTGTCCCCCAAATGCCTTTCAAGCTGGGATTTGGGAATCAAGAATGTCACCAAGTTTCAAGGACTGCCTTTGGCAGCTTGCTCTCTTTAGACTGCTGTAACCTAGAACATCTCTCCATTTGGTTTACCGGGACTGACCTTTTGAGAATCCAGGGTTGTGGACTGTGGTATGGCCCCCACTATGGATTTGTCTCACTGCCTCCTCGCGCAGTGTTTTGACTTGTTCCTTTACTGCCCGTCTTTTCTTTAAACGGGAAGTTAGGCCTAGATGCTTAATTAGATTCAGTTTACCCATTTTTAGCAAGAATGCATCCAGGTGATGTGTACTTCAAATTGCATCTTATCAGGAAGCACTAAAGTCAGCTGGCCTACTATTCCTGGTGCTAAATTTGATCATTTAGTTAACTGGAAGCTGCCAGATTGTTCAGAAGTAAAGGCACAATTTTTTCCTTTCACAACTACTAAGTTATCCGCAGAGACAGTTTGTAACCACATAAATATCTTCTTCCTATTAACCTTTAACTCAGTGGCTTTTAACATCCATTAATAATCCTTCCTGAGTTAACCATTACATTGAGAATTGCAAAATGGGAATGTTCTGGTGTTCCTTCTATTTATATTAGTTGATATTCTTCTATCAAGAAAACTCCTCCTTTGTTTTTTGATTTGCTTTGTTTTTTGAGTATCAGTATGGATTCACAGTGGGTTTGTTTTCAGTCTGTCTTTTTTTTTTTTAGTTCTCTATTTTCTTTAATGTTTTTAAAAGTTTTTATTTATTTACTTCAGAGAGAGAGAGTGACAACGAGCAGGGGAGAGACAGACAGAGGGGGACAGAGGATCCGAAGCAGACTCTGGGCTGTTGGCACAGAGCCTGACGTGGGGCTCAAACCCACAAACCATGAGATCACGACCTGAGCCGAGATCAGGAGTCAGACGCTTAACCCAGTCACCCGGGTGCCCCACTTTCTTATACTTTCTATATTCTAAACCTGCAGCCAGCCATTTCTCCAGAGTCCTAGCTCCTGTTAGTGAAAATAGTATTTAGAAACCAATATCTGGGGGCTGTCTGTTGCTAGCACTGCTTTTCAGTGCACACGGCTAGGAAACGTGCGTGCGCACCTGCACGCACATATCGATCCCTTCCGTTCCCATTCAACACACAGTGCTCCTCCTTACTCTCGATTCATGTTTGCATCTCCCTTTTCTACAAGTCAGGACGCTGGTTCTCAACATCAGTATACTGTAGGATATTTCCTTAGTCTACAATTACAGAATTTCACAATTACTCTGTGCCATCCCCTGCAACAAACCCACCATATTCATTTCCTAGGGCTGCGGTGAGAAAGTACCACAGACAGAGTGGCTTAAAAACAATAGAAATTTGTTCTCTCTCAGTTCTGGAGATGAGAAGTCCAAAACCGAAGCAATGGCAAGGCCATGCTCCCTCCGAGGGCTGTAGGGGAGAGTCAGTAAGTCTCTTTCCTAGTGTTTGTGGGTTGCAGGCAACCCTTGACTTTCCTTAGCTTAGTAGATGCATCATTCCACATTTAAAAAAAATTTTTTTTTTTTTTTTAAAAAGGGGGAGGCTAGGGGCGCCTGAGTGGCGCAGTCGGTTGAGCGTCCGACTTCAGCCAGGTCACGATCTCGCGGTCCATGAGTTCGAGCCCCGCGTCAGGCTCTGGGCTGATGGCTCGGAGCCTGGAGCCTGTTTCCGATTCTGTGTCTCCCTCTCTCTCTGCCCCTCCCCCGTTCATGCTCTGTCTCTCTCTGTCCCAAAAATAAATAAAAACGTTGAAAAAAAAATTTTTTTTAAATAAAAAAGTAAAAAAAAAATAAAAAGGGGGGGAGGCTCCTGGGTGGCTCAGAAGGTTAAGCCTCTGACTTCAGCTCAGGTCATGATCTCACGATTCGAGAGTTCGAGCCCTGCGTTGGGCTCTGTGCTGACAGCTCAGAGCCTGGAGCCTGCTTCAGAATCTGTGTCTCCCTCTCTCTGTGTCCCTTCCCCGCTGACTCTCTGTCTCTCTCTGTCTCTCTCTCTCTCTTTCAAAAATAAACAAACATTTAAAAAAAATTTTTTTAATAGATGCATCATTTCAACCTCTGCCAACATATTCACAGGGCAATCTCCTGTCTGTGCATTTCTGTGTCCAAATTTCTCTCTTCTTACAAAGATACCCATTATTGGATATCTAGTATGACATCTTCTGAACTCCGTTACATCTGCAAAGACCCTATTTCCAAGTCCCATCACCTTCATGGGTATCAGGGGCTAAGATTTCAGCACCTCTTTTCAGGGGACACAGCTCAGCCCACACCACCTCCTAAGTAAAGTTTAAGATTTCTTTGCTTTTTTAGTCCCAGAATAGATCTCAGTAATGGTATAACATATGCTATTCAGAAATTCCTTAAATTAATTTTTTTCTGTTATCAATTTGATAATTACTTAGATTCATTTGTCTTTTTTCAATGCTAGACTTTGTTTTTTCTGCACATGTTCAGTTTTTTCTTTATTAATGAATTCTTATTTATTGAATAGGTAAACCATCTCCATGGTTTACAAGTCAAAACTATGGGAAAAGGTATGCTCAGAAGTCTTACCCTCGACCCCACCTCTGGAAGTAACCAATTTTACTAGTTTCTCTGTTTTCCTTCCTGGGATTCTTACCTGAGATTTAAAAAAAAAAAAAAATGTGCATGTGTACCTGGGTAACTTCCCCCTTTCTTCAGTTCACATACTACATATGCTTTTTCACACGTTGCTTCTTTCACACAATGCTGGAAATCACGCACGTCCATTCAGAAAGCATAGTAGTCCGTTGTGTGACTACCTCATAATGTATTTACCCAGGCTCCTGGATACGGAGGTTGTTTCCAACATGTTGCCATAAAAAATAATGCCACGGTGAATGACTTTGCGCACATCTTGTTTCGTATTTCAGGGTAAATTCTTAGAAATTGCTGGAGCACAGGGCAAATGCACATTGTCTCCATAAGCCTGGGCTGCTATAACAGAATACCATTGTATAGAACATTTCATTTCACAGTTCTGGAAGCTGAGAAATCCAAAACCAAGGCAAGGGATCTCTCTGTGGTGTCTTTTATAAAGACACCAATCTCATTCATGAGGACTCCGCCGTCATGACCTGATCGGCTCCCAAAGGCCCCACCTCCAAACGCCAACACCTTAGGGTTAGGATTCCAGCATATGAACTGGGGGCAGACGAACAGTCAGTCCGCTGCACATATGTGCTTTTGCCAGTTACAGGCAAATTCCCTTCCGTGTGAGGTTGGACAGTTTTGCTCTCCCATCAGCAACATATATGAGTGCATGTTTTCCCTGAAGATGTTCAGTTTGATAATAAAGTGGATTTCAATCCAGAAAGCTTAGAGCCCCTCACCTTTAAGACAGGTGCATAATCGATGGAGAGTCACAGCAGGTAAAGTGCTGAAAATGAGGGCCTGGGGTTGAGGAAGGGACATTATGTAGTCTAAGGTGTTTTCAAGGGGAAGGAATTTTTCCGTTCCGTGCTGTCATTTCTCTGACTCACTGTGTCAAGGAAGCTCTCCTCTCTCCTGGTAAGAATCCATCACTTCTAAGCAAAAACACTCAACTGATGACAGGTTAGAGTCTCTTTCTTTTTTAAGAACAAATGCTAATTTCAAACAGAAGAATGTATTTCTGGGGAGCTTAAGACCCTCCTCTGAGACCCCTACAAAAGATCCTCATGGTTAAGAAGAAAAGAGAGACCTATTAAGGACTGTCTTTTTATCCGGAGCCTAATAGAGCGACAGGCCAAGAGATCCCGCTGACTCTGACAAATAAAAGCTACTCCAGGCTGAACAACATTTTAGAAAGAGCAATAATTTAGCATGCAATCTTCACTGCCCGGAAAAAATGAGGCAGGGTTTAAAATTAGGAAAAGAAGCATCAACTGGTCTGCTTGGCGGAGGGGTAAACAATAAATAGGTAAAGAAGCCAAAGTGAAATTTCACTTCTTTGCTGGTAAACTGATACCCACCGCCCTACACACACACACACCTGCCCCAGGTAATAATGGTCCTCCAGCTAAAGGTGCACTGAACTTTCTAGGGAGCAGCAAGGAAAGGTTTGTATTTAGTGGGTAAAGGACAAGGGTCCATGAGGTGTTTCTAAGACTATAACTTACCCATCATGCACTGGGATGATACCAATAGCATGTCTGTCTGCTCTCCAGCCTCCCCCAACTCTGGCTCCGTTCAGCAAACATGTCCAGAGCTTCCAGCATGTACAAGGTCTCTGCCCGCACAGTAAAGGAGGCGACATCAATCAGGCTGAGTCCTGTCTCCTTGCACCGTCCCACAGGACAGAGAATTAATTCTCCAAGAAAGTAATCAAGCTTTAAGAGAAGCCTTAGTGAAGTGCTACAGGAGATCCTGAGAGTGAGTGAAAACAGCCAGCAATGGGATGGGATGGCGGGTGGGCTTCCCGGAGGAGGAGGCATCTGAAGCAGCACAAGTGGGATGTAGCCCCGCAGCCAGGCAGGGGAGGGCTGTGGCATTAGAAAGACCTGCCTTTGACAGGAGGCAGTAATTTCTCTGATGACTCCTTTATGACATCATGACTTCAATTAAAAGGCAGAAAAGCAACCTGGTTAGAAGTCATACTTGTGGAATTCTAGAAGGAAAAGGGGAATTTCTGGGAAAGGGACTATTTTTATAACCAGGCAAATTACACTATCAGGTAAGGGCTTTAGTTTTAGAGATGCCGGGATGTAATCTACTGTAAGATCTGAATTCACGATTCCTTGGAAACTGACGAGCTTTTTACAAGATTTATGTAATGAATTGAGGTGTTTCCCTGCCCCCAAGTAAATCCAGAGAATGCCAACAGCTCAGCCCCTTTTTCAAGGTCATCAGGATTCCCCTATGGTTACATGAGCACTTTAACTCATGCTCTAAATTATGCCCATTAAGATATTGATGTTGTTTCGAAAGTAACTTTTTCCCCCTTGTTACATAAGTGACACATTTATTGCAGAAAAAAAATTTTTAAGCACATGAATAAAAAGGAAAATTCCCTCAGAATCCAACCAACTACAAGTACTGTGAAATGTTCTCGTTGATCATTCTTCCAGCCCTCCTCTCGAATATAATGTATGCACTAAAGTTTCATGTATTGAAGTCTATTTATAAACAAATAAGATCATACTACCATCCAGAAACCTGCCTTTTCCATTCAATGTATTACGGACATCTTTCCAGATTATGAAATATTTTCTACATCATTTTAATGAAATTCCATTTTAGAGCTGTGTCATAATTTAAAGAGCCGATCTCCTGTTACTGGACATTTAGGTTGCTCCAAACATTTCACTAATAAAAATAACACTATGGTAAACATTCTTATAGCCGTTTTTCTCACACAGATTCTTACAGTTTATTAGGATATATTCCTAGAAATAGAACCTCTTTGCCAAAGAGTAGGAACATTTGCAGGTTTATGATATGGGTTGCCAGGGTGCCCTCTAGAAAGGTTGAATTCACACTCTCACCCCCAGACGCAAATGACAGTTTCCAAGCCTTGGCTAACACTGGCTGTTCATTTTAAAACACTTTCACCGCTGTGTCTCTGATCTGCTTTTGAAAAATCGTGCTTCCTCTTTACGACAGCTAATGTTTGGTGCTGATATGTATGCCGTGGTGGCCAGTTCCCTTATTAGAGTCCTCAAAATAGAAATATCAAAAGTAGTAAAACCTTTGAATTTCTGGGGGGGGGGGCGGGGGGAGGTGTTTCTGTCAACATTATGACGGGCAGTTAAAACCCAGAAAGGGGCACTTTGTCTGATGGCACATCTCGTTCTTGTCTCTAACACCTTTCGTAAAGTGATGGGTCTCCACCAAACACCTACTGGCCTTTTTATGAGATTCTAAATCCTTCCGCTTACTCCTGGTGACTCCACAAGAAACATTGTTTCTCCTGGATGTTAAGGGTGAGGTGAATTTGTTTCCGTAGAAAATGAAAAGTGACCCCACCACACACTTCTTGTTACGAAAAGTACTTCTTTAAAATCTAGTTATTTGCGATTTTCAAGGAACAATGTCTGAACAATTGCTAGTTATTAATTTTGTTAACTACATGCCATTCCTTCAAGTCTGCTTTGCTTATGAATGGACATCGTTTCCTTTCTCATTTCACACCTATACAATTTTGCTACATTTGGCTAATGGTTAAGGCAATAGGCAATAAATTTTTTTTTAATTTTTTTTTAACGTTTATTTATTTCTGAGACAGAGAGAGACAGAGCATGAACAGGGGAGGGGCAGAGAGAGAGGGAGACACAGAATCGGAAACAGGCTCCAGGCGCTGAGCCGTCAGCACAGAGCCCAACACGGGGCTCGAACTCATGGACCGTGAGATCGTGACCTGAGCTGAAGTCGGACGCTTAACCGACTGAGCCACCCAGGCGCACCAAGGCAATAAATTTTCTAATAGTGAATGTATTTTAGTGCTAAATGTTGGCTTCCTAAGTAGTAGTAACAGTAGTAGCAATAATAATAATAATAATAATAATAATAATAATAATAATTTCTCTTTGTAAAGTACATATAGGACTCACCATATGTAAGACTAAATTAGATCTAACTATATAGTGTATAAGGTAATTTAAAATGAATAAACTTAAGCAAAGGAAGTGGGATATTAATTCCTTTACAGTGTGAGTTTCAACCAAGAGTGTATAAACCCCCATGGCCACAACCTAAAATGTAAATTATGTGTATTGAGGCAATTCCTTATTTACTCTAAATTTCATCCTCAAAATACCCTGCAATGACAGTGTTTTTTCCTTAGATTGCGCTTATTTCAAGATGCTCCTAATGGTCAAAAGTCCATGACATCACCCGCAGCCAAAATTTTGGGGCCCTATGTGTCCCAGGCTCCTTGGTTGGGAATATTCCAAAGAAATCCATAGCCCAGGCCTTCTATCATTTTCCACAGTTTCAGATAAACACACAGCATGACAGCTTCTTGTCCATGAGTCATTTTGGGGAGCCAGTGTTGAGAAAGACATTTCTATCAAGGCCATACAACTGTCTGCACCTCATAATCGAAGATAAGGCCGCCATTTTCCCAGCCTTTTAAGGACACCATAAGGACACATAAACCACCAAAATGCTTTGGAAATTCCAACGTTTCACTAGCCACGCAACCTCACCCAGGCTGCCTCTCACAGCTGGAAGCAAAGCGAAGCTTGGCCACGTATTTTTGATTCTGAAAACGTAATTCAGCAGAACAGTATCAATCTCTAGCAAGCAAGCCCAACAAACCTCAATCACTGAAACCTATCCAATGTGGGCATATCTCCTTAAGCCAGACGGAGATTCCTATGTATCTCTTTGTCCCTCTGAGCTTTTCCCTATTTAACCAAAACTATAATAACTGTCCACCATAGCAACCATACCAAAAAAGAAGATGAACAAACACAAAATATTCCTCACTTTACCAAAACAGTGAATCCGGTTTAAAACGAGGTTTGGGTTGGGGTTTTTTTTTTTTTGACTCCCCAAAACGGGTCACAGCTACCTGCCCCAAACTTGAGGCAGCTACCCCAGAAGCCTGCTAGTTCCCAAAGAGATCAGTTAAAGAAATCTTCATTGACCAAAGAAGGCCAAGATGTCCCAGCAAGGGAACGCCAATGCTGCATTCAGTAACTGTAGGAGAGAGACTGAAAAGAACACATCAGTGTAACACCTACCGACTTCCCCCGTATTTGCCTATTCACCAACTATTTCCTGATGCCTCCTGGATGTGCTGGATGCTGGGGACGCAAAGATAAATGACACCTTCATAGCTTCCCCCCAAATCTCAAATTCACCGGGAAGGGATACCACACAAGTGGGTAATAACAGAGCAGGACTAACAGAGCAAAAGGCAGGGTCGGGAGCTCTCAGGGGTGACCCAGCTTTCATCTGGGCAGCCCCAGACTGGACTCTACATTAACTTCACTGGCCACGAATGACCAACAAGGTACTGGGGAGTCACTGAAGGTAACAGATGTGGGGATCGGATATGTCTGGGGAAAACTACCCCGGCCACTGTGCTTAGGGCACACTGAGGGGGAGAATAAGGCATCATGGAGAGGAAGCCTGTGAAGGGAACACGGCCACCATACTCTAAATCAAATTAGAGGCTTGTGATGTGTGGGGACAACTTACAAGTCCGCCCTCACTTATGACACCAACTGCAGAAGCTGAGAGTCCCCAAGACCCCCCCTCAGGTTCAAAAATTCAGTAGAAGGACTCAGGACTCGCGGAGAGCTATTATACTCACAGTGATGGCTTATTCAGTGCAAGGCTACAGATTTGAATCAGCCAAGGGCAGAGATGCATGGACAGGGCCCAGAAAAGTTCTACTTGGAATTCCAAGTGTCTGCGGAGCTATGGACAGTGCTACCACTCCCTGGCAGCAATGTGTGACAGTCGGGAAGGCTTACCTGAGCCTTAGCGTCCAGAGTGTTTAAAGGGGCTCCATCACCTGGAACAGGCTGGCCACACAGTCCTCAGCCTCTCTGGAGATTGAGCTATTATCACACAGTCCAAGGCCCCCACCTTATCTGCTCCCAGGTCTCCAGGCAAGCAGAGACACTCCTATCAGACGTCACATTCCCACATTCCGGTGGCTCAGAGATCACCTGCCTGGAGCCCAAGAGAAAGGCTAAACTTCTCGTTGTGTAAGATTAACTCTTTACTACAGAGGGTTGCACTGCAGGAGAGAGGTACGTCTTGTCCTTTTCCTGACTTTCTCCCTGAATTTTGGGGGGCCATTTAACCTCGAGGCAGTGGCCCCTTGCGGATGGACTGTTGGGGCTACCTAGGTGGTTTCAACGTGTTGATTTTCAAAGCAACTAAAAAGCCTTTTGAGAGTGACAAAAATAAACTACAGTTCATTCATGGCGTTAGAAGACACAGGTAATTAAACACTATCAAGCACTTGTTTCTAGAAATTTCCAACATTTATGTAAGGATTACCCTCTTACTACCGAAAAAAAAAAAAAAAAAAAAACCAAGTCATTTTCCTACTAGATTTAAAAATACAAATGTGTCTGGGGCGCCTGGGTGGCGCAGTCGGTTAAGCGTCCGACTTCAGCCAGGTCACGATCTCGCGGTCCGTGAGTTCGAGCCCCGCGTCAGGCTCTGGGCTGACGGCTCAGAGCCCGGAGCCTGTTTCCGATTCTGTGTCTCCCTCTCTCTCTGCCCCTCCCCCGTTCATGCTCTATCTCTCTCTGTCCCAAAAATAAATAAACGTTGAAAAAAAAAATTAAAAAAAAAATACAAATGTGCCTTAACATTTGAGAGCCTGGTGACATACACGTGACCCTAAAAAACACTTAGCATAAGCGAATAGAAATGTACAGTTCCTTTGTCCCACACAGCATAGCATACTTACCAGCAAATACTTCAAAAGTCTGCCGTTAGCCAGCTGTGTGATCTTGGGCCTGTCATTTTAACCCCCTGGTTCGGCTTTGTTTTCTGTAAAACAAAAGTATCGGATCAGATTATTTCTAAATTTCCTCTGGTTCTCCCTTTTCTCCTTCAGAATAAAGTAACCTTTTGTAAATACAAGTGAGGACCCTTCAAGGCTGAGCTTGCTACATAAATAAGAATCCACCTTGTTTCCAATATTTAACTTTTATAACCCAAAGGAAGAAATACACAACCTTTAGGTTAAATATATAAAATAACTGAATATTTTTCAAAACATACCATTCGTTCCTTAGCAAATCGTATGCGGCACCTACCACGTACTAACCAGGTATAAATATTTGAAATATTTATCCGTATCTTGTGAACGATCCTGAGCAGATGTTGGTTAAATGGAGTTTTTGTAAGAGCCTGTTAAGCACCAAACACGACAGGAAAGAGAACACGCAGCTTTTCGCTTAAAGTTATGTGCCTTCAGAACTCAATGACTTTCTAAACCGATTTTATAATTAGGAGGATATTTTTAGCTTCTTTTTCAATTGGAAGGTTTTATTACGCTCATCTTAATATATGTAATTTCACTTGAGTATTTTCTGATTTTGAAAAAACTGAATCTTTTCCCCTTGGTGAAGCAAAGTATGATGGGAGCAGCTTCCACAGAGTGCTACATCTTTAAGGGACGGTGAAGCCAACCTGACTGCAGGTCCCAGTGATGCCCATACACTGTTCTTCCTTGGGCCCTGATGGAAGATGAATAGGACACCAGGGTGCTCGCCCTGCAGGAGGCAGGAACCCATCCATGGCTTAGTGTAAGGATGGCCCTATTCACAGAGAATTCTAGTGCCAGGTAATGCTGCTGCAGGGGAAAGGGCCTGGTGGGGAAGCCCCAGTGTGGCTCCATCTGCAAGAGGGAGGACTTTACTAGGGGAACAGAGTTCCAGCAGAGGGAACAGCACTTGCAAAGCTCAGAGCCCAGACGAGCGTATGGGGAAGCCAAAGCCTCAGAGTTGCCGGCAAGGGCAGGGGCCCCGAGGAAGCAGGCAAGGAGGAGGCTGGTGACGAGCCTGCTACAGCACCAGGAAGCTGGTGGCCCTGGGACTCCAACACAGGTGTTTAAGCAGAGAGAAGGGACCAAAGCAGACCCATAATTTAGAAAAGGGACAGAGACAGGCATGGACTGGGGAGAGGTCCAAATGCAGGGGGTGCGGGGTGCGTCCTGCCTTGAAGCACTTCAGGGATCCAGGGGGCTCAGTGAGGCACTGACACCTGGAGTGACACGAAGAAGGCTGAGGCCACCTCTCACCTTGGGCCTGGTGCCCTGGTTGGCTGCTGGGGGCGGTGGGGACATGTGAGTGCACTGGTGGAATGATTAAGAGGCATCCCGGTGAAAAGGGCCAGAGAGCAGACGAAAATGTGGAGTTGAAGAGAGGACGTGTGGAATGAGTCAAGGAAGGAAGGGGTTTGGCTCGGAAAAAGAGGAGAGCAGATGGTTGTCATGCAAATAATCTGAGGCCTTATGAGCAAGACTTTAGACCCTAGAGGGGACGGACAGTGAGGTAGCGGCTTTAGGAACTGGATTTCAGACAACCTAAGCACCCTTCCCCAGAGTCAGAACGGGGGAGGACGGACCAGGCAAGGTCCATGGGGTTCCCCTGATACTGTCCGGGGAGGGGAGTTCTCTCCCAGGCCACAAGCCTCCCCTCAAGCTACTTTCTTTCCTCCCCACCCAATCCCTGCCCCTCTGCCTTTACCACCACCACCACCGCCACTGTGTTCCAGATGGCTGGCTAAGGAACCCATCAGGGCCAACCTACTAACCAGTAGCTAAACCGCTCCCACCAGGAGTATTTGCATCCCCAAAGGAGGAATTGGTTCATTTAAACAAATGCCCGGTGGGTGGAACGTGCAGGGCAATGCTCAGAGGAAGATTTTTTTCCTCTTTGCGCTCCAGTCCCCAGGCCCCAGGCCTCCTCAGACACTGGCTCCGGCCTGCAGAAGCAGGCGCTGTCACCGGGGGCCCATCAAGGGAGCGGGCAGGCTGGCCTCAGAAAGGGACACAAGGACTAGGCCGGTCGTCTTGCTGTGTGAAAATACCTCTAGATTTCCACGTCACTCCGGATCACTGACATTCCACTAGACTCCCGTTACCCCTTTTGTCTGCTTTGTGCATCCAGAAACGGACTGAACTAACCGCGAACGTGCAGATTCCAGAGACAATGTGACCAGGCAGGGAAACCGGGTGCAAGTTTGGGGGCACTTTGTTTCTCCCTTCTCGCCCCTCCATACCCAGCCCCGGCCACCAGGGCCTCGGGGCCTCAGGCCTCTCCCGGAGAGGCCTCCGGTTGGCCCCGTCTGCATAGTCTGTGTCAGGAGCCGGGGTGCAGGGTGTCTCCAGGACCCCAGGCTCCACCTCGGACTCCCTCGGACAGGGGCACCTCCAGCGAGGACGCACTCCACCGAGGCTGGTCCCCGGGCGGGTGCCTGTCGGGGGCGGCGGGGCTGCAGGGGCTGCGCGGCGTGGGCAGGGCGGAGGTTCGAGGGGGGGGGCGGGGCAGAGGGTCAGTCACCTCGCCGGTACCTTCCAAGTTCGCCGTGCGAGCCGGGGGAGGGGGAGGGGTGCGGGGCGGGCAGGCCAGGCGACGAGGAGAGGGCGGGAGGCGAAGGCGCAGGTCGCCGGCCCCCGCCCGTGCTGCATGACACTCTCAAGCGACCAGGGAGAGGGAGGCAGGAGACAGGAGGCCGGAGGAAGTAGGAGGACCAAGCGGGGCCCCGGTAGAGACAGCCCGCGATGCGAAACCCGCAGCCGCCGGCATCGCCCAGCCGAGCGCGCCACTCACAGCCTCGCACGTTGACGTGGCAAACGGAGCCTCGGGCGCGCGCCCGACGGTCGCCCGCCCGCCCGCCAGCCAGCGGGAGCGTCGGCAGCGGCCCAGCGGCGGCGGCAGAGGCGGCTCCGGCTACAGCCGCGCGCGCTGCGACCCCGTTCTGGCGACCGCCGTAGCCCAACCGCCCGGTGAGACAGAGACCCCAGCGCGGCCCGAGACCGGCCACAGCGCCCGCACGCCGCCGGCCCCATGGAGCTGCTGGCCGCTGCCTTCAGTGCCGCCTGCGCCGTGGACCACGACAGTCCACCTCGGATAGCGACGCGCGCGACTCGGCGGCGGGACACCTGCCGGGTCAGGTGAGGGACCGCGGCCGCCGTCGACCCCCGCGCGCCGCCCCCGCGCGCCTCTGGCCCCCGCGCGGGGGACGCCGACCCCCCCGCGGCCTAGCGCCCGCCCCCGGCCTCCGGTGCCCCCGCCGCCCGCCACTTCCACCTGCGGCCGGGGTCGCGCGGGCTCCGCGCCCGGGGCTGGGGGTGCGCGCCAGCCCGGGCCGCCGACGCCCTGATCCCCGCCCCGTGGCTCCTCCCGCTCCCCCTCCCCAGGCGCCCTGGCGCGTCGCTCCCGCTCGGCGCCCCCCCCCCGCACCCCTCTTCGCGCCGCGTGGCCCTGGGACGCGAGGATCGGAGCCGGAGGGGAGTCGGGTGCCGGGGTCGCGCGACAAGCGGACGGCAGGGGGTGAGCAGCGCCGGCTGGGATTCCGGCCGCCCGACCCGTCGGGGCGGCCGGTCGGCGCCGCGGAGCAGGCAGGGGCGCGCCAAGTTTCCGACGCCTGCCCGCGAGCTCCGAAAACATGAAGGGTTTGGGCGGGCCGGTGTGGGAATGAATCACCCCGGTCGCGCCCGGGCGCGGTGACCAAAAGGGCCTGTGGGGCCCGCCTGGCCCGTCCCGCGTTGGGGTCCAGTTGGCCGGGGCCACTTGTGCGGACAGCACGCGCGAGCCGGCCAAGGTTGTCGTTGCTTAAAAATAACCGGCGCTGCGCCTCCTTCTCTCGGGCAGCGAGTCGTCCTCCACGCCGGGAAATGGGGCCACGCCCGAGGAGTGCCCGGCGCTCGCCGACAGCCCGACCACGCTCACCGAGGCCCTGCAGATGATCCACCCCATTCCCGCAGACTCGTGGAGAAACCTCATCGAACAGATAGGTGGGTGTCCTTGGCGGCGGCGGCGGGGCTCCACTGGGAAGCGCCCTGGTGGACTCGGAGGGTCCCCCTGCCCGTGAGATGCCGTTGCATTTCTGCGAGCACCGTATCCCGTGTGGCTAAGGGACGTTTTTGACACGTTCGGTTCCAAGTGGTTCCACAGGCAAAACTGCCACATTTTAATAGTGCTGTATAATTGGGCCCCAGCAAGTGCATTTGAGTCCTGCTCTCCAGAGAGGTCTGCCTGCCCAGCCCTTTCCGGGGGAGGGCCCTCTGCCCCCTTGTCACTTCTGCCCAAAAGACCAGGCGTGAGGCCCTGCTGGGTTTTGCAGGAAGGGGTGCTGTGGGAGCCCCTCCTGGGAGGGGCCTGGGAAAGACCTGGGAAGACAGCCAGGTCTGAGAATGGCTTCTGCGGAGACCCAGGCTCAGGAAGGAGAGGCAGTGGTGGGAAGGAAGGGTAAAATGGAGACGGAGTGGGAGCCCCGGAGGCCCCTGGGTTAGGAAGGGAAGGCTGGTGTCACCTGCTTCTCCAGGAACGTGGCCCAGGGTGCGGGGCACAGCTGTGGCTCAAGAACCGTGTGAACGCAGAGTGGGTTGAGAAGGTGTCCCGAGAACTCAAGCACTTGGATTTAAAAGTCAAAAATTACTAACAACGTCAGACTAGGTCCATCCCGTGACAGTCTCCACCGGCGGTAGCGAAGGGGGGCAACGTGGGCTCCGTTATTTGGAAAATGGTACCGGCTGCTTAGAAAATCTTTTTGTCCTTCGGTGTCGTCAGAGCAGCAGTTTGTCCGTTAAATTAAAACGCCAGGTTGGGAAATTTTATCCCCCAATACATCATTACTGTCCTCTCTCTGAGTCACTGAGGCAGACGTGAGGCGTCTTGAGTGGAAACAGAGTTTCCGTTGCCCCAGGAGACCCTGTCTGTGGGAGACTTCTCGGGCCAGCCCACTCTTCCCTGGAAGGGATTTTTCCAGACTGAACCCCGAGAGGAGCCGAGCCCCGCGCACAGCAGAGGGGGTGGGGCGCATTCTGCGAGCTGTTGGGCTGCGCTGACTCCAGGAATGTTGTTACCAGGGCTTCCTGTGTGTCAGGCTGGGTGATGGTGGCAGGTTTTCCCTTTGTTTGCTGGGGTAACGGACAGGGGCCGAGAGCAAAGACCCTTAGAAACCTTTTCCTCCCGCCTCTCTGCCACATTGTCCCTCGTAGTGAGGAAACCCACCTCTGCCTTAGCATACGCTGGAAACCTTGACTTCCACCCTCTCGAAAGGGATCTTCTGTGGCTAAAATCAGTGTCATCACTGGGAGGGACGTAGAGTGTGGGGAGGGTGGGGAGCTCCATGCCTCCTTTCGAGGAGAGAGGGGCTGTCCTCTGCATCACGGGCGTGTGGAGACACCCCTCCTGGAGGTGGCCGGTCCTGTTAGGCTACTGGCACAAGCTTGAAGCAGGGAGTCAGGGGACCTGAGCGCTGGTGTGCACTCGGGCTGGCCCTCGGCATGTGGCAAACCGCAGGGACTAATATTCCAAGTCCTTTCTCCCGCCACCCCCTTCCAGCATCCGCTGGTGTCGTTGGTGAATATCTCTGTCCGGCTCCTGGGCTGGATCCGTAGTAAGGGCTCACCGGCTGTGGTGGATGGACGACAACCCAGAGCTGTCAGCACCTTCTCGCTTCTTCCCTTATGGGCTTGAGGCCGGTGCCGAACAGACTCCTCCAACAGCCCTATCTGCCCTTACCTCCCGGAAGGAAGGGAGTTCCCTGCCAGGTATCAGATAAGGACGAGTTCCTAAAGCCACAGGGGAATCAAGCAGGGAGGCAAAGGCGAAGGCAGGTGTGGGCATTTTGTAGCCTGCTCTTGGGTTCTGCAGCGTCGCCCACGGAGGCCAGAGCAGAATTGCTCAGGATGGTGCACGCTGTGGCCCACAGCTGTCGTTACAGACCACGGACCCCGAGACCCTGTGATGGACCCTGAGACGGGCTTCGTGTGCACAGGTGTGCTGTTGTTGTCTCTGACCCCTAACAGATGCTTGACACGTGAAAGGTGTTCACTTAAAATTAAATGAATCCCCCACCCTTTAGAAGTTTCTATGTGAGTGATTCAAAAAGTGAGATTTTGAACGACTCCAGGAGCTTGGGCAAGAGGAGCGGAGGACTCCCCCTCTTTCACGGGGCAGCACAGCCAGCCTGGTACAAATCATTTTAAGTAGGAAAGATGGGAACTGGGTCTTCTAATCGTGCATGAATATAATACACCAGGCGGGGAGCCCCTGGGTGGCTCGGTCGGTTGAGCGTCTGACTCTTGATTTTGGCTCAGGTCCTGATCTCACGGCTTGTGAGATGGAGCCCCGCGTCGGGCGCTGCGCTGGATTCTCTGTCTCCCTGTCTCTCTCTGCCCCTCCTCTGTGTGCACACACGCACTCTTTCTGTCTCTCACTTAGAATAAATAAACATTAAAAAAATAATAATAATATGCCAGGTGAAAGGAGCCCCTGGGTGGCTCAGTCAGTTAAGCATCTGACTTCGGCTCAGGTCATGACCTTGTGAGTTTGAGCCCCACGTCGGGCTCTGTGCTGACAGCTCAGAGCCTGGAACCTGCTTCAGATTCTGTGTCTTCCTCTCTCTCTCTCTGCCCCTCCCCTGCTTGCACTGTGTGTGTGTGTGTGTCTCAAAAATAAATATTTAAAACAATTAAAAATATATACACCAGGTGAAAGATTTTACCAGTAAAGTTAATTTTCACATAAAGTTGTGCTTGCTGAGTGTACAAGATATAAAATAGGAAATCGTATTAACAGTACAAGGAGAAATTTAATCAGTTAACATGTAGCTTCTCGGGTAAAGCTACTCTATCTGAATTTTAAGACCAATAAAAATAAACAAGTTATGAAAAATGGTTACACAGTGTGTCAGATAACTCTTTGTAGTCACAGTAATTCCAGGAAAAACAGTGTTGAAATTCGTATTCTGAATGCTTCAGAAAGAACTATAGAGTTTTAAGAAAATCCTAAAATTACTGGTAGTGGGAGTCGTTGACCAAAAGTAACAGAATATCCAGCAAAAAATGACATTACACAATGGCAATATTGTATCTCAAAGGTAGAAAATTCTGGAATTGGTTTCCTCACCCAGCTCCTTTCCCTCCACCGTTCTCAACATTTGGGCTTCATGTCACAAGATGGCTGCCAGAGCTCCAGGCATCACATCTTCAAGCAGCCATGTATAAAAGCAAAAAAGGGAAGTGTTTATTCTTCAAGTGTTTATTGGTAAGGAACATCTTTTTGGGAAGCCCTTCTCAGAGATGTAGGATGTCCCCTTACTCTCCTTGGCCGGGTTAGGTTATGTCATGCTTATGTCTAAACCCACCACTGGCAAGAAGGAGGAAACTATCACGGTAGGGCTTGTTTGTTTGTTTGTTTGTTTGTTTGTTTGTTTCAGGTGGTTTTGTTAAACTTACTTTCTGGCTTTCAGCATATACATGAACAACCTGTATACTTTGAACTTAGAGATTAGGGCTGAGTGTCCCCTGTGAATCTTATAGGGCAGATGAGGCCCTTTAGGCAGATGAAGCCAGATTTTAAGGGAAATTTACATTGGATGTGGACATTTATTTCTAAATCTTAAGACGAATTTCTGTGATTTTATCTTGTCAAGGGAGTCCCCTGGAGCTAGCCATTATACTGCTAAGATAATTGAGAGCTCTCTCTAAAGAATTTTGTGTGTTTGGTTGGTTTGGGTTTTTTTTCCCCCCACCCTTTGGAGAAAGTTTTTACTTCTATTTTTTAAGCTTTTATTTTAAGTCCAGTTAGTTAACATATAAAGTAATATTAGTTCCAGGTGTGCAATACAGCATCACGGCAGGTTTTGATCAGGCAACATTCCCCACTTCCCAGAGCACAGAAGGGTCAGCACCCAAACAAACTCCTCCCCTGCCAGCTGGGAGCGAGGGGTGTGAGGAGATGGGGGAGAGGCAGCCAACCGTGTGATTTCCGAATTATTATTTTCAACCCAGCTACCCACAATGCTGATATTTTTGCTGCTTTTCACCAGACGTATCACAGTGAGATGCCGGAGATAGGATTTACTCATGATATGCCGACCGTAGCATATGTAAGACATATTTTTTGAACCTTCAAAAAGATGCCAGATTAGTAAGCGCTTTGGTGAAACTTTAGAAACGGCATTTTTTTTTAAAGGCGTCCAACAAATATATGAGTACCTACTATGTGAGAGGCTCATTCACCTGGAAACGTGAATCCAAGTCAACTCAAACTTGATTTCTTTAAGCCTCTGGAAACACTGTGCACTGGAATCACAGGAGAATGACTGGGTCAATGTCAGCACAACAGTAAAATCTTACGCTCATGACTGAACCAGTTTAGGTAGTGACGTTAAACCTCTGTCTTATAGATCTTCAGTCTGGATTGCATTTAACGAAGACTTTGCTTTTCTTTTTTCACTGTAACATTGGAAAATCACAGGATTCTAACACTGCAACATCATAGGATTTTAATTTTTTTTATTTTTTTAATTAATTAATTATTTATTATTTTAATGTTTATTTTTATTTTTGAGAGAGCTAGAGACAGAATGTGAGTGGGTTAGGGGCAGAGAGAGAGGGAGACACAGAATCCAAAGCAGGCTCCGGGCTCTGAGCCGTCAGCACAGAGCCCGACGCGGGGCTCGAACTCACGAGCTATGAGATCACGACCTGAGCTGAAGTCAGCTGCTCAACCGACTGAGCCACCCAGATGCCCTGGATCTTAATTTTTTTTTTTTTTTTTTTTTTAAGTAAACGCTATACTTACCATAAAGGCTGTACAATTTTGCATTACGGAGCATAGGAAGCCAACTAATTCCACAGGGCAAGTTTGTTTGGCTCCTGTTTATGAATATAATTTATCTGGCCACATTCAGGATTTCAAAGTCAGTCTGTTTTTCTTTCGTTCCTTTGTCTCCTGTTTAGATATATTTAACAATTAGATAAGGAAGGAATAATAGCTAATGTTTGTACGTCGTTCATTGTAAGAGAAAGTGCTTTACAAGTGGTACATTTATCCCAATTAGAATTTCTTTGGGAAAATCATCTTTGTTTTATAGGTGGACATATCAAGGGGCCCCAACTGCCGTTCAGACCAGTACATCCAGCTAGCTGCCCACTCGACCTCTCCTCCTGGGTGCCCCTCAGGTGCACCTGATCTCTCCACCACCCCATCCCCCAGTTGTACCCTCTCCCTGTGTTCCTGGTCTCTTTGAGTGGGGCCACCACACCCTGTGGCCATGCTGGTCACCTGGATGCCATTCATGACCCAGCAACAGGCAGTCACCAGGACCCGACTTGTACCTTATTATCACTGTCCCCTGAATTGGGTACTTGGCCCCATCCCCCACAGGTAGTGCACGTCTCCATCATCACCCCCCTGGGGAATTACCCCAGCGTCTTTCTTCCTAACCACACCCATCCAAAAATGGGGGCAGAGCTGCTTGCCTCGGGTCATTCGGGGCCTCTCTCATCCCAACAGGATAGACCACCACCTTCATGGCATGGCAGGTAGACAAGACCCAAGGGGTCTGACCCCCTCCTCACGCAGGCCCCACCCCAGTCTCGCTAGGCCGGGAACCCCCTGGCCACTGAAGCTTATCTGCTGTGAGGAGACCCTCCCTCCACCCTGCAGCCAGGATGTCTGAAGTGGGTTTTCCCTATGGAGATGCTACGTTTGTGCTGATTCATATGTACCTCCAAATCTCCTTGGAGACATAGAGTGCTTTTATTTTAAGTACAATTGGTCAGGGAGGTAAGTCTGAAATTGCAAAAGCAAAAAAAAAAAAAAAAAAAAAAATGGAATGAATTACTGGTCTTTCCTTCACGATGAGAATTTACAACTACTCCCATTTCACAAATGAACATACTTGGGTCTTTAATATTGAAGCATTTAAGGCTAGGGAAAGCATCCTGTTGGGATACTGAAACGTAATTGGGACGTCTCCATCAACTCTGTGCACAGTGGTTATTAACACATCAAGTTCTAGATTTGCCGGGTATATTTGTGTGATTGGATTTTGAATGCATTCATGGATTTCTTTATTTGTTGAACAAAACTTCCATAGGCTGATCGTTCCTGAGAAATGAAGATAGTGGCAGTTCGTTGGGCCACCCGGAGCCTTTTGGGGAGACGGGTGTGCGGGGCTGGCTGGCTTTACGTAGTCATAAGGTGCAGCACCTGCCCTTGATAAGAGTACCGAGCCTTGACCTAGTGATTCAGAAAGATCTTTGTCTGAAATCTTTCCCTTTTCTTCATTACAAATCCGTTTGACTTCAGGGCTCTTGTATCAGGAATACCGAGACAAATCGACACTCCAGGAAATTGAAACCAGGAGACAACAGGATGCAGAGATACAAACCAATGCCCATGTTTCCCCGGCCAGCGAGGAGACTCCAGGAGAGGAGGAGGACGAGGAGGAGGAGGAGGAGGACGAGCCGGCAAGCCCACCCGAGAGGAAGGCTCTGCCCCAGATCTGCCTGCTCAGTAACCCCCACTCGCGATTTAACCTCTGGCAGGATCTTCCAGAGATTCAGAGCAGCGGGGTGCTGGAAATCCTCCAGCCCGAGGAGATCAAACTGCAGGAGGTAAAGGGCTGCCCGCAAGGGAGGGGGTGGGATCTCCTTATCTCCTTTCAGAACATACAGGTGTTTTAACCAGGGGTGGGGGGGGGGGGGGGCGGCGGCGGTGAAGCTTCTTCTGTGAGGGGAGGACCTCCAGCTGGCTAACCAGAAGAGTTCCAGGCAGGGCTCAGCCATCCAGAACATGCAGGGAAATTCACATCATTTCACAGGCAGCAAAAAATACCTCATTACCTTCCAGGAGAGCTCAGCCCAAGCCTGCCTGTTCACAGCATAGCTGTTTCATTAGAGAGCAAGGTGGCATTCTTTTGTCCCCGCCATTGCCGTCGGGTGTTTGTGGGGCGCACGTGAGCGCCCATGCACTCGGTGATGCCGAGCTCGCTGGGCCTGGGAAGGAAGTCAGTCATCTGTGGCTCACCTTCACCGCGTCATTCTGGAGCCCCTGCCACCTTGCCCGAGCGAATCTTCCCTGAACGGGAAATCCGGGACTTGCGTGCCTTCTCTGCTCCACTTGATGGTTCAGCCAGACCTTGCCTGTGAGCTAGGCTGAGGCAAAAGCACTGGGTTGCCTAACGGTTTGTCGCAGGCAGGGAGAAATAACCCATGAAAAATTAACAGTGACAGAAACGCGTCGCTAAGAAATCTACGTGTTCATTTAGTTGAGCAAAGATTACTTGGGTGCAGAAAGCGCACCTGTGGTCCAGAGTCACCAGGGCGTGGCCGGTCGGCGGTGAGGACAGAGACTGCTGGGGGGAAATGGCGAGGATCCACGTGGGTGCTCACCGGGAATTTTAAAAGGTGGATAGATAGGTGGAGAGATTTGGGGTTTTTTTCAATCTGTTCAGTTTCATCATCTGTCTCTCACCCACACTCACGTGCCCCTTCAAGACCATACTGGAACTTGTTCCTAGAGGCGGCCGGGTCTCCAGATGGCCTGCCCTGTTTAACCCCTGTGCCTTCTGCACCGGAGTCTACAGAAACATTTGTTCTTCTTGTTTATTTAAAAGGCACAAGTAACGTGTGCCCACAGCCCACGACCGGGAACGAGAGCACTCCTGACCAGAGTCCCCTAACGTGGACTCAGGCTCACAAGTGTGCTTGACAGCTGCTCAGGGAAGGCTAGGGGGCCGTTGGGGGCGGCGGGGCGGTATTTTGTGCAGAGCCGCTGGCACCCCACCCAGGAGGGTCAGGGACGATCAGGAGGGATGGATTAAAACTTGACATCCCTTGGGACTTGTGAGCAGTGACTTGTAAATGGCTGTGTCAAGAGTTTTGTTTTTTCTTATGAAACTTCTGATGTAAATAATGTGTAGGCATCCATTCCCGATGTGGCTTCTCCCCAGTTTTGCATAAAAAATACTGGAGGAGGCATAAAGAAGCCAGTCGCCCCCACGGAAATGAAGATGTATAGGGGTACCTCCCCGGAGGCAGGGGGCGCTGGATTGAGAAAAGCAACCTTGAGGAAGGTGCCGGAACACGTGGAGAGACACCCCTCCCACCCCCGCAGCTGTCCGTCCCTCCTAGAGGCTTCCCCAGCCGCAGACGCGGCCGCCGTCCCTAACTAGGAATTATACAATACTATTTTGTATTTGACTTGTTTCACACAGTATTACCACCATGGGGCCTTTTTTTTTTTTTTTTTTGGTCCCTGGAACAAGGAAAAAAGACCAATTTCTGGGTAAATATTTCTTTTTCTTACCTTGATAATTAGAGAAATAAAGATTTGAACTACTTCAGAAAGCTTAGGGATAAACTCTAGTAGAACTTATAAGCTTTCTACAGCATAAGTAAAGTTAAAGCAGAGAGCACAGGGCTGTCTTTGTAATAAAAGAAAACCATATTCTTTGTAATGAAAGAAAACCATAAAACACACACACACACAAAAACCAACAACATAAAATAAGGCGGCAGAGTCCGTAGCAAACTTATCAGTTAGAATAAGTGTAAATTGCTTAAATCCTCCATGGAAAGACCGAAATCCTCCAATCGATTGGAAAACTAGACCCGTTACATTGTGGGACAGAGTCGAATTCGGATAAGTTAACAAAGGGAGCGAATCATCTTGTATTGTTAAAGGGATCCTTTACGTTGATGAAGGTATCGCTTTATTTTTAAGTGTTTTAGAATTAAATAGGCAATTCATGAACACGTTTTCGTTGTTCAAGAAAACACAGTGCAGACGTGTGCCGGCCCTTTTCTCGGCTCCTGGCTTCTCACCGGGGGACCAGCTGTGTGTGTCTTCTCTTTCCTGTTTAAAGTGTAGTCACAATGTCACAAAACTCTGGTTTTGGAGTTCAGACACTTACAGAGACTCGTAGGGGCAAAATCCTTACGGATGTTTGTGAGGTTTCCCCCCATACTTACAGTTGTTTTATTCAAGAGCAGTTTGATTTGGGTTTTGGTTTTTAGCAACTTGCTTTTTGTTGGCCTCTTAAGAGCCTTCAGCTTAATTTTCATGAAAACCGCTCCCTGTGGCCTGCAGTACAGCTGGCTTGAATGAGTGTGACGGCAAGCACGGGGGCGGACGGCTCATAGGTGGGGAGGGAAGTGTGCAGGTGGCCTGGTGACCAAAGAGCTCAGCGGACCCCCGCACAGCTTTGCAGGGAAACAGTGCCATCGACTCAGCAAGTGGTCCCGCGGAAGAGCTTCTGTGTGCATGTATCTCCGTGCTCATGTGTCAAAGTGCGCTCTAGGGGCACCTGGCTGGTTCAGTCGGAAGAGCATGTGACTCTTGAACTCAGGGTCTTGAGTTCGAGCCCTCTTGGGTGTAGAGATTACATAATCAAAAGAAAATTTTTTTTAAGTGAAAAAAGTAAAAAGTGAACAGTTTATTTTAAGGTTTTCTAAGTTCGTATGTATGCTTTTTTTTTTTAATTCTCAAGTTAGCTAACATAGAGTGTAGTCTTGGCTTCAGGAGTAGAACCCAGTGATTCATCACTTACGTATGACACCCAGTGACCATCCCAACAAGTGCCCACCTTAATGCCCAGCCCCCATTTCCCCCACCCCCTCAACCATCAGTTTGTTCTCTGTATTTAAGAGTTTCTTATGGTTTGCCTCCCTCTGTTTTTATCTTATTTTTCCTTCCCTCCCCCTATGAAAATCTGTAAAGTTTCTCAAATTCCACGTATGATTGAAATCATGTGATATCTGTCTTTCTCTGACTTCTTTGGCTTAGCATAATATCCTCCGGTTCCATCCGTGTTGCTGCAAATGGCCAGATTTCATTCTTTTTCATCGCCGAGTAGTACTCCATTGTATGTATAAACCACATCTAATCTATTCATCCATCACTTGATGGACATTTGGGCTCTTTCCATAATTTGGCTTCTGTTGACAGCACCGCTGTAAACATTGGGGTAAATGTCGCCGCAAAGAACAGTTTAAATGGTGGTGGGCACTGCCAGCTTGCCATTCAAAGAGGCAAGGCAGGTTCCGTACCGCCCCAGGGGTGCCAGTTAGCAAACCGCAAGATGTTTGCCCCAGTCTGTTGGGTGAAAGAAATCGTACTTCGTTTTAACCCGCCTGTATCGATGACGTGTAAATTGAGCATCTTTTCATATGTTTGTTGGCTGTTTCCGTTTCTTTATCTAAGAATTACCTGTTCTTATCCTTTGCCCATTTTTCTACTGGGGCGTTTATCCAGTAGGACCTTGGATTTCGGGTACCTTGTTCAGCGAGGGTTCCGCAAGACGAGCAAACACCTCTAATGAATTTTAACTTGACAAGTGAGCCATGTCTTGCAGTACAAGTAGGACATGACGCCACATGTCACACGATCACAACTGAGTCAATAGTTCTTGAAATCTGCTTTGATATATGAGTGCTTTGGATTACGAGCATGTTTCCAGAGCAAATTATGCTCACAAGTCAAGGTTTTACTGTATTTCTCTTCTTGATCGATAGCAGCTTTTTGTATGTTCTGGATGTTACATTTTTTTATGTACATTTAAAATGTTTTCTTCTGTCATAAAGCATGGGGGAAGTGATTTAGCATGGTGGTTATGCGCACAGGCACCGGAGCCCAACTGCCTGGGTTTGAATCCCAGTTCTGCTACTCCCTAGCTGTGTGACCTTGGGCCTGTTGCTTAACCTCTCTGTGCCTTTGTTTCCTTATCTGTAAAATGGAGATAATCATAGTACCTGTATCACAGGGCTGCCAGGCACATCGACTCAGGAGGATAAAGAGCCATACGGGCTGATCTCAATGGTGCCCTGGCTTCCTGCTTTGTCTGTTGTATCTTTTTTCACATAAAAATATTTTGTCATTTTTATAGGAAACCTGCCAGTCTTTTTACTGTTTTCAACCTAGTCTCCTAGATGTTCTGTCTTATGATTAGGAAGTAGGAAGGCCATTCCCAAGAGGTGCACTCTACAATGAAAAGGTAATATTACAAACTATTATGAACCGGCAGCCAGACAGAGCAGAATCCGTCAGAAACGCTAGCAGAAGCTGACACATACAATATACTGTCTCTGTCGGGGTGGGATATACCACAGACATAAGCAATCTGAAGACAGTCATGAGGTGGGTTTAAGACATTTTTACAGATCTCTGTAGTCACTGAAGGCGTGTCGCCCACTGGTAGCCTGTCTCCACGTGGAGCTACGGATCCCTTAACGCGGTTAACCCCAACGGAACATGCTGTGCGTGTAAAATACACACCAAATTTTGAGGGCTTAGCACAAATAAAAAGAAAGCAAAGTACTTTATTAATAATTTCTATATTGCATGTTGACATAATATCCTGGATATACTAGGTTAGGTAAAACAGATGAAAATTTTCCCATTTTTTTTTTTTTTACCTTTTTTAATGTGGTTACTAAGAAATTTAAAATTGTACCTGAGACTGCTATTTCTTTTGGACAGCACTGCTCCTAAGAGAAGCAATCTTTTATTTTCCAGTGTCCAGAAATACCACCAAAGAGTGGCCATGTTCGATAGCCATAAGAAAAAGCTCGATAAATGTTTATTAAAATTGTACAGGCCGGAATCTCTCCGCCATAAAATGCAGTGAAACAAGAAAATAAATGTAAACAGTGTAAAAACCTCACATCAGAAATGTTTAAATGCTCCTAACCTTTGAGATAAGAAAGTAAATCTTATAATTATAGACTTTTTCAAAGAGGATGAGGAAGATGCTACATTTTTAAAAACATACGGAATGCTGCCAAAGCTGCATTTGGATAAAAATTCACAACCTTACATGCTTTCATTATTAAATAAGGAATAAATACAAAATCAACTGAACTAAGATGTCAGCTTGAGACATACGGTGGGAAAACCCCCACACAAACATACTCTTAAGGAAAGCAGACAGGGTAGAGATCAAAAGATAACGTAAGTTTTTTTTTTTTTTTTTAATATTTATTTATTTTTGAGAGAGTGAGAGAGAGAGACAGAGAGAAAGCAAGGGAGGGGCAGAGAGAGATGGAGACACAGAATCGGAAACAGGCTCCAGGCTCTGAGCCATCAGCCCAGAGCCTGACGCGGGGCTCGAACTCACGGACTGCGAGATCGTGACCTGGCTGAAGTCGGACGCTTAACCGACTGCGCCACCCAGGCACCCCAAGATAACGTAAGTTTTGAGTAAAGAATTATTTTCTAGGAAAATGTAAGCTACCAAAAATTACCTCAAAAATAAAAATTTTTTAAACACCAAAATATACCAGGTAACCAAAAAAATCTACAAAAGAGATGTTGCACCCAGATGACTGAGTTGTGCCAAGTGGTCAAAGCACAGAGGAGTCCCTTGTTGCTTAGAATAGCCTAGAACACTGCTGGCCAGCAGCATTTTCTGCAACACCGGACATGTTCTATAACTGCATCTCCAAAAGTCTCCAGTCAACATGTGACTGTTGAGCATTTGAAACCCAGTTAGTGCAACTGAGGAACCAAACGTTTAATTTTACTTAATTTAAACCAACCTCCATTTCAAGAGCTCCAGGTTGCCACTGTATTGGTCAGGACAAGTCTAGAGCAGGAATCATCCATTAGTAAAGGACCAGATAGTAAATATTTTAGGCTTTGCAGGCCATACGGCCTCCTTCACAACCACTCAGCTCTCCATTATAATGTCATAGCCGCAGATAGACACCATGCAAAGGGATGGACATTCCAGTTAAACTTTACAGTTACAGCTGGCCGGCCCATGGGCTATGGTGTACTGACCCCTGGTCTAGAACATGGCAAAGAGGGAAATACACACATAATTTGAAAATCTTAGTAACCAAATCTGATCAGTAGTGCACACACACATTGCAACAAATCCACTTAAACACTCCCTCTCTCCATAATCAGTAGGACCTGGAGGCATGAAATCAGGACATAGAAGAGTTGAATGTCATTCAGGCGCCTGGGTGGCTCAGTCAGTTGAGCGTCTGACTCTTGATTTCAGCTCAGGTCATGATCCCAGGATGGTGGGATTGAGTCCCTCGACCAGCTCCTTGCTGGGCTTGAAGGCTGCTTAACATTCTCTCTCTCTCTCTGCCTCTGCCCCTCCTCAACGTGCACACATGCATGCTCTCTCCCTCTCTCAAAAAAAAAAAAAAAAAAAAAAATTTAGGAAGTGGGGGGTGGTGCCTGGGTGGGTCAGTCACTTAAGTGTTCAACTCTTGATCTCAGCTCAGGTCTTGATCTCAGGGTCGTGAGTTCAAGCCCCTCACTGGGCTCTGTGCTGGCCTACTTAAAAGAATATCAAATAAATAATAAAACAGAATCTACTTTCTTTAAAAAAAAAATAAAGGAGAATAATTGACTGTCATCAACCAACTGGAACTAATGACATTTATAGGACACCCCACTCAACACTAGTAGAATACAGGTTTTTTTTTTTTTTTTTCAAGTGCACACAGAACATTCACCAAGATGGATCATAGCACGCTTTAAGAAATTTTAAAGAATTCAGATCAATGAACTATTGAGACCTCATCAAAATAAAAAGCTTCTATACAGCAAAAGAAACAATCAGCAAAACTAAAAGGCAACTGACGGGATGGGAGAAGATATTTGCAAACGACATATCAGATAAAGGGTTAGTATCCATCTATACAGACCTTATCACACTCAATATCCAAAAAACAAATAATCCAGTGAAGAAAGGGGCAAAAGACATGAATAGACACTTCTCCAAAGAAGACATCCAGAGGGCCAACCGACACATGAAACCATGCTCAACATCACTCATCATCAGGGAAACACAAATCAAAGCCACACTGAGAGACCACCTCACACCTGTCAGAATGGCTAAAATTAACAACTCAGGCAACAACAGATGTTGGCGAGGATGCGGAGAAAGAGGATCTCTTTTGCACTGCTGGTGGGAATGCAAGCTGGTGCAGCCACTCTGGGAAACAGAATTGGGGTTCCTCAAAAAATTAAAAATAGAACTACCCTATGACCCAGCAATTGCATTACTAGGTATCTATCCAAGGGATACAGGGATGCTGTTTTGAAGGGGCACATGCACCCCAATGTTTATAGCAGCACTATCAACAATAGCCAAAGTATGGAAAGAGCCCAAATGTCCATTGATGGTTGAATGGATAAATAAGATGTGGTTCATATATACAATGGAGTATTACTTGGCAATCAAAAAGAATGAAATCTTGCCATTGGCAACTACATGGATGGAACTAGAGGGTATTATGCTAAGCGAAATTAGTCAGAGAAAGACAAATATCATATGACTTCACTCATATGAGGACTTTAAGAGACAAAACAGAGGGGCGCCTGGGTGGCTCAGTCGGTTAAGCGGCCGACTTCGGCTCAGGTCATGATCTCATGGTTCGTGAGTTCGAGCCCTGCATCAGGCTGTCTGCTGTCAGCTCGGAGCCCGCTTTGGATTTTGTCACCCCCTCTCTCTGTGTCCCTCTCACTCATGCTCTCTCTCTTAAACATAAATAAACATTAAAAAAAAACTAATAATAATGATACACACTAGCTAAAAAAAAAAAAAATACAATACCAAGTGCTGGTGTGGATGTGGGAGAACTAGAATTCATGTACATCACTGGTAGGATTGCAAAATGGCTGCTCTGGAGAAGAGTGGGTGGTTTCTTTTTATTTTGTTTTGTGTTTTGTTTTAGAGAGAAAGAACACAAGTGGGGGAGGGGGCAGAGAGAGAGGGAGAATCTGAAGCAGGTGCCATACTCAACACAGAGCCTAACTCAGGGCTCTTATAAGTGAAACAGACAGCGTAGAGCCCAGCAGTCCCATTCGTAGGTGTCTACCTAGACCCGTGTCTCGAGCAACATTATGACATTTGGGGCTGGATCATTCTTTGTTGGGGGTTGGGGGGAGCTCTCCTGTGCATTGTAACACGTTTCTACCCCCAGTTGTGACAACCACAAATGTGTCTCGATCTAGCTGAATGTACCCTGGGGAGCAAAAATACTTCCTCGTTGAGAACCATTGCTCTAGACACATAAAAAACTTTAGATACATACATAAAAAACTCACATTTACGCAAAAGCCTGCACATGAAGGTTTATAGTATCTCTATTAATAATTGCCCAAGACTTGGAACAACCCAATTATCCTTTAACAGATACGGATACATCTCCGTTGGATATGGATACAGGTCCGTACAATGGCATGCTGCTCTGTGCTAAAAAGAAGATCTATTGATACGCACGGCCTAGATGAATTTCAGAGGCATCTGGCTGAGCAAAAGAAACCAGAAAGTTTCCACACTCAGTGATTCCATGTATAGGACATTCTGAGAACAGTTACAGTGACAGAGACCAGATGGATGATTGCCAGGGGTGAGGGTTGGGGACGGTGTGACCAGAGCAGGATAGCATAGGGGCCCTTTGATAAAACCCTTGTGCGCCCTGGTTGCAGTATTGGTTATAAGTATCTATACTTGTGTTAAAATTCACAGAACTACGCACCCCAAAACAGTCAATTTTACTGCATATTAATTTAAAAACTAAAATAAAAAAAAAAAAGGGTTGAATGTCCTCCTTCTGTTCAGCCCAACAAAATCAGCACTCTTTCCCACACTCCCCCCAAAGATAAAACCTAGATCTGTCTCACTGTGAATTAAGGCAAAAATTTACCTAAAACACAAGAAAATCAAACCTGCAGCTACATTAAAAGAATAACATACATTGAGCACATATGCATGAATACAAAGATAGTGTCAAGTTTGGGCCAAAATGAGTCATGTCAATAGGCCAGAGGAGAAGAACGTCCTGATCTTCAAAGACATTGAAAAGGGAAGTAGTCCATTTATTTCCATCTAAACAAAACTCAGGATACTGTCTGAAATGTATAAGGAATATCTTAAGTCTATAGCCAAGATCACATTGAACAAAGATTTGTTGGAGGCAATAAAGGCAAGACAATGAATCTTGCTAACGCTGATGTTCTGGAAGTTCAAGCCAGGCCAACGTGACAAGAGATAAAAAGCAATAAAGAAGGAAAGTCAAAGCCACTCTTACCTGCCAATGAAGGATGGCTGCCTACTTAAAAATCTTGGGGTGGGGGCGCCTAGGTGGCTCAGTCAATTGAGTGTCCGACTTCGGCTCAGCTCATGATCTCGCAGTTCGTGAGTTCGAGCCCCACGTCGGGCTCACCGCTGTCAGCCTGTCAGTGCAAAGGGTGCCTCATATCCTCTGTCTCCCTGTTTCTGCCCCTCCCCTGCTGGCGCTCTCTCAAAAATAAATATTTTAAAAATAAATAAAAAATAAAAATCCTGAAGGATTCAAAAGTCCTGGATCTGATAAGGCAGTTGAGGGAAATGCCTGATTCTAAGAAAAACATACAAAACTTAGTTGTTGTAGGTATCAGCAAAACCCAGGCTTCAATCAATTAGTAAGCTCTATCAATAAGAAAAAGATGAGTATCCCAAAGGAAAATGGACAAAACAATTCTCAGGAAAACTGCCAAGCGGCCAGTGATTAAAAAAAGGAGGAAAAAAAAAGTCACTGGTTTAATCAACGAGGTCCAAATTAAAGCAGCATTGAAGTATAGGCCTTGCAAATGGCAGAGACTTTTAAATATATTTAAAACCTGGTGTTGGGGAGATTTTTAAATGAGTACTCTCAAACCCAGCTGATAGGGAGAGTATACCAATATTTGTACCAACCCCCTACAAGAGTATGTTTGTACACTGTCCAGTGTTACTATTCCTAGAAATTCATCTTGAAAAATAATCAGAAACGTGCACAAATATTTATTAGGATGTTCATTCCAGCAAAAATTAGGGGAAGAATGGGGGTAAGAACCTGACATGCCCAATCATGGGGGAACTATCTAGTAAGACAGCGTACAAAGGCAAAACATGTAAAAAACGTGTTTTAAAAGAACGAATGTGGGCGTCTGGGTGGCTCAGTCAGTAAAGCATCTGACTTCAGCTCAGGTCATGATCTCGTGGTTCATGAGTTTGAGACCTGCGTCGGGCTCTGTGCTGACAGCTCAGAGCCTGGAGTCTGCTTCGGATTCTGTGTCTCCCTCTCTCTCTGCCCCTCCTCCACTCATGCTCTGTCTCTCTCTCTCTCAAAAATAAATAAACATTTAAAAAAAGGAAAAAAACGAATGAACTAGAATTTACGACACATTAGAAAATTTTAAAAGGCCGCATAGGCACCTGGATGGCTCGGTCTGTTAAGCATCTCTGTTGATAGCAGCTCAGGTTGTGATCTCATGGTTGTGAGACTGAGCCCTGCATTCGGCGTGGAGCCTACTTGGGATTCTCTCTCCCTCCCTCTCTCTGCCTCTCCCCCACTTGTGCCGCACACCCGCTCTCTCTCTCTCAAAATAAATAAACAGACATTAAAAAAATATTTTAAATTAAAAAAAATCATGGTGGAACATGACATCTATAGTAGAATTGGCATAGGAAATAAAGATATTTAATACATTTCATGTTTGTCATTTTCTATGGATCCGATAAAGATCTGTAAACAACTAGGATGAGCTCACCGTAAAAATAGTCCCGCGCAGTAGCAAATAACGCGGGCACGCAGGCTTCTGTGTGTCTTGCTCTGAGTCTTTATGGTCTGACTTTTCACATTTATTTAAAAAAAATTTTTAACGTTTATTTATTACTGAGAGACAGACACAGAGCATGAGTAGGGGAGGGGCAGAGAGAGAGGGAGACACAGAATCCGAAGCGGCTTCAGGCTCTGAGCTGTCAGCACAGAGCCCGACGCGGGGCTCGAACTCACGGACCGCGAGATCATGACCTGAGCCGAAGTCGGACACTTAACCGACTGAGCCACCCAGGCGCCCTTCATGTTTATTTTAAAAAGCTGAATGTGAGTTTCTATTTTGTTAAAACGTGGCGAGGGACACCACAGGGAGACCTTCAGATTTTTTGTTCCAAACCGGTGACTTCTGCATCAGAGCTCCTCGTTTATCAGAGCAAGTCGGGCAACTTGTACCGCCAGCCCCATCTGTTGTTGGAACGTCTTTTCCTCCTTAAGCTACACAAGCAGCAGGTTGCAGTGAACTACTGTTCACACACGGAAAATACCCCGAACGATGGCCTTTTGGCCGGCCCGAGTCTTAGTCATCGAAAAGCCAGGATTTAAGAGTAAAACTGTGCGTTTCCCTGCCTTTCTCAGTAAGTAGGTAGCTGAAATTGGAAAACCCCATCTTAGGTGTCGGGTAGGATTTTCTTGGTTTTGTTTTTTGGTTTTTAAACTTATTCTGAAGCTCTTGGTTCCCACTGTCCTCCTTGGAGAGGTCTGGGAGTTCCTGTTTGAGAACACAACGGTCTGAGAAAATAATCCGTCGTACATTCAAGTGACAAGGTTAGGAGGGGCAGCTGTAGAGAGGGTAAGGTGTTCAACGGGGGGAGGGCAGGGGCTTCCCCGGAAAGCCATGGAACACAGAATTGTCCTGAAAGGGAGCAAAAAGCAAGGAGGAGGGACCAGGACTGGGGAGCGGTGGGGACAGTCACTAGCAGGAGGAAACATCAGACAGCACTTGACTCTCACCAGGCCTGACCCGCCAGAAGAATCTGGAGGGGCCGTCCGTCCCCAGCATGCACTGGGAGTGGTCACTCCTGCGGCTGGTGTGGCTTGTGTCCCCGGCGAGGGCCAGTAACCTGGCTCGGCAAAGAGATAGTAAAAGACAGAGTTGCCCTGGTCCTCAGTCTTGGTGAGCTGGGTGTGCACAGCCTGAAAAAAAAGGAGCGGGAAATGATATTTTGAGTATCTCCAGGGAAACGGGGTCACACATACACTCCCAGAGGACCGCCTGCCCAGACTGGTGCTGACTGGCAGCCGGACAGCCCCAACGTGTGCAGACAGAACTCCAGCTACATCCAGCCCAGGACAAGCAGGGAGGGGACCCAGTGGCCGTCCTGTGTGGGCCTTCTGGGGCATCTGTCCAGCTCTGGTATCACTCAGACAACCTGAGTCTGCTCAGCCTGCGACGCTGGGGAGGTTTTTTCCTGTTTGCACAACTTAGAACTTACATGTTTGTTTCGTTTTTCCAAAAGAAAACTATCCCTTTTAGAAGGAAATTGTGGGTTTTTAATATGATATCCTTCTATCAAGAAATTAAATCGTGATTGTTACTTTGCTCACCAACCCTCATTGAATCACATATTTGTCCCCTCAGGAAAAACCTTAACAATGCAGCGGATTAGTCTCTAGTCGGGATGGGGCAGGGAATTTTGCCCTGTGGCCTAAGCCGGACAATAGCCACCACACAGCACATCAGTTATCTCCTGTTTTATAACAAATACCTGGAACTATTTTAACGAAGCGAAGTTAGCATTTGTCATTTTTAAATTTTTTTTTTTCAACGTTTATTTATTTTTGGGACAGAGAGAGACAGAGCATGAACGGGGGAGGGGCAGAGAGAGAGGGAGACACAGAATCGGAAACAGGCTCCAGGCTCCGAGCCATCAGCCCAGAGCCTGACGCGGGGCTCGAACTCACGGACCGCAAGATCGTGACCTGGCTGAAGTCGGACGCTTAACCGACTGCGCCACCCAGGCGCCCCAGCATTTGTCATTTTTAAAAGGAATCTTTTGGATAAGTAATTTATGTACCTGATCTAAAGTGCAAAAAGTGAAAACCGTCTGTTTCCTGCCTGGCCCTCAGGGCCCGCATATGTGTGTCGCCCAAATGGTGAACTGTTACTACCTTGTCAATGCTGTGGTTTTTTGTTGTTGTTGTTGTTGTTTTTAATTTTTTTTTATTTTTGAGACAGAGACAGAGCATGAACGGGGGAGGGGCAGAGAGAGAGGGAGACACAGAATCGGAAGCAGGCTCAGGCTCTGAGCCATCAGCCCAGAGCCCAACGCGGGGCTCGAACTCACGGACCGCGAGATCGTGACCTGAGGTGAAGTCGGACGCTTAACCGACTGAGCCACCCAGGCGCCCCTGTTGTTGTTTTTTTTAACGTGGCAAAATGTTTTGAAAGTCTTTCTGTATCAGCCCAAATGGAGCACCCCATTCTTTTTGTTCTTGTTGTTAGCGTTATGGGCCTCCAGTGTTTATGATGTTCTATAATTTATTTTACCCGTCCCCCATCAGTGGACATTTGCCATTAGAAACGTTGTGGATCGAGGACATTCGGCGCTGCGTTATTTAAGACTGAGAGCCACGCAGTGGGTTGCTGTGGGAATTGCCAGGTGGAACCATTGAGTTAAACGTTACCTGTTGTGCAAGTTTGGGGAAGATATTGCCCAATGGCCTTCACGCTCAGGTGGGCGGGTCCTGCTTCGGCATCACCGGTCTCCGTCATCTAGCCGTTTTGTCCTGACCACGGTGCTGGACCATAAATGATACCTCGTTGTGGTTTTGATTTGCCTTTCTCTTACGTGAGTGAGGCTGCACATCTTTTCAAGAATGGAGGTTTTTAAGTTTCCACCTACTTTAGTGTAAACTTTTTCACAAATTACCTTATTAACCAGGTCGTCTGGGGAAACCATAATTGGGGCTGGTGACGGGTGGGCTTTTGCCGGTGGTGTGGGGGGCGCACCAGGGCCCCCGGAGGCTGCAGGCGAGCTCGAATTTCATACGTGACGCCCAGGCCCGTAGCAACACCACGAGGCAGTTGTCGCCACGCCATGCGACGGCCGAGGCCCTGGGAACTTGCTCCGTCTCGTCCCTCCTTGAGCTTCCCACGTGGACCAGACCTCACTGCAGTGGGTGGAGGGGTGGGCTCTGGAATCTGACTTCGTCCTCATCCTTGGAAGAAAGAGACACTCGGAAGGGCTTCTTCCCCCCTCAGGGCCTTTTGGGAACCACTTCTGTCCAGCTTAATGCCTGTGGGCTGTGAATTACGGTGCAGAAGTGAGGGAAGCTTTGGGCCGTTCCAGCTCTCGGAGGACCGGTCTGACAGGGTGTGGAAGCGCGTCTACCCGGGGTGGCTTCGCCGGCACGAAAGGACTCTGCCTCTGATGGAAGGGCCTGGCCGCCCCTTTCTTTTCCCTGGCTTCGGCCACACCCGCAGAGGAGACAGGGAGCGTGTGGCCGTGCGTGGACAGCTCACCCGAGTGGCCGGGGTGGTCTCGGGCCCTCGGGCCTCCGGCTCATCTTCGGGGTGTGTGGGGTGCACGGGGGCTGAGCATCGGAGCACAGAGCCCGGCCTTCAGCAGAACAAGGTGGCCGTCACCCCCTCTGGCTGGCACGTGTTGTGGGACACGGAGCCGGGACCGTGGGGTCTGAACCAAAGGGTCCATGGGTTACGTGCTCACAGTGCTGTGTGAGGGCCGGCGTTTCTTCCCTGTCTGCAACACCCCTGTGTCAGTTGGGGGTGGGGGGTGGGGGGGGTGGGGAGTTAGTCATATTTGCTTAGAACTTGCAAGCTGCGGTGGCTTGACGTTTTCTTAGGAAACTTAAATTTAGCAGCAGGAAAAAGGTTTGACTTCACCCCTGAGAGAGAAGCTTCCCGTCGTCCTGATGGCGCCCTTGTTAGCGGGGCCTGGGTGGCCGTGGACAGAGTCATTCAGTGCTGGGGCCGCTGGCGAGGCCGGTGGGTTGTGCTTTCTGTGGCTCCGTCCTGTAAGGAGACCAGGCCACCGGGACTCAGGGATGATTCCAGAGAGGCCACCAGCTTGTCTCCGGTCAGCCGCGGGCACTAGGGCACCAGGTGGGCTCTCTTCTGCGGTGGCCCAGGCTCTGATGGGTGGGCGTCCCCTGAGGGGCTTCGCTGTGGACTTTCTCACTGTCGCTGGGCAGGTTTATGCCATCGAGTGTCCCCCAGATCACAAACACGTCGCTTACTTTGCCCCCTGCTCTGCCTGCGGCGGCGTAGAAGGGGAGCCCGGCGCTCGGAAAACCCCTCAGCCGTCCAGCGGTAACTGTGGGGGCATCACCCCACCCCTGCGTCTGCTGGTTCCTTTTGGAGAAACGGCAGCTTCCGGGTGCCCTTTCCCAGGGGACCCGGGAGGACTTGGAACGAACGCTGGTCCCTCCCTGTCTCCTTCCACCTGTCCTTCCCGAGCCCTGGAGCTCCACCTTTCACAGCCAGAGCCTCCGGCCCCGGACCAGGCTTCTGGACGGAGGGGAGGCTACAGTGAGATGTGGGGCGCCCGGGACACTGACCTCTCCTGCTCATCCCTCTCCTGCTCCCCGTCCCTCCTCTGTGCACCTGTGATAGCTTCCTGGGGCTGTTACAAGAAATTAGCACTGACTAGGTGGCTTGTCAGGGTTTGTTCGCACCCAGCTGGGGGACCAGAAACCTGAACTCACGGTGTCCTCGGGCCTCGTTGCCTCTGCGGACTCCAGGAATCCGTCTGCCCCTACTGGCTGCTGCGTCACCCCATCCCTGCCTTGGCTTCACATCCCTGCTTTGTCTCTGTGTCCCATGTCCCTCGTGTGTCAAATATCTCTCTTATAAAGAGACCCGCCATTGGGTTTAGACTCTCAGCCCAGGGTGATATCCTTGACATCCTTTTTTTAAAAAAAAAATTTTTAACATTTATTTGAGAGAGAGACACAGAGTGTGAGCGGGGGAGGGGCAGAGAGAGAGAGGGAGTCACAGAATCCGAAGCGGGCTCCAGGATCCGAGCCGTCAGCACAGAGCCTGACATGGGGCTCAAACTCATAAACTGGGTGCCGAAGCCGGACGCTTAACCAACTGAGCCACCCAGGCACCTCTGTGTCCTTAATATCCTTAACTTGCATCTGCAAAGGATTTTTTCCCAAACAAGTTCACATTCATAGGTTGCCAGAGCTTAGAATGTGAACACAGTTCGGGAGCGGGGACCCCACTACTCGGTCCCTCTGGGCAGCTATTGTGGAACCTGAACCCGTCCTCGGTCAGGGAACCGCAGAAGGTGAGGATGACCCCAGGGCGGTCTCAGGAAGGTGGGTGCCTTGCTTGTGAGCAAGGGAGGAAGGTGAGCTGACATCCGAGCGCCCTCGCCGCACGGAAGCCCCATGCCGCGGAGGATGGCCCTTGGACTCTGTTGTTGTGTGCGTGGGCTCGGTGATCAGATGACAGTCATGGTACAGAATAGGGGTGCCTCCCAAAAGTTCATTAGATTCTGGATTTATTTCTCTTTTTCAAAATGAAAATTGCTTTATCGATTACATTTTAAAATTAAGCCACGGAGGAAATCACAGATGCTCACTTTTCAGTTTTCAGACAAGTTAAAGGGTGAAAAGATACAGGTAAACGTTGCACCCCCTGCTGATACCTGTGGTTGACAGTTGTGGCCTTCCAGCCGTCCTCGGGGGCGTGTCAAGGTGGGCGTCCCTCTATACCGATTTTCACACCCATTCGGCACCTGGAGACCATCAGAGCCACCCGTCGCGGCTGCTGGGGCTTCGGGGCACGGCTGACCTCTTGGGTTCGCGCATGCTCTGTGTTTCGGACGTCAGGCGGTCTCCGGCTTCAGTGTCGCGAGCCAGGAGCGCGTGGTGTCTTTTAGGCAGAGGCGCACTGGCCGTCGGCGTGCGGAAGTCCTTGCTCCCCGCGGCCTCGTGCACACAGGCCTGCGTCTCGCTGGGAGCGGGGTAGACGCCCTCCTGCGAGGTGAGGCCCGGGACGTGACCACCAGCTCTCCTCCTCCGTGTTTGCCCCGACGCAGGCCATGTTCGAGCTGGTCACTTCCGAGGCCTCGTACTACAAAAGCCTGAGCCTGCTCGTGTCTCACTTCATGGAGAATGAGCGTCTGAAGAAGACCCTGCACCCGTCTGAGGCGCACATCCTCTTCTCCAACGTCCTGGACGTCATGGCCGTCAGTGAGCGGTGAGCCACCGGCTCGGGTCCTTGTGGGGCCTGGCTTCCGGAACCTTCTCCTCAGCCAGGGCCCGGCTGAAACCTGTGGTGCCCTGGCTTCTCTGCTTGTGTGTGTTGGGATGACCTATAGTAAGGTATAAATGAATACGTAAACCCAGCCCTCTGCCACCTGAACGGTGCCACGGCAGGTCACGTCCCCCCGAACGGGCCTGGGGGCTCCTTCCCATCAGCACAAGTGTCCATGAGCCCCCACAGTCAGGCAGGTCTGCGGCGGGTGTCCTGACCAGGTCCAGGGGTGTCCGTGTGAGCTGCTCTTCATCCTGACTCTGGAAACCCTGGCTCGCGGGGCCCCGGGGCCCTCTGAGAGCCAGCACAGAGCCTGGCCCTGGACGTAGGCTTTCTCTCCCCAGTTAGATGGCATTTCCAGTAATTTTTGGAACTGTGCTTACGTTTTGCCTATTTGAAGGGTGGGAGGAACTTAACTGGAGGAGGAATAAACAAGCGCTAATCGGTTCTTGCAAAAAAGAAAAGCATGCCAGTCGTACCGTTAGGGTAGAGGATCCAGTGACCATTTTCCCTGGAGGCCACGGAGCCTGCAGCCCAGAGCGCAAAACTCGGCTTCTGGATGAGCTGGTCCAACCGTGCACGTTCAGACGTGAAGCCAAGGTGTGGCAGGAGGGGCTCCTCCACCCCCTGGGGCGCCCCGGGCGCTGCTGGCCCCCTGTGGGCCCCTGGGTGGGTCCCCCCTCCGCACTGACACCCACCTCCCTGGGGCAGCCCCACCCAGTGGGCTTGGGCACATGGTTGCCGAGAGACTTGTTGGCCTTTGCCCCCTGACCCCGTTGGGAAAGGGGTGTCTTTTTACATATGTACTGACTTCCGTTTTACCGTGGAAAATTCCAATCATGCAGAAGTAGACACGCCAGTATAACGAGCCCACCCCTAGCCCAGCATCTAGGTTTGCCTGCGTCCCGGCCCCACGCCTCCCCACCACCCACAGGATCCTCTGAAGCAAACCCCTGTGGTCCCCTCATCCGTGAACACGTCGATATGTATGCGAAACATAAAGTCTCTTGCTGTCTCTTTAAAAAATAGCCCTGGTGCTGGTACGCACCTAAAAACACTGAGTGTAGAATTCCTCGATGTGACCGAACGTGCCGTCGGCGCAGGGATCGCGGCCCGTCGCGTTTGTTGGTTTGTCGGAGCCAGGCCCGGTGGTGGAGACGTGTCTGTCCTCAGTGTCGCCGTCCAGGCGCCCTTAACCCCAGCCACTGCCCCCCTGCAGGTTTCTCCTGGAGCTAGAGCGCCGGATGGAGGAGAACATCGTCATCTCGGACGTGTGCGACATCGTGTACCATTACGCGGCCAACCACTTCTCAGTCTACATCACCTACGTCAGCAACCAGACCTACCAGGAGAGGACCTACAAGCAGCTGCTGTGAGTGCGCCCGGCAGTGGGGCCGTGGCTCCTCCCATGGTGCCACCGCGCTCAGTCCTTGGACCTCTGCTTTCCCGGGATGGTGCCCAAGCCTGGCACGTGCCGGGGGTTTCGGGGTCACTAGAGAAATGTCGACCCCAAGACAGTCAGCCGTGGCACCCACTGGGCCTGTGTCCAGAACGGCTGGGCTGAGTTCTGTGAGGTTTAGAGAAGAGGGTCTGAGGCCCAGAGGCGCCCTTGGGGCCCAAGAGGTCAGGAAAATGGTTTGAACCAGAGACAAAGGCAAGGACGGGGCAGGAGGAAGTCTTTGGTGGTGAGTTCATTACTAATCTGCCCAATTGTTTTTTTTAATTTTTTTTTTCTTTTTTTGAGAGAGAGAGGTCACAAGTTAGCAAGGGGCAGAGAGAATGGGAGACAAGTAGGGCACGAGCTCACCCGATGCGGGACTCGAACTCATGAACCGTGAGATCGTGACCTGAGCTGAAGTCAGATGCTGAACCGGCTGAGCCCCCCAGGCGTCCCTGATCTGCCCCCTTGTAAACCCGCCTGGGGTTTCCATTGATGAGATAACTTCTCAGTCAACTAGCCTCTTCTGAAGTGTCCACACTTGTGCGCCACGTGTCAGTGACCGTCACCAGTGATGTGTCCCTACCTGGACTCAGGAGCACGGAAGGTCTCTCTGAGAAGTAACATCCGAACGTTACGCTGCCCTGGGCCTTGCTGTCAAGCCTTGTGGCTAACTGTGGATGTTTTAAAACTTGAGCATTCGGGGGTTTGGAGGTTTTACATTTGGGGGTTGAAAATTGGGACTTGAGGGAATCAGGATGTCCGTTTTGAGGACAAACCTGGGGGAGACGAGCATACAGGGGAACAGGACGTAGGCGTTGCTGTGCTGAGGGTGTGCTGGTGTGCACCCCGTGTACCTGAGAAAGAGGCAGAGCGGCCCTGCAGGTCCCCGGAGCCCTTGTCGCCCCTCCCACCCCCCCCCCCCCCCCCCCCCCCCGCTGAGCCACCTGCACACAGGCCATCTCTGCTGGCAGGAACAGCACAGCTTTCCTCTGGCAGCCGCCCCCAGCCCGCCGCTGTCCCCGTCACTACGTGGGTTCACCTCGCCACGGTTCCCTGCAGGGCAAACCACCAACTTGTGCGTCTGAGTCACAGACTTGGCCACACGAGGAATCCTTGCCTTCCCACACACAGCACACTTTGCTAAGTTTTCAGGGGCCAGGCATGTGAAGCCCCTGTTGTTATTTGACTTGTACACGAACAGTTTCTTTTCCGTGAAAAGGAAAGAAGGAAAGACATCAACACGTATCCTGTGCCCGTGGGCCGTCTGGCTCCTACGAGGCCCCCCGTGCTCTTCTGATTCACGCCTCCTGCGAGCCGGAGACCGACTCTCGTGTCTGTGTCCCCAGCCAGGAGAAGGCGGCCTTTCGGGAGCTGATTGCGCAGCTGGAGCTGGACCCCAAGTGCAGGGGGCTGCCCTTGTCCTCCTTCCTCATCCTGCCTTTCCAGAGGATCACGCGCCTCAAGCTGTTGGTGCAGGTACTGGCCTCCCCGACCCGGCACGCGGACCGGACTTGCCCAGGCTTCTCCGGCTGCAGAGGGCTTCCTGTGGTCATCCCAGGTCCCTGCTAGCTTTCTGGGAAGTTCACTTGTTCCACAAATCCTCGTGAAGCTCCTACTGTGTGCTGAGCAGTGGGGACTCGGCCCCTGTTCCCCTGTCCCCACAATCTGGGGGAGAGACAGACAAGCCCGCACAACTGGGAAGTGGTCGCGGCTGGAAGGACGGTGAAATAGGGTGACACGATGGGGGTGACTGCCTGGTCAGTGCCAGTTCAGGGGGTCAAGAAGGACAGACAAGTGGCGTTTGAGCCGAGACTTGGCTGACAGGGAGGAGCCATTCAGGTGCCAAGGAACTGCTTTTGCACAAAGGCTCTGGGGCAGCCGGGTTCACAGCCAGGAAGGCCAGTGGTGAACTGAGGGAACTTGACGGGAGTGAGTGCAGAGATGGGGAGAGAGGCCAGTTGGGGCCCTAAGGGACCAGGTAAGACGCTGGGGTCATTCTTCAGCATGTCGGGGAGTCCCCTGATCTAACTGCCTCTGCGAGAGCACACAGGCTGCCTGTGCAGAGTGATGGGCAGGAGAGCAGGAGGGAAATGGGAGAAGGGGTTAGGAAGCCACCGGAGAAAGAAGTTTAGTCTGGGGGAGAGGTGGGGGAGGGAAGAGGGGAGATGTTGGAGGGAAACCGGAATTGAGATGAACTGAGACGCCTACTTGCTACTTCGGGTCAGAGGGAAGAGAGTGTGAACTTGAGCAGTGGGCGTGATGGCGCAGTCTTCCCCGAGGCGGGGAGCCGGTGGGAAGACAGCAGGACTCAGTGTGGACTAGCTGAGCTTGTGGTGACTGAGCAGTCAAATCTCCAAGTTCAGAGTTAGGGAGAAGTCTGAGCAGGGCCTGTGGGCATCGAGGTGGCATTTAGTGAAGGGAGACCGGCCAGGAAGGAGAGAAAGGGGTCCCCAGACCCGGCTGTGGGACACAGTGGCCAAGAAGGAACAGTGGTGAGGAAGGAAGACCAGGAGGGCTGCCTGGAGGGGGTGACACTTCCTGAAAGGGGGTCTCCAGCAGGGCAGACACGCGCTGTGCCTGGCACTCGCTCCTGGGCTGCTGGGAGTCCACCAGTCACACGGAGGGGATGGTGTGGATCTGGCCGTGGCTCTAGGGGCCCGGGCTGAGACGATGACCCAGGAGCCACAGTTAGGGGAGGTCAGAGGCCAGGCAGACAGCAGGCCAAAGACCTGGGGCAGCTGGCTAGCTCCACGGTGGCAGTAGTAAGGCGGGGAGGTCACAGCCCTCGGCAGGGGGAGGGGGACCAGGGCTCAAGGCCCAGGACCACAGAGATGGGATGTCAGAGGAAGCGCCCCCCGCGCCCCCAGGAGGGCAGGAGAGAGCTCTGGCAGAGAAGGAGTGCGAGCCCAAGTCACAGGACACCAGTGAGTAGGGGGGCTACGTGTGAAATTTTTTTTTTCACTTGGAAAAACCGAAACAGAAAAACGGAGAAATTATTAAGAAATTTTATAGGAAATAAAAGAGATTCTGTAGGAAAAGAGCATGTGTGGATATATAAAAAAATTAATTTTTGTACGATGAAAACCAACAAAACTAAGATCAAGACCCATCTTGCTGTGGTCTCGAGGAAACAGAGGGGCCAGGGGATGGCCGGTGGAGCCATCAGGGAAGCGTTCCCGGGAAGCACGCTCAAGGCAGAGGGACAGTAAGCAAGACGTTAACCCAAGAAAATCAAACAGTTGGAAAAGAGACGTTTTCATCAATAAGAACAGTTAACAAAGCCTCGGGGTTCTTGCGACTTGATCCCAGGGGAAAGGGTGGGGAAGGCCCCGGTGCCCACCGTGAGCCTAGGGCTCCCTCCCCGGTGCCCACCGTGAGCATAGGGCTCCCCGCGGGGACAGGGCCATCCCGAGCATGCCTTTCCCCCAATGCTGGGTCCACCCCGCCAGCGTGGGGTCACCTGCTTTGCTGTGGTCTCCTGGTGAGCCCCACGGGATCTTGGGATGTAGCCTGGTCTCCATAGTTAACCCTCTCGGGAGACTGCCTCGGGGTCATCATTTTAGAGCTGGGCCCGGCTGTGGGTGGGGATGCCCGGTCCTGGGCCCGGTCATAGGTTCTCCTGCCAGTCGGGCTCTTCGATGTGCTGCTGCTCATGGGGGCGGGGAGGGGAGGAAAGGCCACAGGTGGTCGTATTAATGCAGATTTTCCCGTGCTCAGAACATTCTGAAGAGAGTGGAAGAGAGATCTGAGCGTGAGTGCACTGCCTTGGACGCCCACAAAGAACTGGAGATGGTGAGCCCCGCTTTCTCTTTCTCTCTCCCAACAAACCGTTGTCCTTGTCTGGACACCCACCATCTGGCCCTGCTTCCTCCTGTGTTGGTGGGTCTTTGGAAACTGCAAATTCAGTTTAATATCAAAAGAAAGTCATCGAGGGGCACCTGGCTGGCTCGGGCAGGTAGAGCACCCGACTCTTGATCTCGGGGTCCTGAGTTCAAGCCCCACGCTTGTCCTTGCCTGTCTCTGGGGTCTTCCCTCCTGTGACAGGCGAGGAGGCTGGGTCTGGCTCTTCTTGTGCCCCGACACTGCCCTGTGCCTTCTCCCCCCGCCTCTCCCTCTCCCCACGCTGCTCCCCTCCCTCCTATCTCTGCGAGACGACTCACTGGCCCTGCCGAGTCCTGGGCTGTTCCTGCCCGAGAGGGAGGAGAGCACGTCCATTCCTTGTCCTAGGAGAAGCGGCTCCTCCTGGGGTGGCCAGCAGAGTCGGGGCTGTGCCGGAGGAATGACACCCGATGTCCGTTCTCCAGCGCTCGGGTCACGCGGGTCCTCCCTTCCCTCTCCCGGCGCTGGCTCGTGTGCTCGGCTCCTGGTGTTGCTGGAGCTGCAGGCCAGCTCTTGGAAGCGGCACGGGGCCACTCTGTCGTGCCAGCGACTGTAGTGGACAAGAGCCTAGCGTGTGGTCCTTTCCACTTCTTGTCCCAGAGGCAGCAGCTCAGTGAAAGGACTGGCCTCCATGGGCATCTGATGGCAGTTCTAAGCCACTTGGGGCCCCAAGGGCTCCATTTCACAGTGGTCTCCTCCCGGCCGCTCCTTTTGTCCCTTACCAGTTGGCCACCTGGCAGGCTGGTCAGGGAGGGTCAGTGCCCCGGGCGGCATCTTCTAGGGCCCTCTGCCCTCCCCTGGTACTCCCGCACCTGATCGGGTCGGGGGTTCGTCCCGGCACCCACTGGGCCACCTAAGGTGAGTCCAGTGACCGCCTCAGCCCGTGAGGGGTCCCGCATGCCGGGAGCCAGGAGAGCGCTCTCTGTTTCTAAAGGTCTCTGCCACCATCTCCTTTCCCTTCTAACAAAAGCTGTACTTGCTTCTCGCGGTTTACCTTTTCTTTATAAAGGTGGATTTTCTTTCTAATGTATAAAAATGATGTTGGATACAAAAAAAAAAAAATTCAGCAAGTGCTCATGAGTACACAGAAGGTGGTAAGGTCACCAAGTGTCCCACACGTCCCAGCTGACATGTGGGTTCTTGCCCTTGCAAACAGACACCTGCACACACAACTAATTTTTGCAAAACAGGGATTGTGGTTTCGAGGCTGGCTTTCTTTGCTCTCTGTTTTGGTGCATGTAAAGTTATTGCCATTTTTAATGATTTCGTGGTACAGGGTGAGGTGCATATAAATGTTAATCAATCCCAGTCAGTGGACATTTAGGTTGACGACAGTTTTTCTCGTTTGAAACAACAGCGCAGGGAACGTTTTGGGCACATAGTGGGAGCGTGCTGGATGCCAGGCTCCATTCTAAACACCGGCGATCCATCGTGGAATACTGTTTCTGCAGACTGAGCCCCTGGAAATCCCAGGAAGTGTGGTTTTATTAGGCTTCTTGGAATCTGGGTGGCCTCCCAGGAAGGTGGGGGGAATCTGCACCCCCTCCCCCCGCCCCGTCCCACAGTGTGTGACAGATCCTGTCTCCCCACACCCCGGCGAACCCGGAGGTGACCAGTCTAACTTTTCCAGTCTGGCAGATGAGAATGGGCACCTTGCTGTTTTGTTTTCTTAGGTGACATGACAGGTCAGGCATCATTTTATGTGTGCTCTGGAGTGTCCTTTCTAGCAGGGACAAGACGCTAACTTTCTCCCCCAGAACCGAGAGCCGCAGCCACAGCCTGACGGGCTTTCCCGCTGGCCTTTGTTGCAGGAGGTGCTGGCCAGCCAGTCTCCGCTGCAGGCAGCGTCTGCTCACCCTCGGGGGCCTGAGCGGGCCAAAGGCAGTGGCGGGGAAGCGGCTGGCTGCAGGTGGCCTCACGTGTCCCCCTTCTTCTGCCAGGTGGTAAAAGCATGCAACGAGGGTGTCAGGAAAATGAGCCGCACGGAGCAGATGATCAGCATTCAGAAGAAGATGGAGTTTAAGATCAAGGTGAACCTGTGCCCGTCCGTGTGTCCCCACCCAGCCGGGCTGGCCTGGTCGAACTCAGTGATTGGCCACCCTTGGGTCTCAGTTCGGTGTCGCCTTCATTGAGGTCTCTTGACACCCCTAGCTGGCCCTAAGAGCCCCCTGTGACCAGGCCATCACATTGGCCTGCACTTACCTTCTGAGAGATGGTGTGCAAGGACCCTGGAGCCACCTGCTCTCATTTCTTGTCCGTGTGACCTGGAGCAGTTAGTTGACATGAAGCACGTGACAGGGACCATTCCAAGGACTCTTAAATCGGGGGAAACTGAAAATCTGACAGCAGTTACCAATCTGCCCCAACTTTACGTAAAGCTTCAGGCATTAGTGTGCCCCAAGGGTCCCAGGGTCCTGGGTTTCTGGTGACGTGGTCACATGAGCACACACTGAGGGTCCCTGAGGTCATGCCATGTTTAGGAGGTGAGCCCCAGGTGAGGACGCAGACGTGGCCTTCAGGGCTCCTGCCATATCTCCACCTGCTGGGCCGACCACCGCCAGGAACCCGTCCCCGAGCCATGCAGTGGGGACCTGCAGACCTGGCCTCCTTGCCCCAGGGGACCCAGTTCTCCTCTCCCCTGTGACCTTGGCTCCCCTTCTGATTCCGCATCACACGGGCTGAGCCTGGTAGGGAACGACGACCCTCACACAGGTACAGACACAAGTCCCCATAGACACAAGCACATATACACAGAAGCACACACAGACACATGCACAACAGACAAATGCACAGCTACACACAGGCACAGATACACATACACAGCCACATACGTGTCCATGGGAGCGTGCACCCTTGTGCACGTGCACACACACACACACACGCGCGCGCGCGCTGCCCTTCCTACATTTGCCCAGGACTGCTCCTTCCCCTCAACCCCCCAGTGCAGCTCCCCCAAGCTGTCTCTCGGGTTAGGACTCCAGCGAGGCCCAGGGGGACCTCGGGGGGGCACAGCTGTTCTGACGCCACCCCCCACCCACCCAGTCGGTGCCCATCATCTCCCACTCCCGCTGGCTGCTGAAGCAGGGCGAGCTGCGGCAGATGGCGGGCCCCAAGACATCCCGAACCCTGCGGACCAAGAAACTCTTCCGGGAAATTTACCTCTTCCTCTTCAACGACCTGCTGGTGATTTGCCGGCAGATTCCTGGGTAAGCAGTGAGGTTGCTGCCGCTGCGGGGCAGGAACAGCGGAGGATGAGGCTTAACTGGCCTGGGGGCCACGGTGGGGCGGTGGGAGGAGGAAGTCTCGGGGTGAGAGGGACCCGTGTTGACATCCAGGGCTTCCAGAATGAGGTGAGGCGTGGCCAGACGGTGGGGCCAGCAGGACTGGCAGGGTGGTTCCCTGGGACCCTGGGGCCTCCTGGGGGCCGGCACCCTCAACTCTGCCCCCCTCGGTCCCCAGAGACAAGTACCAAGTGTTTGACTCGGCCCCGAGAGGCCTCCTCCGCGTGGAGGAGCTGGAGGACCAGGGCCAGACGCTGGCCAACGTGTTCATCCTGCGGCTGCTGGAGAATGCGGACGACCGGGAGGCCACCTACATGCTGAAGGCGACCTCGCAGTGAGTGCCCAGCACCGCCGGCCCCGGCCCCAGCCCCGGCCCCACGGCACCTCCGTGCCTCCTTCCCTGGCGGACCAGGGCTCTGGTTCAGCACATGCTTCGTGGCCCCCTGGCCGCCCAGGCCCCAAGGGCAGGGCTTCTGTCGGGGGTGCGTGTGTGTGCCCTCTGGGGCCCGGACCCTGGAAGGGCCTTTTCTGATGAGACGTAGAAGCCTCGGGCCAGGCTGACCAGTGCACCACATCCTTGGACAGCCCCGGGGTCATCTCATCACCCCGGCGCTTGTCCCCGCCAGAGCTCACAGGCCACCCCACCCATCTCCGTCCAGCTCCCACCATCCAGACGGGGACAATGACATGTCTGAGAGCTTGCGGTTTCCGGGGTGCCTTTGGGGGTGTCCGGGAGGGCTCTCCCTCACCAGCTGACATTCAGGTGTGTCGGGGAGAGTCTACAGGACTCCCCCGTGCCTCTGCCCGGATTCTGGCCCCCCCCTCCTCCTCCCGAGCTGTCCTGCTGTGGCCTCGTGGGATGCTTGGGCACCAAGCTCCCCGGGGGGAGGAAGGGCGGTCGCTCTGTGTTTCCGGCAGTCGTCCTCTGTGTCCCAGGAGTGAGATGAAGCGTTGGATGACCTCGCTGGCCCCCAACCGGAGAACCAAGTTTGTTTCCTTCACTTCTCGGCTGCTGGGTGAGTGCCCTCAGGGAGGAGGCTGCCTGCTGGGTGGGGCAGGCAAGGGCAGGTGAGGACGGATGAGGGCAGGTGAGGGGCAGGCATTCTCCACATTCCTGGTGGGGCAGTGCTTACCAGCCCCCAGAGGCCAGCTCCGCTTCCCCGGCCCAGAGGGCCTGTGTGTGAGCTGTGAGCTTAGTACCCTGCTGGTGGACATCGGGCTGCCTGAGCTTTGCAAACGTTTGTGTGCTTAGTGAAGAGATAAGTCACTGAGTCTTAAGTGACAGGTACCACCAGGAAACGAAAGGAATCTGGGCCCAGAAGACAAATGCCAGTGATCTTTTTGGGGTTGCCCGCTCTCTGAAAACCTTATAAGATATTAAAGGGTGCCCGTGCACCTGCCTCACAGAGCAGCTCCTAGCCCTGCCTGTGCTCGCCGAGTCCGGGCCTCCCAAACTGCGGCCAGCACATCAGGTCCAGGGAGTGCCTTCTCAAGTCCAAAATCAGACCCCCTCCCAGCCCGTCCAGCCCTTTACCCATATACTGTTTTTCTCCAGAGCCCCTGGCTATCTTAGTCACGTTTTCTCTGCAGCCAAACTCTCCTCTCCCTCAAACAGACCCTTTCCAGGTGCTCTGTTACAGGCAGGCCTGCCCTGCTACCGACGGGGGGTGTCCAGGGTTTGCTGGGTCCCGAGCAGGGCGGGTGACGTGGTGACGAGGACGTGCCACCTCCCCGTCCTCCCCTCAGACTGCCCTCAGGTCCAGTGTGTGCACCCGTATGTGGCCCAGCAGCCAGACGAGCTGACCCTGGAGTTGGCCGACATCCTGAACATCCTGGAAAAGACGGAAGACGGTGAGGGCTGGGGGTCTGGGTGCATCTCCCACTCGTGCCGCCCCCACCCCCGGGACTCTGCACCAGCCTGAGGGATAAGGTGGGGGTGTCTACACCCCGTGTGCAGAAGCAGATGTCATGAGGCCGGGGCTCAGAGACAGGCTGCCCAACAGAGTGATGGTGGCATTCCAGACACCAGGTGGTCAGCTTAGGTACCTCTCCCTTGGGGGGCGTCCCTGGGGTCTCCTGGCCTCACCTTGGGCAGCCGACAGTTGCTGAGGGCTCGGGAATGGGTTCCAAAGTCAATATATTTGGGACACCCCGTGGCACCCTAGGACCACGTTCCCCAGGAGGGGGTCAGGGCAGTGCTCTCCCAGCTTCTGGGGAGACAGACCCAAACTCCCTGTCTCCGGCAGGGGTTCGTCGAGCAGGTGTCCTCTGGAGGGGCCAGCCGGACTCCCTGGCCGGGCGGGGGGCTCAGCCCTCAGCTCTCACCCCCACAAGAGCTGCTTACCCTCCCCGACCCCTCTCTACACAGGGTGGATCTTTGGCGAGCGTCTGCATGACCAGGAGAGAGGCTGGTTCCCCAGCTCCATGACTGAGGAGATCCTGAATCCCAAGATCCGGTCCCAGAACCTCAAAGAATGTTTCCGTGTCCACAAGATGGACGACCCTCAGCGCAGCCAGAATAAGGACCGCAGGAAGCTGGGCAGTCGAAATCGGCAATGACCCCCGGCCCCGGTCGCCAGCCTGGGGGAAGGACGTGGGCGGTCTGGAGCAGCGCCGCGGGGCAGGCAGCCCCCGACAGATGGTGGAGGGCTCTGGGGGACGGCAGGCGCCTCGCGCGGGAGTCACCCCCGCCCCTCCCCCTGCCACTTGCGTCTCGGCCCCCTTGCTTGCAAACGGGAGAAGGGGTGCCTACGTCCTTCCTCCGCCGCATTTGTAAACGAGAAAGTGTATTTTCAACAGTATTATGCCACCTGTCCCTCTTGTCTCTCAGAGGGGGCGGAGGTGCATCGGCGCCTCCCCAGGCGCTGGAGGAAGCCCCAGACCGGGGGTGTCCCTGGCCGAGGGCAGGGTGGAAGGACTGTCGTGACCGCCTGCACATGTCCTTCTCTCCCCTGGAAGCCATCGGAATCCTCCGTGCGTGCGTGCGTGCAGATGGCCCGCCCTTGCCTGAGCTTGCTGAGCAGCCCTTGGTCTCCGATTCAAAGGACCAAGAGACCAAATGCCTCCGTCCTCCCCTCCCCAAGCCTCCGCCAGCCTCTGGCTGCACGGCCAGGCCCTGCTTCACAGCAGGCCTACCAGAGCTTGGCCGAGGGCCCACGCCACCTCTGGCTCCCTGACAAGCTGGATGTAACTTGTGTCTTCTGGCCCCTTCAGGAGCCCAGGTGTTGTAAGGAATGAATTGGTCACTGCATCCTGTATCGGTTTTGGTCCCGAGAAAAGCAAATATCATTTTTGGCTGCATTAAAAGAAGCATCATGTATAAAATAAAGGAGGTGAAGGTCTACTCTTTATTGCCTTGCTGCACACGGGAATGAGGTGTTTGGTTCTGGGCAGGGAGAGAAGAACTCCTTTCAAGGCTAATGGAGGAGGCAGCTCCTGAAGAAAGGGGTTGAGATGGCTTCCAGGATAAGGAAAAGCAGCCAGGGTTAGGATCTCAGAATGGAAGGAGATTTGGGGCTCCACCAATGGAAGGATTCCAGAAACAGAAGAGGCAATTTGAGGGAGTCGGGGACACCCTTCTGCCGCGGTGGAAGTGAGAACTCGTGTTTGGAAAACCGCGGTGGGACTGAGGTATCAGTGGGTGGTGGTCCCACAGGATGTCTAACACCAGGCATGGGGCTGGGGCGTCATACCTCGGACACTGCTTCCCGCTTTTGGTGCTAGCAAGTTCCCCCAAAGGCTGCAGCTCCTCCCTCAGCCCAGGTAACCCTCACAGACACCCCAGCCCCACTCCCGGTTCTGTCCCGGAGTGTGGCGGGCCTGGAATCTGACCCTGCCCAGCCCTACCTGGGACCACACTCTTTCCGCCGGGATGCACTCTGCTCCGTGCCGGAACAGGCCTTTCGTTAGAAGCCCGGGATTTGGGTCAAGTGGGACTTCGTAGCCTTTTTCCCACAGGCCACAGCATCATGGCTCTTGCATTCTCGAGACCTCAGACCCTTTGAGACTTGGATGGATTTCTGAGGATGCAGACGCGCGACACTCTGCCTCAACAGTGACGGACTGCTGCTCGTGGGGCCTCTGTTACACCCCCAGGGGGAAGACCCCCCCCCACTCAAGGCCCCCAAGAGTGGGCAGAGGGGGAGAGGGGCCATTCCTGAGCCCTGTGCTGCTCTTGGGGGCGGGGACCTTGGGGCAAAGGGGAGGGAGTGACCCTTGGTTCTGGCCCTTGTCCAGTTTATCTTTTTGAAGCATGCTGATTTGGATCATCTGTGCCGACTAGGGCTTTGGTTACGAGGTTGTGTGCGATGAAGTCATGTAAACCGCTGCATGAAAGCTGGTCGGTTTTACAACAGTCCTTTATAACAGAAGCAGAAACTTTTAACCCTTCGTGTGTTTTGAGCGAGTGCTCATCTGGAGTATTCAGGAGGGGGGGGGACACTGGTCTTAGCTGGAGCAGGCGTGGTCGGGAGCTCAGGGAAGCCAACGAAGCCAAAAGAGTTGCTACAAAGAGCAAAGAAGAGGACGAACAGCTTCCCTCCACCGGCACCACGCACGGGCCGCCCAGGGCCCTGGCTATCAAACCATCCCGGGTGCGCAGACGGCCCCTCCTCCGGGCCTCCAGTCTTCTATTTCACTCCAAAGGGACGCAGTTCTGGCTTCTTCCCTGCTGTGCTCCGAGCAGCTCAGCCTCTATTTTAAATCTCCTTCTAAATTATAAAAGCTAGGTTTCCCAGGAAGCAGGGAAAACAAAAGACGTGACCAAGAACTGAGGGCCGGGGCCAAGCTGCTGGGAGGAGGGAGGCAGCCTGGGGCTGCGGTCGGTCTGGGAACCGGGTTGCTCCTGCGGCTCTCTGGGGCGGAGGGGTTCCTGGGGACGCTGGCGGGGCGGGTCTGGAGCTCCGCAGACGGGGCCCGGCTGGCCAGATCGGGCCCCAAAATAACCCAGCCTTGGTCTGGGAGCCCCGACGGCTCGGCCCCTCTCCTGCGCCCGCGGCCACGCTTGAGTCAGAGCGGGAGCGCAGGGGGCGGGCCCCGGGCACTTCCCCCCGGGACAGGGGCTGGGACGGGGAGGGGGTGTGGGGACCGGGGCTGTGCCGGGGGGCGGGGGACCCCACGCGAGCACTCGCGGTTCCTGCTGGCGGCCCCGCGCGCACGTGGTGCGAGTCGTCGCCCGCCCCGCTCGCCCCCACGCGGACGCGCGGACACACTCGAGACACCGGGGCGCCACCGAGGGTAGAGCCGAGTCGCGCCGCGGCGGGGGCGCGGCCCCTTTATTCGCTTCAGGAGGCGGAAAACTTTCTCAGCGCGACGACCACGAGCGCCAGCACCACGCAGGTGGCCAGCAGGGCGGCGATGACGATGGCCGCGATGGCGCCGGGCCCCAGCGAGCCTGCGGAGGACGGAGGGCGGCAGGTCAGCCCCGCGGCCCCCGCCGCGCCCGCGCCCCCGCCCCCGCCCGGCCCGCGCCTACCGCCACCCTGGTCCAGACGCTCCCGCGCCGTGCTGTCCTCGGGGCTCGGCGCGGCGGTGGGGGCCGGGGGCCCGGTGGCCTCGGGCTCCCGGGCGGGGCTGGTGCTCTCCACGGGGTCTTCTCCCGACGGCAGCTCGGCGGGCTCGTTCCACAGGGTGGGCGCGGGCTCCTGCGGGCCCTCGGCTGCAAGGCCAAGGACAGGCGCTCAGGCGCTGAGGCCCTGGGGCGCTGGGGCGCAGGCGGCGGGGCCGACGGGGACGTGGCCCCGCGCGGTTAACCGGCCGCGGAGGTGGCGCTGTGTGCGGGACTGCGGGGTGGGCGCTGCACTGGCCCTCCCGGAGGGCTTACTGCGGCCGGGCTGCAGTGAAGACAGACCCGGAGGTGGAGGAGGGGAGTAAGGGCACCAACGGGTTCTCTCGCAGAGGGCCTGAGGAGCCTGAGCCCGCAGCAGGGGCACTTCACCTCTCCCAGCACAGACTGCGGTCCCTCATCTGAACTGCAGGGCCCTGTAGGCCTGGGTGAGATGACACTGGCGAGGGGCCCCCTTCCCCTGCGAGGCAGGCAGGGGTCCGCCTTCGTCCTGGAGAAGAGGCGGGGGAGATGAGGCAACTCTCCTTGCAGGAACCAGGGTCCCTGCCTCCCCAGAGCCCCACGAGGCTACTGTTGCAGGAGGTGGGGAGGGGAGGCAAACTCCACAGCCCAGGAGCAGACCTGCGCCCCCTCTTTTGTCCTCACCCGGGGCAGAGCCGTGCAGCCCGCAGGCCACGGGGCCCGACGCCCACACACACCCCGTGTCCCAAGGCTGAAACCCCAAGGGGGCTCTAGATCTTGAGAAACTGTGATGCCAGCATATTGCTGCTTCCAGAGAGAACAGGGCCAGAGGGGTGCGCAGGGGTGTCTGTGGTCAGGGTAAGGGAAGCCCCAAGAAAAGGGAGCTGCTCCCCTGTCCCCACACAAGCTGGGGCTCAGTCAGCACATCAATCCCTGTGCAGTGTTTTCTGCAGGAGCCTTTCTCTGCTCGTGGGGTGGGAGTTAGCAAGGTGTGGAGGACCTGGCAGGCCCAGGGAGCAGGGCAGGCTGAGACTCAGAGGCCTGGGTGCTAGCCACCAGCCCCATATCCCCACCTCCGCTATGCCAATTGCGCTCCCCTCCCCACCAAGGGTCCTGGTCTGAGGAGCCCCACGGCACTTCCCGAACCCTGGGCCCACATCCGTCCTTCCCCGACAGGAGGCCCCAGCGCCCAGTTTAACGGTCAAGACCAGAATGGCCGGCAGTCTCCACGCCTTCCCACCCCAGCCCTGGGGGGGCTTTGGCAGGGTCAGGGCTCGCCAGCACCTAATCTCAATTGTGACCCAGGGATGCCCAGCCCCCACATCGTCCTTAGAGAGGGTAGTGCGGGCAGCACGGCACCACCTCGTGGACTCCAGCTGCTCCGTGGCCTAGTAGCCTGGAACGGTCGTATCCCTGCTTCAGAGCTGAGGAAACCCAGGCTCAGGCGGGCACTGCACGGGGTGCTGCCGGGAGCGGGAAGCCCCCCGGAGGATGCAACAACTGGATGCAATTCCCAGGGGTAAGCCAGGGAGGTTGTGGAGTTAACGCAGCCCCAGCCACCCACCCGCAGGTCCCTGGGGCACCGTTTCCTCTACAGGCGTCACCCCTGAGAACTCCCTCTGGCACAGACGGGCCAGAGCCAAGCTGCTTACAGACTCGCCGGCTTCCAGAGGGGGGCTGCTCTGGGTCTTTCCTGCTAACAGTGCCCACCTGGGGCAAATCGCGAGGAGCCATCCGCCAAGCCCAAATTCAGGGCCAGTCTTAAATTAACTGTGCTTTCTAAAACATCCAGGTCAGGAAAGACAAAGAAAGGTTGAGGAACTGTTCCAAGTAAGAGACTAAGGATGTGAGAATGCAGCACGTATTCCTGGATAAGAGCACCCCGGGCTCCACTGGGGAAGTGTGAATATGTAGCTTAGAGAACAGTGCTGTATCAATGTCCGTGTCTTATCTTGGGTAACTGACCGGTTATGTGAGAAAATATCCTTGTTCTTAGAAGCATTTCGGGGCAGAAAGGCATGACATCTGCAACTTACTCTAGACTGGTCAGCATTCAGATTGGGGTCGGGGCGGGGTCAGACAGAGACAGGAAGAGCAACGATGGCAAAAGTGAATCTAAGCAGAGTGTACCAGAGCTCGCTGGATTATCCTTGCAAGTTTGCTGTCAACTTAAAATCTTTCCCCCAACTGTACAAGACTCCCCAAGACGCCCTGTCCCTGCAGCCTCTCCCAGGCCTGGGCTCTGGGTCAGTTCTGAGGCTCAGCCTGCAGACCGGACCACTGTCCTATTCCCCAGGGGTTACCCCAGCCAGCATCCCTGTTCGGAAAACAGCCCTGGCAAGGAGCCCTCCTGGGGGCAGAAGGTCCCTGGCACCCAGTGTAGGGGAAGCTTCCCACCTGAAGGACCTGAGGCTGAACTGCAGTGCCCATGTCTGGCCCCCCCCCCCGCCCCCGGCCTCCCACCAGCTGCAAAGACCACGCTGTGCAGAGTGGGGAAGCAACCCTGCCGGGCGTCCTCTGTCACTGCCTGGGAGGGCAGGGGTCTGCAAGCCTCTTAGCTGCTATGGAAAGTGCCAGGCCCCCGGACATGCTTGCCTCAGGCTCCCGGGGGCTAGGCCAAAGAAAAATGCCCACCCCTTAGGCCCTGAAGTGTGAGGCTCACAGAATGCCTATCTTCCCAGATAAACAGACAAACCACTGGCCCTCACTTGCTCTCCATACACCGGCGACAGGGAAGCCACCACAGGGCTACTGGGGACCAGGCCCAGCCAACCTGGGTGGCATCTGGGGATTCAGCTGCCTGGAGTAGGCCCAGGTAAGCATCTACTTCTGCCCTCTGCCAGAGCTCAGAAGCCATCTCTGGAGGAGAGTGGGCCCTCAGAGCAGGGCAGTTGGGGACACACCCAGGCCTTCTCCCCTTCTGCTCCCAGTAACCCAGCCCCACTCTGTGGCTCCCCACAGAAGCCTGGATTCTCCTTGCCAGACACACTGGCCCAGGCCGCCTCATCCCTGCTGCGTGTACCCCCCTCCAACCCCTCCTCCGACACTCAACCAGTCCCTGAAGCTTTAGGGGGTTTGGAACCCATGGGTTTCCAAATCAAGAGGGCTGGGTCCGTCACGTCACCCCGGGACCCCAGCAGGCTGACTCTGCTCCCTTCTCCCCGACTTCACTTCCCAGTCTGTGAAATGGGGGTTGGGCCATGCCTCTCGTGGCCCCCACAAGTTGTAACTGTGCTGTCATTGCCATCACCAGCTGCCGCCTTGGCCCCCGGGGCCCTCCGGCCGGACACGGGCCGGGCAGATCTGTGTGCTGTCCATTTGCCGCAGCTGACCATCATGGGAGACCCCCAAAGGCTGGCCCAGGGCTCACCTGCACCCAAATATCCAGCGTCCCAAAGGCCTGCCAGCTCCCTGCAAGCCCAGGGGGGTGGCCCGGCAGCATACACAGCCCAGAACTGCAACCTGGACTCGGCCACCAGCCTTCCGGCGAAGGAAGTACAGCCGCCAGGAAGGGGCCAAAGCATTTTCTTACGCGCACCTACCTGTCTCTGTATTTTCTCAACTTGCTGTAGTAAAAGGGAAAAACAACGTTTAAAGGCAATAACCCCCTTTGCCCCCAAATCTATGTTGGGGGAGCCATAAACAGAAGAAGTTGTCAGGGAGTTTGCCAGCAGGAGGCCCCGTCTGCAGACAAGCGAAGATGAGGGAAAGCAAGACGGGCAGAGGGCCCCGCGTGAACAAAGACATGAGCCCACGGGCACGGAAGGTGAGCTGAGAACCCCACGGGGGACCTGCGAGGACATCTAAGCTCCAAAGGCCAGAGTTAGCAACGTCCTGCGACTCTGACCAAGGAAACCAGGACAAGTAAGGGGCCTGGGGACACCGCCAAGGGCACCGCCTCCACCGCCCTGCCTTTCGGTAAATAGGTTTGTTTAACACTCACTCTGACCACTGGGCCCCGAGGCCAGGCACCCGTGCTCACAGACAGCCTTTGTGCCAGCCATGAAGGGCCTTTTCATCCCTGGCCTGGCCTCCCGCCTGCTCAACCTGGCCTGCTCCCCCTACCCAGTAGCGGCAGCCACAGGCAACCAACACGGAGGACGGAGGACGGCAGGCAGGGCCCGCAGCTCAGCCACGGGGCCACTCCTTCCCTGCCTGCCTGCCTGCCACAGGACCCCAGCCCACCGAGCAAAGGGCAGGGGGCCTGCTGGGCCCTATACACACCTGCTCAGAGCTTCTGGCCCAAAGTGGGGTAGCCGAGAGGCTCCCAAACATCCTCCCTCCCCAAACGGCAGGAAGAACGACAGCCGGCCAAAACCCCGAAGACTCCGGGGTGGAGCTGGCCTGCCTGTTCTCGGTAGGACACGTGGAGGGAGGTGAGGCCGGGTGAGGCCCCAGAGGTGCCAAACACGTCCCCAAACATTCCTGTGGCAGTGGACAGAGCCCACCCACCCAGGCTGTGGATGCAGTGTGATCCAGGGCCTCTGGCCAGCATCCTGGGCTGGGAGAGCTGGCTACTCTGGAAACAAGAAACTGGACAGGAGCTCCCCCAGACGGTCCCAGAGCCTGGGCAGGCAGGCGCCAGCACCTTCACCCCTACCCACTTTGACCACCAGGCAGGGCTGGGGTGGGGGGTGGGGGATCTGCAAGGACCGGTCCCAAGGACCAGAGGTTCTTCCTAGGACGTCTAGAGGGGCCTGCATGCCCACAGGCAATTTGCCATCACCCTCTTCTTCCTGGCGTGTGTGCCTGAGTGTGGCTGTCCCACCGGGCCTCACGTCCCCCAGTAACTCTCCCCAGGGCCATGCTCATGTGGCTGGCATCCAGCTGCCACTCCTAAAGATCCACAGACATTCCCCCCAAAGTCGGTGCTGCAGAGAAGGTCTCTGGGGGTCTCTCCTCCCACTCGTTCCCCTAGCCCCAGGACCACCCCCAACAAGGGCCCTGAAATATTTCTCCGGTGGCCCACCTCACAGCCAACAGAGAAAGACCATCCGTGAACTACCTGGGCTTTTTCTCTCTCAGGCTCTGAAGCTGGCCTGGGACAGCCCTTCCCAGCAGAGGGCCCTAGAGCCATGCCCAGGACCGGGCCTGAGGTCCAGCCAGCCTGCCACCCTGAGCCTGGTGGGACCTTCCTTCTCACTGAATCCCACACCCAGCCGTTTTGACCTAAGTACAGAGCCCAAGTCCAGTGTCCTCATCATGGTTTTGCCAAGGAGTCTCAGGCTCTGTGCTCTTTCTGGAATTTTTCCCGGGCTGAGACTAGTACCTGGGTCTTCACTCTGGAAGGACATTTCAGAAAGCCAGCAGAGAAGGGCTTGCAGGGTTGAAACGTAAAACGGCAGGGCTCTGTGGTTTTCTGTCTAGGAGCCTGGGGCCTCTGGTCCCTCGGCTGCTTGCCCTGTGCCTAGTGCCCTTTCCTGACTGGAAGCCTTCAGATTTTAGCATGCTGGGGTACCCCCATGTCCCCCCAGGCAGCTAACGTCCCTGGCCCTGCTGCTTAAACTGCCCTCCTGCTTCAGGGGCCATCGTCCCCACGGCTGACAACTCCCAGGACATCAACGCGGCTCCTGGCGGCCTGTCTCCCAGGAGCCTTCCAAAGAAGCACCCCAAATGGCGGTTCCACCTTCTGTGAGGGAAGGGCTGCTTCTGCCCGGTGGGCCGTGGAGAATCCGGCTCTAGGTGCTTCTTGGCCCTGGGTGGTTGGTGGCAGCAGAGTTGAGGGGGCACCCTTACCTGTGAGCACTGCAGGGGCCAGGGCCCCGGACAGGAGCAGCAGCACCATGCGTAGGGCCAGACAGAATCCCATCCTGGCCCGTGAGCGAGGGCAGCTGGTGCAGCTGGAGAGCAGGACGCAGGAGGACGGAGCTAGTTGACTTCAGAGCGGCGGGAAAGAGGTATCAAAGGGCTGGGAAGGGTTTTCATCAATGCAGACTCTGTCCTCCTGGGACACCGTGCCCGCCCCCACACATTAGCGTGTACGCGCACCCGCGCGCGCGCGCGCACACACACACACACACACACACACACACACACAGCAAAGCTTACAGAACTGACTGCTTTCCTGAACTCCAGAGTAGCCCCACCCTCAGAGAGGGAAAGAAAGAGGAAATTGCTCTCTTTCCCTCTCTCCTCTCTCTCCCCCACCTTGCCCCCCTTTCTCTCTCTCTCACACACACACACACACACACACACACACACACGTACACACTCCTCAGCCACTGGAAGTAAGAGATTCTCAAACTTCAGTATGCAAAAAGACTCACCCACGGAACTTGGAAAATGCAGATGCCTCCAGCACTCCGTATCAGAAGGTCACAGGTGGGCCCTGGGATCTGCATTTCAGTGCCTGCGGTTCTGGCTCTGGACACGGAAGCCCAGGCAGTCTGCTCACCTTCGGGCGCTCAGTGCCTGGTGGGGAGAGCACTCAAGAGAGCTTGTTAAAGAAGCACTTTTTTTCTTTTTTTAATTTTTTTTTCCAACGTTTATTTATTTTTGGGACAGAGAGAGACAGAGCACGAACGGGGGAGGGGCAGAGAGAGAGGGAGACACAGAATCGGAAGCAGGCTCCAGGCTCCGAGCCATCAGCCCAGAGCCTGATGTGGGGCTCGAACTCACGGACCGCGAGATCGTGACCTGGCTGAAGTCGGACGCTTAACCGACTGCGCCACCCAGGCGCCCCTAAAGAAGCACTTTTAAAACAGTCTCAATCCAAACCCTCAGCAGTTCGAGTCTCCTTCCAGAAAACCTCATGTCATTAAACACCTTGTGTTCCTTCTTGCTCTCTGTTCCCCCAGGTGCCTGAAGCTGGGAATGCCACCTGTGTGCTCCAGACATGAGTGCCTAGCCTGGGGCTGGTGCAGAACTTCAGCCCCACCGCCCACTGCCTCCCCAACAACTCCAGGGATATTAAAAAGTAGGTCCACTTTAAAGGGTCCAAACCAACCCTGACTCCACTGCCTCCCCAGTCCTGCTGTCAGTGGAACCCCAGCATCCGGCCTTCCAGATGTCCCAGCCACAGAATGAAAAGTCATCAGGGGCACCTGGGTGGCTCAGTCGGTTAAGCGTCTGACTTCGGCTCAGGTCATGAGCTCACGGTCCGTGGGTTCGAGCCCCACGTTGGGCTCTGTGCTGACAGCTCAGAGCCTGGAGCCTGTTTCAGATTCTGTGTCTCCCTCTTCCTCTGACCGTCCCCTGTTCATGCTCTGTCTCTCTCTGTCTCAAAAATAAATAAATGTTAAAAAAAATTTTTTTTTTAAATAAAAAAAAATAAAAGTCATCAAAGGTTTCTCTCTCCCTTACTCATGAGAAAGTATACCCAGCACCCCTTATCTCATACCCTTCATGCTTTCCACTCGCTGTTAAAAAAGCCACCCTAAATAAAGGCTTGCTTTGGCCCTGCTTACAGTGTTCCAGTCCATTGGCCTTGACTATGTTCCTCCAACACAGCAAATGTGGTCCTGCCTCAGGGCCTTTGCACTTGCTGTCCCCTCTCACAGGAAGTCCCTCCACTCATTATGTGGCTACCTCCTCATCGCCATTCAGGTCTCAGCTCTGGTCAGTCAACCTCCCATCTACCCATCACATCACTTAATTCCTTCTTAGCACTTACATTTACATGACACTCTCATTTCTTTTGCTTTTTTTTGTTGGTAATTTTTTAAGGAATAACATACATACTGTGAAATGCACAAATCTTAGGTTTACAGCTTGTGGAGCTTTTATTCATATATACACCAGTGGAAACACCATCCAAATCAATACAGAACATTTTGAGCACACCAGCAGGATCCTTCCTGCCTCTACCCCATCAATACCACCAAAGCATGATTCTGTCTTCTATCACCAAAGATGAGTTTTGTCTACTCTCGAACTTCAAATAAATGGGATATAAACTCTTATATCTGGCTTTTTTTGTTGAACATTCTGTGAGTTTCATCCATACGTTGCTGCATGTAGCAGCAGCTCACTCGCTTTTATTGAATAGTGTTCAATTATCTAAATATGTCACAACTTTTTCATTTTAAATGTTTATATTTGAGAGAGAGACAGAGCACGAGTAGGGGAGGGGCAGAGAGAGAGGGAGACACAGAATCGGAAACAGGCTCCAGGCTCCGAGCCGTCAGCTCAGAGCCTGACGTGGGGCTCGAACTCCAAACTGCGAGATCATGACTCGAGCTGAAGTCGGACACCAAACTGACTAAGCCACCCAGGTGTCCCAATATGTCACAACTTTTAACCTTTCTTTTATCCATGTGGCCATCTAGGTGATTTCCAGGTCTGAACTTTCATGAATACAGCTCCTATGGATAGTCTTACACATGTCTTTTCATGAACATATACTTGAACTTCTCTTGGTTGTAAATCTAACGATAGAATTGCCAGGTCAGAGGGTAGGTATAATGTTTAGCTTCTGTAGATGTTTCTGACTAGGATTTCCAAAGTGTTCGTTCCAATGGACCATATCCTTGTTCCACACTTTGCCACACCTGGTGGCGTTGCCAGCCTTTTTTTCTTTTTTTTTTTTTTAATTTCTAGCCAAGCTGTAGGTATGTAGTGGTGTCTCATTGTGATTGCATTTCCATGACTGACACAGTTGAGCACCCTTTCATATTTATGGACCAAAGGAATATCGTCTTTTGTGAATGGTCTGCTCAATTTTCTTTGACCATTTATTAGGGTGGTCTATCTTTCTACATTTATTTTTGTTTTGTGTGTTGTGTATCAAGATAAAAATTCTTTGTCAGATATAGGTAATGGTGCCTTTAGATGAAGTGCTTATTGGCTGTCTATCCCTACCCTGTGACTGTAAATCCCAGGACAGCAGGGACTGTGTTTTGTTCCCCAATGCATTTCCAAAGCCTAGCGCCACCATGCCCAGCATGCAACAGGAGCTCAGTATTTGGATTCAACCAGTTGGGATTTCTGGGATAGAGTTCACTTTGAGCATCTTCTCATTTGTTTATTCATTTGTTTGTGTTGCTGTTTTGCTCCCAGTCTCCTATCTTCAACTTTCTGTGCCCTGAAATGTAACGTAACAACATAATGTAGTCAGATCCCCAAATTACATTCTGAGACTTCCTTACTAAGCGGACTTCCATTTAGCATCTACCAATGGGAGGCACTGCTATGAGATGCAAGCTGGGTGAGGAAAAATGATTCTTTCTGTTCAGGTTTTTAGAAAATGTTTATTATTTGGGGTAGGGGGGCAGAGAGGGAGAGAGAGAATCCCAAGCAGGCTCTGTGCTGACAGCACAGAGTTTGATCCCACCACCCCAGGATCATGACCTGAGCCAAAATCAAGAATCAGACACTCAACCGACAGCCACCCAGGCACCCCTGTCCAGATTTCTGCCAGCGACCCTGGCTATAGCAGCATTGGCTGTAAGAACATCAGGGACTAAGGGTCAGGTGGTGGGGGCTTCAGGGGCAGCCACATGAAGTTGGACGTACAGGCTCTGGGTCCTTGCCAGGTAGCTGAAATCCAGCCCCACCAATGTGCTGTGGCCTCTGAGTAATCTCTCTCCAGCCCTGGCTGATGTCAGTTGCCTAGTTGCAGTTGTCTGTTTATAAGTAACCTTCCCTTCTCTCTTTTGCTCCTTCAGTCCTTTAGACATCCTTATAACATATCCCTGCATTAAATCTCTTCTGTTTGAAATACCTAGAGTGAACTCTGTTTCCAAGTCAGACACTGACCAGTACAAAGCTTTGCACCTGGAGTGGTCCTGAGAAACAGGCCCTCAAAGATGTGTTTCTGCATTTAGTTCACCACCATGTTTGAGCTTGAATTCAGGGAAGACCTCACTGCCAGTAGAAACTTAGATCTGGTAACATATGCCATGCCGTATGTTAAGATTTGTAGTCGTTTGGGGGCACCTGGGTGGCTCAGCCAGTTGAACGTCTGGCTTCGGCTCAGGTCATGATCTCACAGTTCCTGAGTTAGAGCCCCACACAGGGCTCGCTGCTGTCAGCATGGCGCCCGCTTGGGATCTTCTGCCCACCTCTCTCTGCCCCTCCCCCGCCCAAGCTCTCTCTCTCAAACACTAAGAAAACAAAACAAAAAAGACTTACAGTTGTTTTGCATGAAGTGCCTATTGAAGACAAGGCTCAAAAGACCAAGTTTAGATGCTACACTTGATGTTTATAATGGTGATGATGATCAACAGGAGAGTGAAATGAACTGGCTACTTTTTATTGTATTGTGTACTCACAGAAAACAACAAGTTCAGGCCTTAACTTTGAAAGCCAAGTCATGATCAGAGAACTAGAGCACTTCTATGGCACTCTTAAAAAAATATCTCAATTCGTGGAGATACAGGGCATAACTGGCTACAAATCAGGCCCCAAATTTCATGAGTTGCAGAATTACAATCTAGAATTCACAGCCATGCCAGTTCTCTTAGGTGAAACCTATGCACTGATTGAAAAGGAGTGAGACCTGGAGATTTGAAATGGGGATATTTGGGTAGACTCAAACCAATCTGAGTCTCTTCCACTCACAAACCCTCAGGCCTCCCTTGCAGCAACAGCAGACTCCTTAGAGAAAATGGCTAATTCCAAATCTGGGAAAGGAAATGCAGGTGATGAGCCTAAAACATCTCATGCCAAAGAAAGTACTCAAAAAATGATGGGGATACAGCAAAGGCACCCAAAAGCCAACTTGGAAGGGCACCAAATGGACAATCTGCATGAAAAAATAGTATCAGATTATAATCTATAGTGTGTGCACATGCCGTGTGTGTGTGTGTGTGACTCAAAACTCTTCCTTTTGGCAGAGTGCTAATAAATATAAAAGTAAAGCTTGGGAAGTATTAATTGTTCAAGTAAGAATCAATGGCTAGTAAAACTAGTGGATAAAAGTTTGAGAGGAAATGGGTATTTACAAAGTCTCAAAGTATCTCCCATTTAAAAAAAAAAAAAAAAAAAAAAAAAAAAAGTCCAGGACGCCTGGGTGGCACAGTTGGTTGGGCATCCGACTTCAGCTCAGGTCACGGTCTCATGGTTTGTGAGTTCAGGCCCCACGTCGGGCTCTTCACTGACAGGTCAGAGGCTGGAGCCTGCTTCAGATTCTGTGTCTCCCTCTCTCTCTGCTCCTCCCCCGCCCCTCAAAAATAAATAAACATTAAAAAAAATCCTATGGTGGAGAAACCTCGCAGACACCACCTTAATCAAGTGATTAAAATTAAATCACCAGTAATGGCTGAAACCAACATCATGGTACTCATGATAGGATACATCGAGGACATAACATCAACTTCTGTATTATTCCTAATTGCACAATCTCAATCAAATCCTGAGAAAACACCAGACAAACACAAATTGAGGACATTCTACAAAATAATTGTACTGCACCTTTAAGATGTGTCAAGATATGAAAGACAAAGACAGACAGAGGAACCGTCACTCAAGAACATGACCACTAAACACAAAAGTGATCATGGATGGCATCCTGTACCTTTTTATTTTTTCTTTATAAAAGATATTAGCAGAACTATTGGAAAATATGATCTGGATATTAATAATATATCATTTATCTCCTAATTTTAATTAGACTGTGGTTACAAAAGAAAATGTCCTGAGGTGCCTGGGTGGCTCAGTTGGTTAAGCACTTGACTCTTGATTTAGGCTCAGGTCATAATCTCACGGGTTCATGAGATCAAGCCCCGCATCAGGCTCTGCACTGACAGCGCAGGGCCTGCTTAGGATTCTTTCTCTCCCTCTGTCTCTGCCCCTCTGCTCATGTACATGCTCTAAAACTAAATAAGTAAACTTAAAAAAAAATATATTTAAAAAGAAAAAAAAAATGTCCTTGTTTCAAGGAAGCATGCCCTGAAACGGGTAAGAGGTAAAGGGACATAACGCCTGCAGTTTACTTCCAAATGGTTCATAAAATGATAGTTACTGACAGTCATTATTGACTATAGTTATCAAGAAAAACTGGTAAAGGAGATGTGATGTTAACAGGTGAGAGTGAAAGTCATGTTGGAGTTCTTTCTAATGGTCTTGCAAGTTTATAAATCTGAAATTATTCAAAATAAAGTCCCCCTTCCCCCCCAAAGTAACTATTTATCAATGACAAATGCAATAATAGGACCTAGACAATGACCACTGAGGAATGTTAAAACTGCTACGTGAATGGTCGATATAATGGGTCAACTTGGCAGCAGTGGAACCAACTGAATTTCAACATGAGAAAAATGGAAAACCAGACACTGGTACCAGCCTATGTGACTGATAAGATGCCACCAATGTACGTCCTGTCAACAACTCAGTATTCTTGGGGGGGGGGGGGGGGGGATCTGAATGTAGTCAAGCCTCTCGATTGGACTCCTAATTTACAGAAAATATGACAGATGAACAGATTGACACTATAAAGAGGCTCCTTACTGAATCCAAAATATGAGATGTTCTATGGATAAATGATCCAGTTTCTTTAACTTTTTTTTTTAATGAATAGATATAGGATATTTTTTTCGTTTCATTTTTTTCATTTCATTTATTCCAGTAAGTAGTCAGTAATCAAGATGTTCTTTTTCTTTTTTTAATTTTTTTAACGTTTATTTATTTTTGAGACAGAAAGACAGAGCATGAACGGGGGAGGGTCAGAGAGAGAGGGAGACACAGAATCTGAAACAGGCTCCAGGCTCTGAGCTGTCGGCACAGAGCCCAACGTGGGGCTTGAACTCACGGACCGCAAGATCATGACCTGAGCCGAAGTCGGACGCCTGACCGACTGAGCCACCCGGGCGCCCCAGTAATCAAGACATTCTTAAGTTTAAGATTAGTTCACAGTGCAAACCCCAAAACATAGATAAAAGCAGCAGTTTTTATTCTGATTACAACATTCTCTATAGATAATTTGAAAAATAAAAATCAACTGAAATCCTATCATCTCAAGATAACCTTTATTGGTGTTCCTTTCCTGTTTTTTATTTTATACAATTCCTTTTAACGTGTAATTATATAATGTGTATATTTAAAATTGCTTATATATCTACTTTAACTTAAAATTGCCAATGACTATTCTACTGAAAAAAATAATTCAGCGAGTTAAAATGTGTATTATATTGAATACATAGTATCTTTTCCTGCTTTCTCATTTAATATTATATTGTCATCATTTAGGCAAATATTAAAATATTTTAATTTTTTAAAATTTTATTTATTTAGTTTACATCCAAATTAGTTAGTATATAGTACATCAATGACTTCGGGAGTAGATTCCTTAGTAGTGCCCCTTACCCACTTAGCCCATCCCCCCTCACGTACCCCCTCCTGTAACCCTCTGTGTTTTCCATATTTATGAGTCTCTTGTTTTGTCCCCTCCCTGTTTTTATATTTTTGTTTCCCTTATGTTTATCTGTTTTGTCTCTTAAAGTTCTCATATGAGTGAAATCATATGATACTTGTCTTTCTCTAACTTTGCTTAGCATAATACCCTCTGGTTCCATCCACATAGTTGCAAATGGCAAGATTTCATTCTTTTTGATTGCTGAGTAATACTCCATTGTGTATGTATGCATATGTGTGTGTGTGTGTGTGTGTGTGTGTGTGTGTGTGTGTGTATATGTATATACACCACATCTTCTTTATCCATTCATCCATCGATGGACATTTGGGCTCTTTCCATACTTTGGCTATTGTTGATAGTGCTGCTATAAACACGGGGGTGCATGTGTCCCTTTGAAACAGCACAACGGTATCCCTTGGATAAATGCCTAGTAGTGCAATTGCTGGGTCATAGGGTAATTCTATTTTTAGTTTTCTGAGGAACCTCCATACTTTTTTCCACAGTGGCTGCACCAGCATGCATTCCCACCAATTTCTTATTTTGAGGAGGAACCGGATTGCAACCAAATGCAAATCCATGAACTTCATTTTTTGATTCAAACTTTTGTTAAAACACACCTTTAAGACAATCTGAGAAAATCACATATGGACTGGGTTTGGATATTTTATCAACATTGCTAACATGATAATTGCATGTAGTCTGTTTTTTTTTTTTAAGGCATCCTTATCTGTTACCGTGCACACTAAAATGTTTGAGTGACATATCTAGAATTTGTCTTAAAATAGTCTAAGGAAAAAAACAGGTGAAATAATTAAAACAAAATTGGCAAAATATCAATTGTTGAAGCTGGGTTATGTTAGGTAGGAGTTTGTTACACTAGTTGCTATAACCGTGTCCCCCAAGATTCACATGTTGAAGCCCTAACCCTCTAGTGATGGTGCTTGGAAATGGGGCTTTTGGGGAGTGATTAGGGTTAGAGTAGGTCATGAGGGTGGGGCCCTGATAATGCAAAAGAAAGATGATTTTTAAAAGATCAAAAGATGATAAAGGGTTAGTATCCAAAATGCATAAAGAACTGATATGCAGAAGACACGAACAGACATTTCTCTAAAGATGACACCCAGATGGCCAACAGACACATGAAACGATGCTCAACATCACTCAGCATTAGGGAAATGAGAATCACCTCACACCTATCAGAATGGCTAAAATCAACAACACAAGAAACAGCAGGTGTTGGTGAGGATGTGGAGAAAACACTCATGCACGGCTGGTGGGATTGCAAACTGGTGCAGCCACTATGGCAAACGGTACGGAGTTTCCTCAAAAAGTTAAAAATAGACCTATCCTGTGATCCAGGAATTGCAGTACTGGGTATTTAGCCAAAGAACACAAAAGAACTAATTCAAAGGTATACATGAACCCTTATATTTACAGCAGCATTATCTAGCCAAACTATAAAAGCATCCCAAGTGTCCATCAACAAATGGATGGATGAAGGAGATACACACACGCACACAACCTTCTTTATGCAAAAGAATGAAATCTTGCCATCTGCAATGACATGGATGGAGCTAGAGAGCATAACGCTAAGGGAAGTCAGTCAGAGAAAGACAAATACCATATGATTTCACTTACATGTAGAATTTAAGAAACAAAACAAAAAGGAAACAGAACAAATGAGCCAAGAAAAAAAAAGAGACACAAACCAAGAAACAGACTCTTAACCAGAGAACTGATGGTCACCAGAAGGGAGATGGATTGAGGGGGGGGGGGGGCGGGGGGTGAGTGAAGTAGGTGAAGGGAATTAAGAGTACGCTTACCAGGATGAGCACTGAGTAATGTATGGAATTGTTCAATCACTATACTGTCCGCCTGAAATTAATACAACACTGCATGTTAGCTATACTGGAATTAGAGTAAAAATCTTAAAGAATTCTTCTTTATATACATGAAACATCTAAAGATGGATAAAAGAAAAAAAAGAGACAGGAAAGGTCTCTGCCAGCCAAGGACACAGCAAGAAGATGCCTGTCTGCAAACCAGGAAAAGGGCCCTCACCAGACACAGAATTCGCTGGCACTCAGATCGTGGGCCTTCCCAGACACTTCTAAGACACGAGTCTACTCCTATGTATGTTTGAAATTTCATTAAAAAGAAAACCTGAACTTGGGGGGAAAAGCTAATCAAAGACAAAAGTTGCAATGACCTCTGGACTATTAAGGACTCAAACCCCTCAGGAATGAAGGTTCAGGTCACCCCAGCAGCTGAGGGGCTGGTGGAGGGCAAAAGGAACATAGAACGGGTAGGAAGGAAAGAAGTTGTATAAATATCAGCCACCGTCTCATGAGCTGGTACGGAAACAACTGTAGCAGCTATGTATATTTTTATTCCTTACTTTTTGTAGGTGGGATTACCCTCTTCTCAAGATGGTTTACTTTTTTTTTTAAAGATCTTATTTCTAAGTAACCTCTACACCTAATGTGGGGCTTGAACTCACAACCCCAAGACCAAGAGTCATGTGCTCCACCAACTGAGCCAATTAGGTGCCCCCTTCCTAGCTTCTTTTACATATATGTTTGTAGATATAAGCCAATTTTTCTATTTTTCCATATTCTCTCTCACACGCGCGCACGCGCACACACACACACACGATCCAGGCGAGATCGTAAGTGGAGAGGCATTGGTATCACCTACAAATGGACAGAATGACTGATGGGATCACTGGATACTGTGTTAAGGGTTTCCCTACAAATTACCGGTTTTTCAGTAACCTTACCTTTTCCCATTTTTGCTACCAACCTTTTCAACTCCAGGTTTGTTTGTTTTTTTCCTCATTTTTTTTGATTGAATAGTTAAGGTGGTTTCTATTTCATAATGGGACCCTAAGCTGCTTAAGGCTTAATTTCATATTACTAAAGACAGAAAATCAGTTAAGTGTGCCCTATATGAGGCTTACCACACTTGCATTTCAACTTGGGTCTGCTTCAGGAAAACTGTAAAGGGTGCTTATCATGCATCATCCAGGACCCACACTGAAACACAAGTGCTAAATCAGAAAATACCCTGGGTCAGCAGTATGCTGCAAGGCAAGCATGTACAGATGTACACACAGATCATCCATACTCCAGAGATTGGAGATGAGTGAAACCTCAGCTAAGCAATGGTCTCCAAACTTCCCATTCAGAACTTAAAAACAGGGGTGCCTTTGTGGCTTAGTCAGTTAAGCATCCAACTAGAAACTCTGGGTTCATGGAACTCAAGGACCGATTTTTGCTTCCAAGTGCCACAGATAACCTGGTGCCAGCTAATATACAGCCCCCTAGAACCCATGACACAGTGCCTCCTTGAAGGCTTCTTTGCACTAATCTTACGATATCCAAAAAAAGTGGATATCCCATGCCCCCTACTTGATATGCTTTACTGAACCTACATGAGCCCACAAACTCCCTTCTCCCTTGCAAAATGGCCCACAAATGGTAGTCATCCAGCATTTATGCACTGGGCACCGTAATACGCTCTTGTATTGTAACTTATTAGTCCCAACTACTTGATAGTTCCCATTTCACGGATTGGGGCGGGGTGGGGGGGAACCTTGCCCAGAGGAGGTGGTGGTGGTAGGACCAACATTCAAATCTGACAGCTCGACTCTAGGACCTCCATTCCCGAAACTACTTGCAGGTTCATTCCACAGAGTACCTTTAAAAAAACCCACCCAAAACGCAGACTCTGGGTAGAACTGGGAGATTCTGGACACAACAAGGCTGGGCCTTTGGAAACTGCTCTGGGTTCCCAGCTCTGCACAAGAATGGAAACCAGAGCCTGTTCTGAGCCCGCTCATTAGAAAAGATGGAGGTCCTCAGTCCAGAGGCCAAACTGGGGTAGTTACTAAGATTCCTTTCCCATGGTCTATGTGCACCAACTACCCCAAACTTGTGCAACTTCAAAAGAGAACACTAGAGAATATTACTGTCAGAGACTGCTAACCGCCAATGCAATATCCACTCTCCCCAGTGCTTAGAAACAGAACTCCAGTGGCACTTCGGGTGGCAGCACACTCAACTAAAAGCCCCAAATTTCCAGCCTTTCTTGCAACTAACTTTAGTCATGTGTTTACATTCCTGACAGGTTAAGATTTTAAAAAAGCTCCTTATTGGGGGCTAGAAGCAGGGAGGTGTGCTTCTTTTGCTTCCACTCACTCCTTTCCTCCTGCCTGGAATATGGGCTTGAAGACTGGTGCTCTAGCAGTCACCTTGGACCACGAGTGACTGTGAGTATGTAAGCCACAATCAGGATGGTGAAACAAAAGAACCCAGGTCCCTGAGCAACATGCCAGCCTTGGATTGATGACCTCCAGATTTCACTTGAGAAACCATCTTGTTTCATACGCAACCGAACTTCAAACTGACCCACTGACAATTTTCAGGACTGCTTCTCCGAGAAACTCAAAAGAAAAAGTAATTTTCGGTCAAGGAATGCTATTCTACCACCATACTCAAGTGAACAATCTTTGAGAAATGATGGCTCTGCTTAATACCCCCTGAACTGAACTCAGTGTCGGTGCTATTTTGAGTCTTGTCCTCACGAGGTCATCACTTTGCCAGCAATGACAGGGGGGCAGTGATAGATTTTAGGCCGCAGAGGAGTAATGAAGGAAAGAGCCCACTTCTCTTCCCTTGCTTCCAGCAGCTATGTGCTGTTCCTCCCATACAGTGAACCATAGCTATGCTGTTTTAGTTGCAAAACATTCCCACTGATGGATCCCTGGAGGGAAACTCTCCTCTCAAAGGTTCCCGGTCTAGAACTGGGAACTACTAGAACTACCACAAGCTGTACGGGTTCATCATTCCCAGGACATCCGGTGACACCCTTCAAATAAACCCCACACATCTGGCTGCTTCAAGGTCCCAGGCTCCCCACGATCTCAGCAAGCACTGCAGCTTCCTCACCAGGAACTGCCTGCACTCAAGCAGGGCCAAATCCATCTCCAGAGCTGGGCTATTTCTTTTCGCTCCAAGAAACCCATCAACTGGGAGGCCAACCTCCATCTGGAATGTGCTCTTGGTTGTAAGTTACCACCTATTTGGAGTGTGCACGCCTGAGGCTCCTGTGAGGGAATTCTACTTCCCACACTGGAAGCACAAGAGAGAAACGGGTTCATTTCACGGAAGCATTTCTGTCATACAGATTTTTTATTTTTATTAGTAACACAGAGAGGGCATTTTGTATAAATTTCAATTTCTTAATCTGATCAGTTTAAAGAAAGTGTATAAAAGGACACACACACCACTATGTTACATATTTATACAATGGATGCCTAAAAGAAAGGTAACTGAGATAAAGCCAGGAGTGCTATTACCTATCCTAAAATTAAAAAGTAATCCCCCAACTTAGAGCTAATGAAGAGTTAAAACTCCTTGATGTAGATGCATAACTCATCTTATGCAGAAAACTCTCCCAAATGGCAACATCGCCCACCCCACATGCTCTCCTACGATGTGACCTTACCACATCGCTCAACGAGGATGGGGAGAGTCCCATGTCCCCAGCCCGCTGAAGCTGGATGGGTGTGCACGGGCTTTGCCAGAATAAAAGTACCACAGAAGTGACATTACGGAACTTCTGAGTTTAGGTCAGAAAAGGTGATGCAGCCTCTGCTTGGTTCTCCTCGGGGTGGGTGGGAGCCAGGTGCCACCTAAGCCCACCCACCCTGAGGATACCGTGAAAAGGAGTATATGGTTCCTCCAGCCGCGAACCCAGCTGAGCTCCCAGCCAACAACCAGAATCAACTGCCAGCCACACTGAGTGATCCGTCTTGGCCTGCCAACCTAATCGAAGCTCCCTAAGATTGTCCCAGCTGACATCTTACCGCGACCAGAGGAGACCCCATGCGAGAACTGCCCAGCTAAGCCCTTCCCCCAAATTGTGACTCTTAAAGTTGCCAACAAAATGAGGGGGTTGTTGTAAATAAGTTTGAGGTAAGTTGTTATGCAGCAACAGTGACGAGAACACCAACTACCTGGGGGGGGGGGAAAGTCTCCATAATAAAACTGTCTCGTCTGGGTATGTTTTTTAAACATCCAAATTAAAATAAGTAAAAGCAAACCACGTACAAAACAAGTACTTTAAAACTCAGAAAGAGTTACGTTAATTTGCAAATAAGTTTACAGGAAGGGATATAATGTGGTGGTTGGAAGGGATATAATGTGGTGTGTGGAGTGAACAGATGAGAATGTGGAAAGGAGCAGGACTGAAACAGAAGAACATTTCTGGGGAAGAGTGGCTTGTTTCCACTAAGTGGGAAATTCCTCAAGTAGAAGCAAGGTTCTTGGTTAAATGGAATGTTCCATGATAAAAATGACTTTGCTCCCCCAAATGTACCTACCCCACCCCAAATGTTTGTGTTCTATTTATTTTTATTTTCTCTGAACAAGCACACGGTGGAGTCTAGTTTGGAAGGTGTGGGCAGGCTCTGGAAGGCACATTCAGGCGTGTGTGTCTGTGGTGTGCGGGCAGGAGACGACCCACAAGTCAGCAGAAAGGGACAGTGAAAGGGAGTAAAGACATTTGGTCAAACTTACCCGTGTTTATCGTGACCTCTACATTCGCAAATACAGAACCAGCCAGTGTTCCATAACCTGGCAGGAAAAGTCACGGCTGCTTCGATGTCTCGGGTGCTCACGTGCCTGGAGCTTCTCCACGGTGCCAAGAAAACAGTTTAGCGCAAAACTTAGCCTTGACAAAGGTGAGTACACGAGGTGCGCTCAGACAGAATACCACCATGTTTTATTTAAGTTCTTTTTTATTTTCCTCCACACTGGCAAAAGTTCCGAGGGAGCTTAAAGTTTTGTAAACATTTTAACTATCCCTCTTCCCCACCCCCCACTTTTGAATTTACAAAGCAAAGGAGAGCAGGAGTCCCAAGTTTGAATGGTTCCCCATCTCCTCATGCTATTTGATCCAAAAACTATATACAAGTTTGTAGCAGTCTCTGTATAGTTATTGTACATGTTTGGGAGGGAGGGAGGAAGGCAAGAAGGGATAGGGAGAATGGTGACCCAAAAGAATAAAAATAGAAACCAAATATAATCAGCCAAAACCAAACTGCTCTCAGAGCAACTCCAGCCTTCTTCAGGCAATGATGACAGAAAGAAAAGGTGCTCGACTAGGAGCCACCGAACCACAGCACTTCTCACACAGGGACGGACGGTCCAATGGCTCCAGACCAAAGTGTGATTGGCAATTCCAGGTGATGTTCTGTGGGGGGCTGAGGGAGGCAGGAAGAGTACTTGTTTATAAATAGGGCTTGAATACGTCTGTAACTGAAGTGAAGGGGTATTAGGGGGCCATGATCAGAAGCCAAAGCCAGGCTTCTCTCCCCCATTCTCTCCCATCCCCTCCACCCCACTGCATTCTCCTGTGTAGTGGTTTCCATGGATGAAGGTCTTAAAGATGGTCAGGTTTTGTATGTTTTCTTTTCGGAAAAGGCAAGCAACTTGCCATTCCAGAATCTTTAAACAGAACCTTTTGGGGCCACAGCAAGACACACACACAATGCTCTGAGGAACCAGATGAAATTCCGGGCTTTTATCAGAAGCAAAAGTTTATCCCTATCCAAAATGAAATTATACAAATTCATACATATGGTAAAGATCCTAGCTGCCTCTTAAACGAGACAAATTTTCAGCAGAAAGGCCCAAAACAAACTGGTCCTAGTCCTCTGAAGTAAAAATATTTATGGGAAAAATCAGTTTTTGTAAGAAAGGAAAAATTAAGAATAAGTTCTTCTCCCAGGCCATAGAGTTTCCTTTGTCCAATCAGGTTGGAGTATGCCAAGGGAGAAGTCAGCTTGCTTGGAAGTCACTACCTAATGAAGAAAAACATGAATCCTTTCTCCGAAAGGATGCTCAGAAAGAACAGGCGAGGGGTGTGCAACATCAAACCAATCCAATCTAAACTCCACCCCACTCAGGGCCTCTTTGATGCAATCCCAGAGTTAACAGTGGCAATGCAACCTTCAGACTGGGGGTGCTCTGACTGTCTTGTTGGACACTCAAGTCACAGTTCATGGCATTGTGTGGCTGGCCAATGTCTGTTACCATTAACTCTCTTCACGATTGCACCAGTTAGACCCCTTGCTCTTACGGGGAGTTAAAAAGAAGAAAAAGAAAATAGGAGGGAAAAAAGTGACATAAGAAAGTAAATAGCTATTGGCAGATCCCAACACACTTTCTGGGACACAGTAGATGAAATCACGGCACAGTAAACAGGTGCTGCCCAAAATCAGCCTTGTTGGGGAGGAATCCCCACTGCCACCCCCAAGACACAGGGTCCAGTCCACTTATCTAGTCTGAGATGCTCACCAACGAAAACAATTTAAAGAATCTTGGACACAAAGGGCTAGAAGAAAAAGCCTGAGATGATCGGTTCTGTGATTTGTTGCAGAGTGATAAAGAGTAAATGGTGAGTAAGTGTTGTGTCCAAAGGTGGAGAATCCATGGTCAGCAGAGAGGAGAAGGAAGGCCAGTCCACTGGCAGGTGCTCAGTAGTCATCCAAAGTCTCGATTTCACCCATATTGAGTCGCTCTGATGAAGCATTGACTGAAAACCCTGCCGGAAAAAATTGGCAATGAGTGACCACACCCGAACAACCATGGGGCTTGAATTCCCATCAGTGGGCTGAAAGAGAAGTCTCTCGTGTTTTAGCTTGCCATAGGGATACTAAAGAAAGGAAGAAGAAAGAAGAATGAAGGTCGGAGAGTGGTATTCTGCCCTTGCAGTGAGAGATTCTTTATTTTTATTTACTCCTCAGGGTTCTGGTATAATTTAATTAGGGAGGGAAAAAATGAATTACGAACTAGTGCCTTAGCGATTCCTGAGAACAATCTGGCTGTAAGCATGTGTTAAGGCCAAGTCAGGGGGGCTGGCGGGGAAAGTTCATTCAGGATGGGCACTTTAATAGAGATGTGGGCAGAGGGGAGAGAGAGAATAACATATGCCAAATACTTTGTAACTACCTGACCAGAAGACTGAATTCTAAGTGGGATAGATATTACTTCAGTCCCACTGGCTATTGGGAATACTTTTTCCCCCTCAATGGGTCAAAAACTTTTTCAAAGTTTCGGCCAAGAGCTTTTGCCATTCGAGGATAGGACGCTTCAGGCAAGATCCACTACATGATCCTGTGAGCCCTGAGAGTAGAGAGCACAAAAAGATTACAGTGCTTGCAAAGGAAGGGATTTCAGTTAGCCATATGGATTAACCAAAATGGAATCTGGTTTAGAGAAAGTAATCTTAGTACCACCATCGAAGGCAACGATCAGTACTCACAAACACTACCAACGTTTGAAAACCTAATCCCTTCAGCCACACATATGTAATTTTTCGATAAACTTCATAACCAGAGATAGATAAAGTATTATTAACAGGGCTTCTTTGGAACAAGGGACTCCCAAAAAGCTTTCAGTTCATCTACTCTAAATGAAATCTGTTCAATCTGTTTCAGCTCTTATTTGAGTATCAAAAAGTAAACTCTCCTATGTAAAAGCAGTTAGTTGTTAACATTACTTGAGTGTTCTGCCCCCTTTTTTCTTTAATGTTCAAGTTTTCAAACAAAGACACATTTTATTTATTTTTTTAATGTTTGTTTGTTTATGACAGAGAGAGACAGAACCCGAGGCAGGCTCCAGCCTCTGAGCTGTCAGCACAGAGCCTGATGCGGGGCTCAGACCCACGAACCGCAAGATCACGACCTGAGCCGAAGTCCGACGTTTAGCCAACTGCACCATAACGGTGCCCCAAACAAAGACACATTTTAAATGTATGGATAATAGGGGCACCAGGGTAGCACTGTCACGTAAGCGTCCGACTTTGGATCAGGTCATGATCTCACGGTTCATAGGTCTGAGCCCCACATCAGGCTCTGTGCTGACAGTGTAGAGCCTGCGTGGGATATTCTCTGTCTCTCTCTGTCTCTGTCTCTGTCTCTCTCTGCCCTTCCCCCACTCACACTTTCTCTCTCTCAAAATAAATTAACTTTAAAAAAAAATAATTAAAAAGGCTCACATAATAAAAATAGCTTAATTACACTATATTCTTGACTCAAAATATCAAGATTTGATATTCCTCAAGAGGAAGAGACAGACAGGGAGAGCAAGAGGGAGAGTGAGCGAGGAAGCTGTGGTACAAGTTGCTTACAAGGCCTAAGACTACAAGGGGTTAGGGTTCCAAACCCCAACCGTAGTTCTACCCATCAACTGTGTTCCCACAGCCCACGAGACTTTTGTCTTGAAAATAACAAAAGGCTTAGTGTCCCTATTTGAAAGTAACAGTTTAATTAGGTAACTATAAAAACTTAAAGACCAAACAGCTTATGAAATGAGCTATGACTCTATTCAGAAGCAGGTTTTTGACTTCACATGTATCTCAAGAACAGATGAACCGTGATAAAAACAATGAGCTACATGTGATAAAAGTGGAAACGTAATAAAAACACAAACTAAATTAATTTTAATCATGTGAAGACGGAAAAAAAGTGGGCCAAAAAAAAGTTCCTTACCCATGTCAGTACTTATTAATCGACAATATGTCAATTACTGGGCTAAGCTTTTAGCAGACATGGTTTCATTTACTGGTCACAAAACCCAGCACAATGGGCAATACAAAGGAGGATGTAAGCCCACTGTGCCTGGTTCTAAAGACTACACTCTGTTAGGATCAGAACAAATGACTACCTCTCACTCACATGACTTCTTTAAGGTCTGAGAGATCTTTTTCTTTTTTTTTTTTTTTTTTTTTAGTGTTTATTTTTGAGAGAGAGAGAGTGTGTGAGAGCAGGAAAGGGACAGAGAGGGAGGGAGACAGAGGATCCGAAGCAGGCTCTATACTGACAGCAGAGAGCCCGATGTGGGGCTCAAACTCACAAATGCTGAAATCATGACCTGAGCAGAAGTCGGATGCATAACCTACTGAACCACCCAGGCACCCCTGAGCGACTGTTCTTATAAGGGAAGTATGACTGGGGGGAAATGCTGTTGTGTGTGAAACTTATCATATCCAAATAATGGATACTGGTTCACAAGGGCACCCTTCTATTTTAGAAGCAAAGTTCTCTTTTGATCAGTGACTACTTTCTCAATGGATAATTCTGGACCAAATTAGAACCTGTCTATTCTGTGCATGGGTTACTGTGACTGATGGACATTTATTAATCTTTCTCAATCTGTAAACCAATTAAGACATGTATCAATTAAAATAGTAATAAATAGAAATGAGAAGGTAAGGGACAGAAATTAGTAATTATCAGAAGCATTTTCAGAGAGAAATTTAAATGAGCAGAAATTTTCATTAAAAGGTACAAGCCCACACAAATGAGTCTTCTCTATACTCTGTTGAACGTTTTATTTCCCTTATATATATTTTTTCTTCCCCTTCAAGATAAATCGATTCCTTAAACTCTATTCCTAAAATAATCTCTCATTCTCCTGAAGGGAGTTTTAAGTCCCTTTCTTTCTGGGGTCTGTAAGAGGGATGGGGTCAGACTGAATATTTAATTCAAAGAGCTTTACCTCCTTTTCAGAAGAACCTTTTCTCTGATAGCCTACCCTTCGAGAGCCACAGCTAAAGAGCAATAAATAAGGTCTCCTTAGGTAGAGCCCACATCCAGAATTTTAGGAACACTTTTAAATCTATATTCACCCACTTCTGTCAAAACTGGATGAGATGTGAGACTGTTCAATCCATTCTTAACATAAATTTCTGAGACAGGCAGAAGAAAACAGCGTTTCACCAGACCTCTCTGGTTCCAAGCCAGCTTTCAGGCCTCAGTTCCAAAGGACAATCCACAAAGGTAGGTTTTTATTACTGACATTTTGTTTTTCTCCAGGGCAGGAAACTGCGCAGGGAAGGCAGGGACCCTGAGGGCAGAGGAGGATGGCAATCCACCTCTCACTGCGTTTGCGGCTCACAGGGGCATCACCACCTGATGTCACCCTGGACCCACCCAACACACTTCAACAACCACATCCTTACTCCATCAGCCTGCTCCATTTTCCAGGGCTCATCCTTTCAGCAAATGGCAACACTACCCATCCTGCTGCCCAAACCCTTCCATTCCCCGTGTCCAGCCAATTCTGTCCCCTAAGTTTCTGAAATCCATCTAACTCCTCTCCATCTACTGCCAAAACCCTATTCCAGGCCACCAGGACCTTTCACCTGGTCTATAGTGCAGCCTTATTAGTCTGTCTCCTGCCTGGGCCAACATCCCAACCTGCTATCTTTGCCAATATAATCATTCTATTCCAGAAAGCATGGTCTTTAATAGCCTATTTTACATTCATTAAAAAAAAAGAGAGAGAGAGAATCATCTTAATTTCATCATAGCCTGTGAGGGTGTGAGGCCTATTTAAGAAACACAAGGGGCCTGCATCAACTTTGTCTAGATGGTTTATTATTCCAGAAACACTAATGCCTGTCCTTCCTGCCAGTCTTTCAAAGCCCCAGTTCTGGTGTCACCATTCCCATGAAGCTGTCCTAGCAAGAAGATTCTGGTTCTCAATGCTAGACAAGAATAGCTGTGGCCAACGGAAGAGTGGGAAGGAAACAGGCCTCCTATGAAATCCCAGCCCTACTGCTGAGCAGCTACGTGACTTTAGAAAATGTTCTAAATCCTCTGGGCCTTGATTTACTCACTGGTAAACTGGAAACATGACCTGGGAAGGCAGAATGACTCTGAAAATTGGATATACATACATACATAATGGATATCGACAAATACTAGTTGTTTGAATACCTGATTGGATTTATGGTCAGCTTCTTACAAATCAGCATTTAAATTTTTACAACTTTTACTTTTCTCCATTAGCATTATCTTCCAACTAAATTAAAAGGTCTTTCAGGAAAATTCATATTAAATATGAAATTTAAGCCTTCAAAGTTTACAGCACCAGACAATGTAAGTAAATACTTTTCGTATTCCCTAGAGCACACAAGGCATAGCTCTTACACTGATGTGCCGAGTAAATATTACTTAATTTAAGCTGGTTTAAAAAATTAATTTTATATAAGAAATATTTCCCTTTATGAAAAACATTCCATCATGGGACTCAATGATACTGCTATAACCTGCACACCCCAACACCCAGCTGAGACTTTAGGCCTTTGCTCACCTAATAAACTGGGATCTGCTCGGACCATCTTCTGCTTTTTCTTCTTCTTGCCACTTTGTACGGCCTCAAAATTGGATTGTTGGTTGTTGCTTTGATTGGTCTGAAATACTGAATGGAGTGCACTGTGATTCATTCCCCACACAGAGTCCTGTGAAACAAGATGTCACAACTGAGGTTACACAGTGGACACAAGTGTGGTCCCCTCTAAGAAAATGGTGGATTTGCCCTTACCTTATCAGGTACGAGATTAAAAACAGAATGCCTATCATGGATTCTGGTAATAGGGAAACCAAGAGGAATTCACTGGGCCACTCTTTCCCTTCACTTAGATTCAGACATCCCATTCAAGTTCTGTGCCTCCAAAAGGCCTGTCCTGGTAACTCCAGGTATCCACCCCACCGTGACAACACATCCGTCAAAATGTCTCTGGTATACAAGGAGTCTGTACCATCCACCAGGAAACCAAATACACAGCAAATAATCAAACAGACTTCTGTACTCCAGCAATTTACAGCAGAGTATAAGGTCCCTTTGTCTCTGAGCCCCAGGACAGCGAGGACAGGCTGCAGGCTAGCTGGCAGCATGTTACCAAACAAAATTAGTATCATGTATTTTATTCCCACTGGCAATCCTAGAAGAGATCTGGTCCCCAAATGTTATCCATACACTTTGTACCAACTAGTTAAACTATGAAACAGTCTATAAGCCATTCACACTTGCCTGTTGCTCTTACTAGAACAATTCCATTTTAAACTGGGATCTGATTCAATGAGCTAGTGGAAGGCACAGGTGGTGGCAGTGGCAGGGGAAGAGTGGAGAGAGCGCGGTGAAAGGACAAGCCCGGCTATGTGCACATGTGCACGCACAAGGGGCCTCCACCTTCCAATTTAGGCACACGGCGACGCCATCTCACAAATGCAAAGAGCGGTCTGTATTGCTACACAACATCTTCCCTTCTGATCCCTCATTTCTCCTGGTGCTGTTCATGTTTATACCTCTCACTTTCCTTCACTTGATCCCCGTTAGCCCATCTACCCAAATGGATTTTAAACGCCTTGTACTTCACTGTATCTTTTATACAGTGAATATATGTAATGACCGATATGAAATGACCGATAACAAACATGATCTCTAACACAATTACAGGACTAAAGAACACGAATATTCTTAAGCTCTCCATGAGCCTTGCCAGCTCATCTTTCATAAAACTTGTATAACTGATCCTCATTATTCACAGATTCCAGATTTGCAAATTCACTCACTGGCTATAGTTTATTTGTAACCCCAAAATCAAAACTTGCAATGCTTTTATGGTTATTCTGAATATGCAAATGTACAGAGCAGTGAAAACTCTGCCTTGCCTGAGGAACACATTTCCAGCTAAGGTGGAACAGGGCAGTAAGCTGCCTTCTTGTCTTAGCTCCCATACTGTGAACAAGTATCTTTTTCAGCCTATTTAGTGTCATGATTTTCACATTTTTATGCTTGTTGGTGCTGTCACTGTTTGCAATGACCCCACGTTTAAAGTGCTGTCTGGTGTTCCTCAGTGCAAGAAGGCTGTGCCACACCTTATGGAGAAAATACACTTGTTAGATAAGCGTTATTCAGGCATGAGCTCTTATGCTGCTGGCCATGAGTGCAATGTTAAGGAATTAACAATATATTAAATAAGGCATCTTTAAACAGAAACACGCATAAAACAAGGTTACATATTGATCGGCTGACAAAAATGTTGTGACCAGAGGTTCACAGAAACCTAACTGGATGTTTCCCCTGGAGCAACAGGTTCACTCTCCGCTAATTCAGTGTCAGTGGTGATCTACAAAACAGAACTACCACGAATAACGAGAACTGACTGTACTTTTACATCCCCATCAACAACACACGAACGTCTGACATGCTACAGTAGTGTCAATATTGGGTACAGTGGATCCTGCGCACTGGAGATTTAACATTTGTAGGTGTTAACTACTCAAAAAATTTATGGGTCTATGACAAATTGGAATTTGCAATTTGAGGAAGATGTACGCACCACGGAAAATGGAACAGAGAACGATTATATGTGCTATTTGGGAAATTTGCAAAAAGTCTCTGGATATGTAATTTGAAATTATCAAGTCTGCCACATTTCTTCTTAAGTGTATTTATTTAATCGAGAGACAGAGACAGAGACAGAGAGACAGAGAGAGAGAGAGAGAGAGAGAAAGAAAGAGAAAGGGAATGAGCAGGGGTGGGGCAGAGAGAGAAAGAATCCCAAGTAGGCTCTGTGCTGCCAGGGAGGAGCCCAATGTGGGGCTCGATCCCATGAAGCACAAGATCATGACCTGAGCCGAAATTCAGAGTCGGACGATGGACCCAGGTGCCCCAAATCTACCACATTTTAAAAAGCTACGGTATAAAAATGGTATCTTCTGGGGCACCTAGGTAGCTCAGTCAGTTAAGAGTTTGACTTCGGCTCAGGTCACGGTGTCACAGTTCGTGAGTTCGAGCCCACACCGGACTCTCTGCTATCAGTGCAGAGCCCACTTTGGATCCTCTGTCTCCCCTCTCTCTCTGCCCCTCCTCCGCTTGCATGCATGCTCGCTCTCTCTCTCAAAATAAACATTTTTTAAAAATGGTATCTTTGGGGCACCTGGGTGGCTTAGTCAGCCAAGCGTCCAACTTCAGCTCAGCTCATGATCTCATAGCTCGTGAGTTCAAGCCCCGCGTCGGGCTCTGTGCTGACAGCTCGGAGCCTGGAGCCTGTTTCGGATTCTGTGTCTCCCTCTCTCTCTGCCCCTCACCCACTCGCATTCTGCCTCTGTCTCTCTCAAAAATAAACAAACATTAAAACAAAAATTTTTTAACTGCCTCTCAGGAGCACCATACAAACTACTGCCTCATTCATACCTGCTGCTGCTGCTGCTGCTGCTGCTGCTGCTGCTGCTGCTGTTGCTGCTGCTGCTGCTGCTGTTGCTGCTGCTGCTGCCGTTGGTTGGCTTTCTGTTTGGCACGGCGCTCGAGGAACTGCTTGGCAAACTCCTTGGCCTCAGATGTATCTCCTAGATAGGCCCTAATATAATCATGGACCTCATAAGGAGATTCTACTTCTTTCAGGAAAGAAACAAATGTGGGAACTGCAACATGAGAGGGGAGAAGACATAAAAAGTAACAATGAAATATCACATGCAAGAAATCGGTTTCAGTTTTTAATATACTGTCACACCTACGACCAACTCAATCATGTAAACTTGAAAGGTAAGCAGTTACTGTGTTAAATATTCTTTAATCTACTGAGGAAAAAAAAAAAAGCCCACTGTCATTGCAATGACCAAAATCATCTCAAATAGCATCAAGTCCAACAAAGACACATCATGCATGCTTAGTTTCACTAAATGTTACTTTAGTAAAAACTAAATGTTATATTGATTGAAAAAACTGCTTGCCTAAGAAGTCACCCGGAAATTCATTTTTTCTTTCCTTAAATTCAATCAATTATTTATTAAGTGCTATGATGTGTGTCGGGCACCATGACAGATAACTAAAAATACAACCATACGCCCCGGGAACTTTCACTTCATGGAGATATCATTTGTTTAGAAAGGAATCAAATGGAGCATTGCAAGCAGTGTGGTGCAGGAGAAAAAGCACAAGTATCAGAATTAGACAGACATGGGTTGAAAACCTGACTCTGAAATTTGCTCGCTGTGTGACCTTGATGAATTACTTAACCATTCTGAGCCTCTGTTTCCTAATTTATAAAATGGGGATAATATCACCTACATTGTAAAGGTACCTTAAGAAATTATTGCAAAAATTAAATAACTGGAATAACATATGTTAACTGCTAGAAAGTGCCTAGCACATGACAGGTGCTTAATGAATGGTAGCCATTACTATTATTTACTATTGTTTTCCCTGGTTCTTTCAGACCATTAGATATTGTTAACGATGATGCAAAGGAACGCTTCCGTTCCTTTACTGTTCTGTTTTTAAAACATCCTTGGTTTTAGTAGTTAAGATACTGGAGATAGACTAGTTCAACGTAGCCTATCAGTTACAGGAATCCCTTCCACACCAAGCTGGTCTCTGGTTCAAACATTTGAGGGGAGGGGCAAGGACTCATTTCCATCTAAGGCAGATGATTCTCTTCTGTGATCAACTAACACTTAGAAAGTTTTCTTCAAATTGCCCTCAAACCTTTTCACTTCCACTCACTGGTCCTAGTTTCGTCCAGCACAAAATGAGTCTACTCGCTCTGTCACACAATTCCCACCCCTGCCGCCAAAGGCAGGAAGGGAAAGTTCTCACATCACTTCAGGCTTTTCTCGCCCAGGATAACCTTTGTCTCTACCATGAGTTACCTTCCTATGGACGTGGACTGGCTGGCATGTCCCCCACAAAATGACCCATATGGAACCGTGACCTTCTCTGTCCTGTACATCATAAGACAGCCTGACAATAGTACTTATTTTTTGGCAACCAGTGATAACCTATTTGAGCACAGTATTACAGGACTTTTCTCACAAGCAGTATTTACAATACTATGAAAGAGTCAAGTTCTTACGGTAGGTACAGGATCTGACCTCCATTACCTTTCACCTCCTGAGTTTTGGCCCATTATTCCAATTTGCAAACCTTTTTGGGGCTCCTACTCTGCCATTCCACATGCTGGGTTTCCCTCCCCAATTCTTACCATCCAAGTTATTTGCCGTATTAAGGGCATGAAGCATCTGTTCACACCACTGGGTAAATCCATCTTGGGCTTTATTTACTCCCTGAAAGAGCTTCAGCAACTTTTCTTCTTCTTCTACTTTCTTATTCTGCCGGTTAGACACACCTACAGATTTACTAAAGCAAAACAATAGGGCGATATTATATTCCCAGAAACTGTTACTATATGATTATACTACAACACCATAAATAATGTCTTGGCAACACTGGATGGCTGTCCAGTAATCCAACGCTTGGCTCCAAAAACGAAGAAAAACATAAAACAAAAAAACCCCATACTTCAAATGGATTGGGGGCCAGGGGGACTCAATACCTGCTTACAACCTAGCCTCAGCTAATACATTCTGATTTGTGAATATAGGGTGCCTTGCCACAAAAATGGTTAAATTATTCCTATGTGTCTTTTGGTAAGTTTTTAAATTTTGCTAAGCCTCAGTTTACTCATCTGTAAAATGGTACTAATACTTCTTTGGATTATAAGGAAAAAAGATATCGTATGTCAAGGCCTAGAGCACAGTGCCTGGCAAAGATGCTCAATAAACTGACCGTTGTTTAGAGTCCTATTCTTAATATGTGAGACCCTCAAACGAGAAGAGACAATCTGACAACACTACCATTTATTAAGTAGTCACTATGTGCCAGGCACTTCACTAACTACTTCGTGTGCATTCATTTAATCTGTACAACCACGCCCATGAAATCGTTATTATCATCTTCATTTTACAGATGAGGGAACTGAGGCTCAAAGAGGTTCCCTCTTGCCCAAGGTCACACAGCTAATAAGTGGTAGTGCTGGGATTTGATTCATGTATTTATCATTAAAACCCATGCTCATCCAAGAACACCGTATACTGAGGAAAGAAAGACAAAGGTGAAATGTAATTAATTTACCATAAAAATAAATAGGTTTAAGGTCATTAGAGAGGTGTTTATAATACTCCCTACAGTCTAACTAACTTAAAAATATACATTTAGGAAAAAATGCTAAGATCTAGAGAATATCTTGGAGAAATGTTCAACGACAACAAAAAATACTCTATTCCTCGGGATGTCTGGGTGGCTCAGTCAGTTGAGTGTCTGACTTTGGCTCAGGTCATGATCTCACGGTTTGTGAGATCAAGTCCCATATCGGGCTCTTCACTGACAGTGTGGAGCCTGCTTGGGATTCTTTCTCTCTCTCTTTGCCCCTCACTGACTAATACTTTCTCTCTCTCTCAAAACAAATAAACTTTATATATATATATACTACTCCTAATATTTATTAAGTGGTTACCAAGTGACAGGCAATGGACTAAGTGCCCAGCAATACAAAGAGCCCCTAGACATAATACAGATATGTTTCCATAGGGAAGAAAGCAGTCACCAAACTACAGCCTTCCATGCTTGGACATGGATGAAAACCAGCAAAACCTGAAGAGCTACCTTTTCACGCCCACCCAATATCCCCACTCCACACACGCCCCTCCCCATCCCCCAACCCTCCGAGGAGCATAGGTGTGATCATTTTGAGCCCTACCTGAGACTGGCGTTGTTTTTATTTTTATTTGTAGAATTCCTAGGTCCCACCTCTTTCACTGCATCATCCCAGAATCCCATGTTGGAGTTTTTAGTGTCTGCATTACTCCAGATACTACTGACTAGGTCAGACGCCCACTGATTAGGGGGACCAGTATTTATAGAGCCCCAAACAGAATTCCCAATGCTGGTGTGCAAGTTGGAATGCTGTTAAGGAAGAAGAAACAAATGATGTGGTTAACAATACCAAAAATATAAAAAGAGAGTCCACAAAAGTTTGAAAAGGTCACTTCTAACACCAATCCACACCATGCGTGCTTAGGAAGCCGAACCCACCGTATTGTTCCGGGCTCTGTTTGGTTGCTGGTGCTGCTGCTGCTGCTGTTGCTTCTGCATCTGCCTGGCTTCTTCCTGCTGTATCTCTAGAAGAGACTTCGCAGTACCTGCAGGTTTGCTGACATTCCCCCAACCTGAGAGTTTTTGCTGCTGCTGCTGCTGCTGCTGCTGGAGAGCTTTCATCAATTCCCTCTGCTGCCGCCTTTGCTGTTGCACAAAAATAGGAGCTAGCTTAAGATTCTGGATTTTAAAATACTGGTTACAAATATCCAGTGTGGTAAATGGAATGGAAATACATAATAGCTGTACAAAATTAAGCGCCTGACAGGGTTAACTACTTTGCTTCAAATAAAGATGTAAACTACCAGAGGTGCCGAAAGGAGAATAAAAAGATCAAATGCAGAATTCCTTCTTAAAAATTAAGTAGGACTTTTGGTTAAGTATAGAAATGAAAATCATATGAACTTCCTAAAGCCCTACCAAAATGACAGGAAAAAAATAATAAAATACACAGATACATACACATACATACGTATATGTGTGTGTATATATATGTATGTATGTATGCACATATACATATGCTTTTAAAAAGCATAAACCCATAAGGACAAAAACAACAAAACAGATTTTACAAGCTGAAAAGCAGGGGTGCCCGTCCCTCTCTCTGCTCCCCACCCCCCGACATGAGAGCGCATGCACTCTCTCTCTCAAAATAAATAAATAAACTTTAAAAAAAAAAAAAGAAAAAAAGAAAAAAAATCTCAGGTCTTTAAAAAAAGAAAGAAAGAAAAAAGAAAAGCAAATAATGACACCCAATGTAACAGACCCAGTAAACTGAAACCTAAGTAAATGAAGCTCAGAAACAGGCTAATTCATCTAGAAAGCTCAGGAATTAAAAGTGTGGGTAACAGAGGAAAACCTGCCTGAAAATCTGTAAAAAGTAGCAGTTAAGATCCCAGCTGCCTCTGCAAGGCGACGTAAGTGGGCAGCTCTCAGAAAACGGAAAAGTTCCTCTTTAGAGAGGCTGAGCCAGATTGGTGGGTTATTCTGTGGGGAAGCTGACCTAGCACAAAAGGATACACCTATAAAATACAAATAGATGGGAGGACTCCCCCAACAGAACAGCCCTGCGAGAGATCACTGCGGCAAAGCCCACCAAAGTCTTGTGTATGCCAGAATCTCTAATCCTAAATATAAATAAACAGCTCAGGACCGATTTGACATAAGCTTCTAAAATGAAAGCCAAAGATCAAATTAAAAGAAAAAAAAAAAAAAAAAGAAATTCAGTGGAAACACAAACAAGGGAAAATGGGAACAAGCTAGCTTTTTTAAAAGGTATCAGTAAGTAATTTTAGAAAGGTAAGAAGTGAATTCAATGAAAAAAAAAAGAGGCTGTAAAAAGAAACACTTAGAGAACAAAATACTCAGGGAAATTTGAAATAAGATCACATACATTACAGCTCAACAGAAGGACTGAAACGGAAGATAAAGGAAATGCTCCCATCAAAAAAGATAAAACGGTTAAAAATAAGAGAGAAATTATGAGAAAAAAAACAGTCCAGGAGGGCAACATACAAATGGTAAGAATTTGAGAAAGAAAATAGACCAAGCTGTGCAGCAAACCAAGAGCACCCAGATTTGAACAGGATGGGGGGGGGGGGGCATGCAAAGGGTACCTCCAGGAAAGAATGAAATACAATTATCCTAGGTTTACCTACATGAGAAATATCTACTGAGTAGCATTTTATACCTCTTGAAGAGTGTGAAAAAGTAACAGTTCAAAGAGAATTAATCAAATGAAAACACAAATAAGGCAACCATTAACTTCTGACTGACTGAATGATGAACAAGTCCCAGGATTCCAACTCTGATGACCACTATTATTTTTTCATTCAGCAGAGACCAAAGATACTGGAACAGTTTCTAGTCTTAGAGTAGATCTATTCTGCTCTGCATCTACTTGTTGGTAACTTTTTAGAAAATAAATTATTTTACAGGAAGTGGTCCTTCTTTTTTTAGAGGGTGGGAAAGAAGGTAATTTTTAAGATGAAGAAAGTTTCACCTACTGGATAAGGTCAAGCACTCTACATGGTGAGTATGTATAGACAACTCCCCCTTCTCTGTGTACCCACGGCCTTCAGTGAACCACACCCCCCAGATCCAAAAATGACGACTGCTCTGCCTCAACTCATATCCACGAAAAGCACTTTCTTCAAGACTCTGCTACTCCTGCCATCTTTTCAGAGGCCTCCCTAGATCACATGACCTAAAATGAGGCACTCAGTTGCTACCACCACCAATTTTTCTCCATCTCCCTTCAACCCGAAGGCAAGCTTTATAAAAGCAGAGAATTTTGTCTGTTTTAGAATCAGCTAAACTCACCTACAACTGAGTAGGTGTCAGCAAATATGTGATGGATAAACGGACAAATGGATGGGTGAACGGATGAATTAATACGGTACCTAATAGCATGCTGAACCAAACCATTTTCTTATTCATTTTCTCTTCTGTCAAGAACTGTATTCTTCCCTTTCCTCCCTTTACTTCACTCTTTTGTATCCGTCTTATCCTAATGATAAACGGTAGGATGTAGACTCACAAGTAGAGAGACTTTATTTCTGTCATATTTAAATTTTTCTAGGCTAGTCAGAAAACCCAGTATCCTTAAAGAGATGTATTCTGCATTCTAAAAATCTAATTTGTAAGAAACATATCTATATAAAACTCACCCATAATTATGAAAACTCCATGTACTTTTATTTATTAGCTACTTCCTCAAGAACATTCACATTACCTAATCTTTTTTAAATGCTTATTTATTTTAAGAGAGCAAGTGAGCATGAGCAGGGGAGGGGTGTAGAGAGAGAATCCCAAGCAGGCTCCGCACTGTCAGAGCAGAGCCCGACTCAGAGCTCGATCCCATGAACTGTGAGATCACGATCTGAGCCAAAATCAAGAGTTGGACGCTTAACCAACTGAGCCACCCAGGTGCCCCTCATGTTACCTAATCTTAATGTTATTCCTATCAGCAACTTCACAGTTGCTGGAGTCACCAAATTCTAGACTCGCTAAAGAGCTTAATGATGAACATCCAATTCAGACACACAGCAACTATGACAATAATCATGACCTTTACTAACCACCCACCCATAATGCACCCCAGCTATCCTGGAACACTGACTAGAGCACTTTTACTTTTAAAACGTACCTCTTCTCGAAGCTGCCGTTCTCGTTCCTCTTCTAGTTTTTGGATTTCAGCCAATGACAGCGTTGCCTGGGACTGACATGCTGTTGTATTGGACTGCTGGCCCCACGTGGAAGAAGAGGGAAGCTAACAAAAAGGAAGGCAGAAGAGTTCATGAGGAAATGTGGACAGGAAACAAAGAGGCAATACTGCATTATATATAGGCAGGGAATTCATGTTTCCTTCAACTCCACTTAAACATTTAACTCAAGATTCCATCCTGCAATCCTTGTGCATATTAGAATTCTCCCAGTTTGCTTTTGAAACTTTTATCACTACTCTAAACCTCAGATTATTTTAGAACTTAAAATATACATGGTACACTTTTATCTACCATTTTGGACTGCAAATTTGTTACACCTGGCACTGATATATATATACAACAATATACAGATACAACGAGTAAGGAGTAAAACAAAACAATCACTACATTTTTAATCCAAGGGGGCAATGAAGGACATGATATGCTACTTTTAGTGAAAAGCTGAAAGACAAGATTTCTGAAGAAAAAGCTGAGGTGGGGAGCTCACAGAAGATGCCAGGCATAGTTCTTAATCAGTATTTTATACAAGTGAATCACTGTTAACCAGGCTGTAGCTTCTAGTCATGAGCACTAGGCTGTTTTTAATAAATAATTCTATTTTTCCTATCCTTTAAAATCACTGACTAAAATAGAGTGTAAATATTTTTTGGGTCCAGAAGACTTTAATGTTCTCAAATGCTTGATTATTTTAAGGGAATCTCTTGGTTGTCTGAGCCAAAAAAACACACACTTTAATTTCAAGACATCTTGTGGCTCTTAACAAACAAACAAGAAAAACCAAATCTAACTAGACTTGAAATATGTTTAATAAAAATCATACAAAATGCCCAAAAAGCCCAAAGAAGAATGGCTCTATAGCAGAAATCTCTGTAACCTGGAGCTGGTGGAATAAGGACACAGTTTAAGCTGTCACTGATATTACCAAACAGCTCTCGGAAGGAGTACCTTCAGCACTACAGAATACCATCGGTCCTGAACGTTTACGTCTGGGGCTGATAGAGGAGGTAGCAGGGGCATTTCTCTCAAAATACACCCCTGCTGTCACCGGGGAGAAGTGAGGAGGGAAGCTAAGAGAGAAAGACTGGGCACTAGGTGGGCAACATTAAGCACAAACGAACTCGTATTATCCACAGGAAATGACATATTGGAAGGCACTATCAAGATCAAATAAGGCAGTAGATCTCAAACACAACAGCAGCATTTGGGAAGGCCTATAAAAATGCAGATGCCCTGGCCCCATATTCGATGAATCAGAAGATCCAAAGGTGAGGCCAGAGAATTTATATGTTTTTAATTCTGATGCATTCAGCCAGTAACCCCCAAAGCTATCTCAAATCCCAGATGTGTCACCCCAGCGTACCCTAGGAACCCATCCCCAGCCCTCTTCAGAGCCTCAATCAGCACAGGAAGAGATGCACTCTCCCTCCACAAGATGGCCTGTTCCCCCTTCCGGCACCTCTGAGTTCCTTCCCACCGCTGTGCCAAAATACGCTTCACTGTACTCTATGCTCCTGACTCACAGGTCTGCTCTGTGGACTAATGGAGAACAAAGCCGTCTTCTTCACATGACAGACAAACGTCTGCAGATACCTATCATTTTCTTTAAGTCTTATTTGCGCATAGAAAATGATATCCCATCGCTCCGTCAACACTGCCTCAGGACATTTTCCAATTCAACCAATGTCCTGTACTGCCCACTCAGAGAACTACAGTTTATCAATCATACTTTTCAGAACAACTCACTCCCAAATCAGAAACTAATAGGGAGTTCAGCACATTCTTCATCACCTGAATGCCTCGTATCTTTCACTAATGTAAGAAAAATTTACTATTTTTTTCTGCCATGACATTGCTACCTTACTTTCCAGCACTGTACTTTATTTTGAAAAATAACCATTACACCTCTGCTAGGATAGTACAAAGTGCTCTGTAGACCTTCTCCGCGGCAAAATGGGTGAAAATTGCTTTTCAAAAAATTACTTAAAGCCTCTGGAAGTGAACATACAGGAATATGAAGAAACAGGTCTTCAAGAAAACCTGGTAAAACTCGGTAAGAACTGAGAGTCTGCGGTACTTGCACCAAGATCCATCCACTCTCTCCTGACTCCCAGCTCAGCCAGACAGAAGCGCCACTCCAGATGAGCACAGCTCAGAACACAGGCTCCCTGTCCCTGTCAACCGCCAGTCAGTGGGCTAGCTTCTTACAAAGAGCACAACACCAGCATGTCCCCTCCTGGCTACAGCTACCTGCTGCAAAGGTGAAGGCACCGGCAAGGACAGCTGGGGGGGGGGGGGGCCTTTTTATGCCCAGCCCCCAACTTGTGGAATGGAAACTCCCTTGAGTACAGTGCCACCAGGGCTACTAGGGTCCTGAGTGCCACTGCCCTGACTCAAACGGCTACCATGCACCGGCAGAGCCAAGCCAAGAAAAATCGAGGCCGCTGTCCCTCCCCCAAGGGCTCAATTCCTAAGCAGAGTACCACTTAGAAAAGCACACCACTGTCACCAGCGCCAGAGCTGTGACTCATACTTTTGCCTTGGGGTGGAGGTGAGAGGAACAGATGGGAATATGCAGAGTTCCGGACCTCTTCCTAAAGGAACTGACTTTATTTGTAACAGACTGAGGAGAATGAGAAGTCCAAGCCAAAGGGCGCTTTTAAAAACAGTGGAGGCTAGGTGAAAGGCAACCAGGAGGAGATCAGTAGATTTACTGGAGATACACAGGTTAAACTGCGGGCCCCTACTCTGTCTCAGAGAACCAAGGAAATTGCTGAAAGTGGTTCTCCTGGGGTCAGAAACAATCTCAAAAATAGACCTCAGGAAGTGTCTCTTCAAAGAAGCCTGAATTTCACTGGATCAGTTGGTGAAGCAATCTACGCCCCAGGGCACTTCTGAGAACAGGAAAGCAATGCAGGTAGCAATCAGTGGAGGTTAACAGTTAGACAAAGCTATAGACAAAGCTAGAAAAAGATAATCAAAGAGTCCTGCCAAAACCAGGGATCCCAGAGTGACCGTGGGCATGCCTGAGGAGCAGCAGCAGATTTCCATCCACCCTGCTGGGGAGGCAGTGAGAGACTGGGAGGTCACTAAATTAATTCAGTCAGGCACAAAACAATGATGGGGCTTGCAGGACCAGTAACCAGAGTTCCTACAACATATGATCAAAAACAAGTCCAGTTTCCAACAAAATAATATGAGAACTGTAAAGCGACAAGAAAGAATGGCCTATACGCCAGGAAAGAAGCCGGCAACCACCTACAAAAGTGACCAGATGTCAGATTTAACAAAAACATCCAAGTTTTATAAATACGTTCAGAGAACTAAATAAAACCTTGATTGAAGTGGTAAAGGAAGGCATGATGACAATGTCAAAACAAAGAATATCAATAAAGGGATAAAGATTATTTCTAGACCAGAAGGAAATCCTGGAGTTTGAAAGCCGGGTAACTAAAATGAGAAATCACTAGAGGAACTAAAAGTATATCTGGGGGCGCCTGGGTGGCGCAGTCGGTTAAGCGTCCGACTTCAGCCAGGTCACGATCTCGCGCTCCGCGAGTTCGAGCCCCGCGTCAGGCTCTGGGCTGATGGCTCGGAGCCTGGAGCCTGCTTCCGATTCTGTGTTTCCCTCTCTCTCTGCCCCTCCCCCGTTCATGCTCTGTCGCTCTCTGTCCCAAAAATAAATAAACGTTGAAAAAAATTAAAAAAAAATAAATAAATAAAAATAAAAGTATATCTGAACTGGTCAAAGAAATTAATGAAACTTGCAGATCAACAGAGATTACACAATCCAAAAAACCGACTGAAAGAAAGAATGGAGAGAAACGAAGACAGCCTTAGAGAAATGGGAAATATCACTGAGCACACCAACATGTGCACAATACAAGTAGCAGGAGAGGAAAGGAGCAGAAAAAATATCTGAAGAAACCATGGCTGAAATTTATTTAAAAACATTAATTTATACATCCAGGAAGCTTAACTATAACAAGATAAACACAGAGATCCATAATTAGACATTACTATGGTAAAAATGCTGAAAGCCAAAAAGGAGAAAATCTTAGGGGGTCTGGGTGGCTCAGTCAATTGAGCATCGACTCTAGATTTCGGTTCAGTCGTGGGATAGAGCCTTGCACTGCCCCCCCCCCGCCCCACCCCCAAGCTGTGTGTGGAGCTTGCTTGGAATTCTCTCTCTCCCTCTCTCTGTCTGGCCCTCCCCTGCTCACTCGCACATGTGAGTTATTTAAAAACATAGAATAGAATAGAATAGAATAGAATAGAATAGAATAGAATAGAATAGAATAGAATAGAATAGGAGTAGGGATGCCTCTGCCTTTAAAAAATAAAGACATCATTACTTCAATATTCCACTTTCAAAAACAGACCAATTAGGTGGAGATCAACAAGCAACTAGGTGACACTATAATAACCAATTGGACCTGAAAGACATCTATATATAACACCCGAGCCAGCAACAGTAGAATATACATTCTTCTCAAAGAAAGATCTCCAGGATACATCTAATGAAGGTAAAACCTAAGACATAACTTCAATAATTCATTTAAAGGGAAAAACAGCAGTGTCTGGCTGGCTCAGTCAGTAGAGTGACTCTTGATCTCAGGGTCATGAGTTCAAGCCCCACATTGGGTATGGAGCCTACTTAAAATACAAACATAAAGTAAAATAAAATAAAAATAAAAATTATATAAAGTATGTTCTCCGATCACAATGAACGAGAAATAACAAAAAAGAAATTCTGGAAACTCACAAATCAGTAGAAATTAAACAAAACACTTCTACATAACCAATGAGTCCCAGAACAAATCAAAACTTATGGGTAGCACCTAAACCATACTTAGAGGGAAATTTCTAACTGCAAATGACCATCCGAACAAGAAGACGTCAAATCAATAAACTAACCTGCTACACCTTAAAATACTAGAAAAAGAGAGGAAATTAAACTTAAAGCAAGCAGAAAAAAATAATAAAATTAGAGAAGTTAAACAGATATAACAGGAACAGGTCAGTAGACTCAAAGGCTGGTTCTTTAAAAAGATCAACAAAATTAACTTAGCTCGACTGTCCAAGAAAAGAGAGAAGACTCAAATTATTACAATCAGGAAAGAAAGAAGGACCTCACTGCTGATCTTAAAGAAACAAAAAGGGATATAAAGGAATACCAACACCAGCTGTCTGCCACTCAGATAACCCACATGAAGATGACAGATTCCTATAAAACTATAAACTATGGGGCTGCCCAGGTGGCTCAGTCAATTAAGTGTCAACTCGATTTCGGCTCAGGTTGTGATCTTACAGTTTGTGAGTTCAAGCCCCACGTCCAGCTCTGCACCGACAGCACAGAGCCTGCTGGGGATTCTCTCTCTTTCCCTCTCTCTCTCTCTCTGCCCACCCCTACCCCCCACCCCACTTGCACTCTTTCTTTCTCAGAATAAACTTAAATAAAAAGATTGTAAAGATGCAAACTACCAAAAACTTAAGAACAAACAGACAAGCTAAATAGACCTGTTAAGAAGCAAATATATAGAATTAGTAATCAAACAACTATCCACAAAAAAAAAACCCTAGGCCAAATGGTTTAACTGCCGAATTCTACAGAACATTTAAAGAAGTAATACCACTTCTTCACAAACTCTCCCAGAGTACAGAAGAGGAAACATTTCTCAACTCATTTTTCAGGGCCAGTATTGCTCGACATCATTAGTCATCAGAGAAATGCAAACCAAAACCACAATGAGATATCATGTCACACCTACAAGAATGGCTATAATCAAAAAGTGAGATAATAAGGATTAATGAGGATGTGGAGATATGTGAATCCCCATATACTGCTGGTGGTAATGGAAAATGGTGCAGCCACTTTGGAAAATAGTCTGGTAGTTCCACAAACCATCAAATTTAGTTCTCTTATGACCCAGCAATTCCACTCCTAGGTATATACAACTACATAAAAGCTCGTCCGTGAATATTGATTTATAGCAGCAATACTCACAACAGCCAAAAGATAGAAACCTCTCAAATGTCCATCAACTGATGAATACAAATGTAGGATGTCCATACCATGGAATATTATTCAACCATAAAAAGGAATGAAGTACTGAGCCGTACTACAGTGTAAGTGAACCTTGAAACCATTACGCTAATTGAACAAAGTCAGTCACAAAAGAACGTAGATTATATGATTCATTTCAAATGTCTAGAACAGGCAAACCTATAAAGAGAGAAAGTAAGTTAGGGGTAACTTTGGGCTGGGAGAATAGGGAGTAGGGTGTGACCGCCAAAGGATTTTTGGAGGAGGGGCCTAGGGTGGTATTGAAAATGTTAAAGTCCACTGTGGTAATGGTTGCACTTATCTGTGAATATTCTAAAACTACTGAATTGTATACTTTGGTTTAATTATATGGTATGTGAGCTGTATCTCAATAAAACCATCTTTAAAAAACCTTTTTCAGGAGAGCCTTTAGCCATTCCTCATAACTGAATCTCAAATTCTTTATCTTCGTGCAGAATGTTGATCTATAAAATACTGGAAGATAACAAGCCAAAGCCAGACACACAACAGATACAGTCAGAGAAGTTAGAGATCTGGAGGTTACCCATGACTTTTCTTCCCCCTCAGACCCACCTTCTTATCAGTCACCATATTCTATGATGTGGCCTCCAAGCCCTGAAGACACAGACATATGGGTTCTAATACAGGGCTCTGCTCTCGCTCCTGAACATTTTTACTCTTTGGTAAAACACAGGTATCCACACCTAAGCTTTTAAGTGTGGCTGTAAAGATGAAATGAGGTAACATATGGAGAGCTGTTGTCCAGTGCTTGACACAAAGCAAGCACTCAATAATCAGTGCTATCTTCAATTCCTCCTTTCCAATCCCATTATCGCCACCTTCTCCTTCTGGACTGCTCCATCAGCCCCTTGCAATCACTCTGCTGACCTCGTTTTGCTCCTTCCAAATTCATCTTCCATTTAGATTTGTTCCTGCACATCTGACAGTGCTATTTCCTAGCTGAAAACACTCGAGTGGCCCACTCTGTTTTACACACCTTTAAGTCCTGGTTCTCTAAAAGAGTATATACAAGCCATGGTGACCCAGACCCTGCCCATGCTTCTCTCATACCTCACTCTCCAACAACAGTAACCACTTTCAAATTCCCCCCGAAGTACCACAGTGTTTCTGAACTTCATTCCTCTGCTCACCCCAGGTCTTCTCTCTCAAAAACCCCCTCCATTCTCCAAACTGCCTGTTGGGCTTTTCCTTTTTTTTTTTTTTTTTTTAATTTTCCCTCACTAATACCTCAGTTTAAGAGTTATCATTTTGTAGCAAGTCTTTCCCAACTTCCCACGTAGACAGGGGCTCTCACATTTTAGTAAGCATCAGAACTCCTGGAGGCTTTGTTTGAACATAGATTGCTGCATCCCACCCCAAGAGGTTCTGGAGTGGGTCTCCTGAGTATCTGCATTCCTAACAAATTCCCAGGGGCTCATACTCTGAGAACTGCTGCCTGATGCCATCTCTCTCATTACACTCACCGCTCTGTATTCGAGTGTCCCATTCCTATGTCTTTCTCCTGTGAACCCCTGAAGACAGGACACACTAAACCACACTGCTAACCACAGACCCCGTGTAAAGTTATGTGGGCCCTGCCACAAAGCTGTCCCTCTCTCCCAATTACTCTCACTCCATCACTCGTGCCACAACTTTATGGTCACCAAAGGCTTCCTCTCTAGGAGCCTCCCCAGATCTCCCTTTGTGCCTCATTTCCAGAAGGTCACCAAGTCTTGCTGGCTGCTATTAAGGGGGTGGGGGGTGGGGGGGAGGAGATGGGAAGAGAATCCTAAGCAGTATCCATGCTCAGCACAGAGCCTGACACAGGGCTTGATCCTACGGCCCTGAAATCATGACCTGAGCCGAAATCAAGAGTTAGACGCTCAACCAACTGAGCCACCAAGGCGCCCCTAGAGCCTGTGACTTTTGATCTTGGGGTGGCGAGTTCAGGCCCCACACTGGGCATGAAGCTTACTTAGGGGAAAAACAAAGGAAGCCACAGTGGTAATATTCAGAGTAAAGAAAGCACACTGCGCCACTGCTCCTGCCGCTGCTGGCATCCACCTCCCAACACCGGCGAGCAGCGTGTGTGGTGGGCGTCTGGGCTTCACCTTCATTTGCGCCAGCTGCTGCTGCTGCTGTTGCTGCTGCAGCCTCCGGAGGGCCTCTTGCTGCTGCTGCCTCTGGCGCATTAACTCCTTCTGCCTCTGCAGCTCCAGCTCCTTCCTCTTCCGCTCCTCCTCTTCATGCCGGAGTCGGGCCGCCTCCTCTTCCATTCTCAGCCGGTTCTCCTCTAATCGACGCTGGGCTTCTTCTTCTTCCCGGGCCCATTTTGCAGCCTCCTCCTCCTTCCCAGAAAGAAAAATAAAAGAGAATAAAATTTGTTAAAAAAAAAAAAAAAAAAGTCTGAATCACTTTTGAAGGCTTATAGATACACCAGAAAAATCAGGAACTTTGTTTATGATGATGTAAGACGGAAGATTTCTTTTAAAATCTATTTACAATAGCCACAAAAGCCTAGAATGCTCACAGGATAAAATTATAATTTATTTGGGGCGCCTGGGTGGCTCAGTCAGTTAAGCGTCCGACTTCAGCTCAGGTCATGATCTCACGGTCCGTGAGTTCAAGCCCCGCGCTGGGCTCTGTGCTGACAGCTCAGAGCCTGGAGCCCATTTCAGATTCTGCGTCTCCCTCTCTCTCTGCCCCTCCCCTGTTCATGCTCTGTCTCTCTCTGTCTCAAAAATAAATAAACATTAAAAAAAATTAAAAAAAAATTATAATTTATTTGCTAATTTCGCCATAAAAGAAATGTCACTTTGACCATTTGTAGTAAGTACTGATCTGAGAGATCACCCGCCGACTGTAGCAAAGCTTCTGGCAACTGTTCCTCCGTTAAGGCAGAGTTAGCTTTTCAGGATGCTGAGTTTGAAAACCTACCAGGACCTTGCAAGGACAGATTACCAGGAAAGCCTCACCCAGTTGTGGAACCAGAGCAACCTTACAAGATCATTTAAATTCCATCCCCGATTCACACCTCTGGAGGTCCCACAGGTCCTTTGGAACATCTCTCCTTGACCTATTGTCCCTCCCTCTACTACTCTGTCCTGTACCTTGGCTCATTTTCCTTCTGCTTCCCTTCTTCAAAGCCATTCCACTATGCCCTCTGGAACGCTCCTCACCTTCCTCCACAGAGTCTGCTTACTGTGCCTACAATGCTGGTTTTTCCTGATAGCACATTCCCCTTCATTTTCCAAAACTGAAGGCAGATGTCAACTACTCTATGAATGACTTCCCTAGTCTTTAGGAGGCAGACTTCCCCTCTGCCTTTTTTCTTTCCTTTTTTTTTTTTTTTTTTTTTAAAAATAGCCTTCACATCCAGTGTGGAGCCCAAGGCAAGACTTGAACTCACGACTCTGAGATCAAGACCTGAGCTGAGATCAAGACTTAGACACTTAACCAACTGAACCACCCAGACACCTCCCTGCTCCCCCACCTTTTCATGATCTCCAATTATACCCTGTCCTCCTGTTTGCTCCTATACCACCTGTGTCAACAATTATTTCTACCTATCCAACAACCATTCCTTTTAGGTGTCTTCCTTATAGACAGAGCCTCTATGTCACCTCAGAGGTCCAAAATGCCAGATTTTGCTTCCAATGTAACTAGAATCATGTGATATGATTTAGGCCAAAGGGATGCCTGCTGGAAGGCTTCTAGAGAAGATATTCTTCTGAAACAAAAGAAGCACAAGAGAAGGGCCATTCCCTTACAGGCTTTCCAAGGATATGGTATACAAAACGCCTAATCAGGACATGAAAAATCTAAAGTTAAAAGTCAACCCACCTAAAAAACAGAGCAGAAGTCTGCAAAGGACGCGGATCCTTAATGACACCTCTGAGTTACTCAAGTCGTAACTGCCTTACTTGACATGTGATCTGTTGTTTAAACTATTTTAATGGGTGATGGGCATTGAGGAGGGCACCTGTTGGGATGAGCACTGGGTGTTGTATGGAAACCAATTTGATAACAAATTATATTTAATAATAAAAAAAAACCAACTATTTTTAGGTGAATACTTTGGTGTTGCAGCTGATGTATCCTAACTGTGGCATTTATTTCTTGTACAATCATCACCAACATAGCCTGTGAACTTCTGAGGACAGAAACAATTTCTTTAAAAGTTTCACATTCTACCAGAGAAACATGCCCAGTAAGCGGCATATAGTACCTCAACCAAACATGTTAACTGTTAAATGAATAAACCAAATGACAAATCAATACACAATGTACCCTTGAGGCTCTCTACCTCTAATTGTATTTAGGTTGTTCAAAGAGCTTCAATCCAGAATTTAGCCAAAAGCAGGTTATCTCCAGCTTGCGTCAATCTACACCTAGAAGTGTGGATTGCCCATAGTAATTTCCTTCCAGAGAGTATAGTACGTGGGGACAAGAGTAACTTTACAGCGGAGAAAACAAACAAGCATGGCCGCAGCCAGGTGACCAAGGTCTACACCAGTGGTCATTAGTCATGTTGATAATATGCACCCTTGATAGAGGATGATGAAAATGGCACTTTGCCTTTGTGTGATCTACTTTACAAATACCCATAACCTCAGTTTAATTGTGAGAAAAACGTCAGATAAATTCCAATAGAGGGTTAACCTAATACTGACCATTAATTATTCCTTAAAACTGTCAAGTCATCAAAAACAAGGAAAGCCTGAAAAACTGTCACAGTGAAGAAGCAGCTAAGGAGACAACTAAATGTACTATTTTGGATTTGGGATCTGGGAACAGAAAAAGAACACTGGGAGGAAACTGAGGAAATGTGAAAAAACCATAGACTTTAGTTTAAAATAATGGATCTGGGGCGCCTGGGTGGCGCAGTCGGTTAAGCGTCCGACTTCAGCCAGGTCACAATCTCGCGGTCCGTGAGTTCGAGCCCCGCGTCGGGCTCTGGGCTGATGGCTCAGAGCCTGGAGCCCGTTTCCGATTCTGTGTCTCCCTCTCTCTCTGCCCCTCCCCCGTCCATGCTCTGTCTCTCTCTGTCCCAAAAATAAATAAACGTTGAAAAAAATAAATAAATAATAAAATAATGGATCAACATTGGTTTACTGTTGACAAATGTACTGTACTAATGTAAGATAATACTAGAAGAAGCCATATTATCAACCGAACGTTTTTGAAAATCTAATTAATACTGTTCTAAAAATAAAGTCTCCTAAATTAAAAAAAAAAACAAAAAAAACAAAGTTCTTAAACATTAAAAGGAAATGCTTTAGGTGTTCTGGCTGGCTGCAGAGGCAGAATGGCCTGGCTGGCCTGGGACTGGATAGTGGTGACTGCTCATAGCCTGTGAAAATACCACGCAGCACTGAACAGTGCACTTTAAAAAACTGCAGAGCACCCTCAAGCAGAAGCAGTGAACTTGCAGATCTCACAGCTGGTATTTTAAAGGCCTTTAGATTTCTGTCCAGTACTCTGAGGGTTTCTTGGTTCTTTGATATTTCATTCAGCTTTTATAATTACACGTGGAACAGTCATTATAAAAGTAGTAAGAGTTAGGTCTCACGGTAATTTTAAGTCAACAGGCCATCCTCGCATCCAAACACTTTCTAATCACAAACCCCTAGCTTCAAAGAAGCAATGAGAAGAGCAAGCCAGGTGTCACCTGCTTGCGTAACAACTCCTCCTGCTTCCGCCTTTCCTCCTCTTCTCTCCTCCGCTCTTCCAGTCTCCTAAGAGCTTCTTCTTGCTGTTGTCTTTCTTCCTCTTCTCGCTGTCGCCTTAATGCAATTTCTTGCTCCCTTTGACGTCGCAGAGCTTCTTCCTAAATTTAAAAAAAAAAAAAAAAAAAAAAAAAAAAGGTGTGTGGGGGGGAGGGAGGACAAGGGAGGGAGGGAGAGAGAGAAAGAGAGAGAAAAACTCTGGATCTCAATATATCCCATTATAATTTGAAAAGAAATAGACTATGTGCTAAGGTTCTTTAACAGTAAATATAAAAAGGATATAATCAGGATCTAGAGTAAAAAGTAAGTATGTGAGTTAGGAGACAGACATATCAACCATTAAAATAATTTGTATTTGAAGTATTAGTAGTTACACAGCACTATAATGAGAGTCTACCCTGGGTTCTACATTAGCTACATCATTTACTGATTAACCCCAGAAAGGGCCACATGAGGCCTCACACTTTGGCTTCTCTGCTGGTACCATTAGTCCTCCTTTTATCTATCAATCAATCAATCAATCAACCGGGAACCTAGAACACAGATCAAATCACCATAGCAATCCAAAATGCCTGGTGTCGTAGGAATAAGTTCTCTAGTCAGAAGTACTGAGTAAAGCCATGTATTCTAGAACTTATTCTGAAGAACAAAGTCGCAAGTACACAGAAAAGGGTCTCATCGTCAAAATAATTTAGGAAATACTGAGCAACACAGGATTCAACTGATTTCTTTACTGCAATACTTCTTAGAGCCCTTACAAGCTAGTGTAGAATGTAACTCTAAGAAGTATTAGTAGTTCAAATCTAATTTCAGCATGGACCTTTTTGTTTTTCACAGAGTACTTCTTGGGGCCAACAATGGGATGAAATGTGAGATAACACTGCACTTAGGAGCTATTTCAGAGTGGATTCTTTCAACTGGGATAAGTAAAAAATCCCAACAGAGAAACAGGTCGAGCAAATGAAAAGAGAATTCACAAAAAAAGATACATAAGTGGTTAAAATACATGAAAGCCATTCGACACTGGTCATAAATACTTAAGTCGAGCTTCCCATTGAGTGTGGAGCCTGCTTAAGATTTTCTCTCTCTCCCTCTCTCTGCCCCTCTCCCCTGCTCTCTCTCTCTAATAAGTAAATAAAAAGAAACAAATAAATAAATAAATAAGCAAGGACTTAGTTACTTCTGAAATCTAACTGAAAATATTAAAAAAAAAAAAAAAAAAGCAACTCCAGATCTACCCGGACTGAAACTAGCAGCAGGGGCTGCTAGCGGGTAACAGACATTTATTCTAAAGGAAGTGACTCTCCTAAATTTCTAATCTCGATCCTGCTGTTAACTCCTTCCCAACTTCAAAAGACCGTCTCCGAGAACCATGAATCTGGTTTAGGGCTAATGCTGGGGTCAGCGCTCTCCAAGGTATACCTGTTTCCTTCGGGCGAGCTCTTCCTCTTCCCGCCTCTTCCTTTCTTCCTCCTGCTGCCTCCGAAGGATTTCCTCCTGTTGTCTCCGGAGTTCTTCTTGCCTCTTTCGCTCCTCCTCTTCCCGTTTTGCCCTCATTTCTGCCTCTCTTCTCTCCTGTTCTAGCTGTGATGACATGAAAATACTCTTAGAAACTTAAAGCCAAGCACAGAAACACTCCAACATGACTGACCACTGCCATTAAGAGAAACTGGAAGGTGCAGACACTACACCACTCACAGGTGCCTGTACTGCAGCTGAGTGATGAAACCAGCTCTGTAAGAACTAAGCTCTGGGGGCACCTGGGTGGCCCAGTTGATTAAGCGTCTGACTCTTGATCTTGGCTAAGGTCATGATCTCATGGCTTCATGAGTTTGAGCCCCACAGCGGGCTCTGTGCTGACAGCACAGAGCCTGCTTACGATATTCTCATTCTCATAGTCTCTCTCTCTCTCCTCCCCCTCTCCCACTCGTGCTCTCTCTCTCTCTGAAAAAATAAACTTCAAAAACGAAAAACGAGAACTAAGCTCTGATATGTCCCAATAAGCAGAACAGTGTTCTGCTCTTCTAAATTGAATGCACTCTCCCTGACATTTACCTGCCTCCTCGCTCCACACTACCATACCTGATCTTCTAGGGATGGGTGAAAGTGGCCAATACAAGAGTCACGTCAGAATTCTTTTGGGGCAGCACCTCTTTGCTCATCTCTAACAAAGGATTTTCTGACTGAAGATCTACTGATTTTCTTCACATCTACTGAAGATTTTCTGACTGAAGTGTCTACACTGTTAGGCTTCAACAGCAATGTTATAAAGCTGGTAGCATGAATCATAGAGTTCTTTAAAATTTGAAGAACTACCACTTAACAAATTCTATCATTTACGGTTCTGAGATACCAGCTCAACCCAGACCCTAGTCTCCAAGCCCAGCCCACGGCCACACGTACATTTCAGGCCTTCACCTCCTTTTTTTTTTTTTTTTTTTTTTTTTTTTAAGAGGCAGCAGGCAAGCACATGCATGAGCAGGGGACAGGGACAGAGGGAGGAAGGGAGGGAAAGAGAGAATGAATGAATGAATGTATTTCAAGCAGGATCCTCACTGTCAGCACACAGCCCAATGCAGGGCTTGATCTCATGACCTGAGCCAAAACCAAGAGTCAGATGCTCAACTGACTGGGCCACTCAGGCGCCCCTGAGCCTTCACTCTCTCAACCACATTTCTAAGAGTCCCTTACTTGTCTTCCCAGCATACAGTTTTGCCCACATTCCCCAGCACAACATCTTAAGCTCCACCAAAAAAAAAAAAAAAAAAAAAAAAATCACTCCCGGGCTTACATTTAACATCATCCTTCACCCTGAAAATAAATCCTTACTCTCTAACATGACATGTGTAAGGGCACTCGTGACTGGCCTGCCTCATCTTAGCCTTCTCATCATGTATCCCTCAGACACACCATGGCTCCAAGCCAAACCAAATTATTTAGCTGCTTCCTGAACCAGTATGTTCTCAGGCATTTCTGAGCCATTACAGGAATTATTTCTTTCAAGTGGGTTAAATTCTACTATTCTTCAACTGAAAATTAGTGTATGTATTTCTGTCCATCAGCAGTGTCACCCAATTCATGATGCCCACCTAAGTGGGTGAGAGTAGGTAGTATTTTGTAACTGTGTTACTTGCCTGATTGTCATTGCCCTCGCTCCTTCAACACACATACCCCAGACACAAAAGACTGCAAATTCCTATCCTTTATCCCATGTGTTCCCACCACAAAGCACTACAGTACTAGAAAACTCTCAAGAATTATTTGAATTATGGTCTCTCACTTGTTTATGGAGACAGACTCTGACCATGAACCCTTTCTACATTCTGGGCACTCTAAGGACTATCACTACTGCAGAGGATAAGAACACATTAAGTATAAAATAGGAACGAGATTTTCCCTGAGGAATGAGAACCCAAAAGTCATTACAATGACGTAAGTGTTGATAAGACATCCTCAGCTGGCAAGATTCCTTGCTCCTCCAGAAAATGTGAATGGAACATAGAATCTAATGTTAATGTTGGAACTTTTCAGCCACATGTCTGGAGACACTAAGAAATATAAACTAACATCACTATAAAGATTCGGTGTGGGAATTCAAGCCATAAATCAAGGGTCTAATAAGAACGCAGTGTATATTTTCTTAGGTTTTAGTATTTGTAACAGGTGTTTACACCATGAATAATGTAATTAAAGTATCCATATAATCATAATCATAAATGTGTTAACCAACCAATTTTAATTGATTTAATTTAAACTTGCTAATTTTAATTGTTTGAGGTCTTTTCTGGGAGAAAAGGGAATAATAAGGTTAGAATACGAAAGTGCTTATAACAGGTAAGTACAGTAAACTAACAGGGCAAAGCCTAAGTGGCCAGAGAGACAGAGATGTCAGTAAACAAACCCCTGTGTCTGACAGCTGGAAAGCATGCTTTATTACAGAAGAATAAGGTTCAGACCTTTGCAGCTTTGGCCTTCTCCATCTGCTGAAGCTGTTCAAGGGCAGGTCCTGGAGTCGTGGTGTCAAGGGGAAGATCCCATACACTACCACTTTCCCAAACTGTAAGACAACAAGGGTTAAAATGAGGAATATCAGAGCTTATGTACATGGTCACATCTCCACAAGCATAACGAAAAAAGCTATTTCCCTGTCCCTGAATAAGCTCCATCATACAAATCTGGGCTGCTTTTAGGTAGACTGAACTGCATATGGGCTCTGGTTTAAATCAGTATTCTTCAACACATCTGGAAGAAAAGAAATTACCAGGCATGTACTGGGAAACTAATTTCATCCTCAAAAACCCTACTTCTGTTCACACACCCCATTTTTACTGATGAACATGCTAAGGGTTGGGGGTAGTTCTGTAACATTCCCAAGGACACATACCATGCACATGGCCATGCCAGGATTTAAATCCCAGTGCATTAGACCCTAAAGCCCACAGTATTTCCAGTAGCCATACAACCTCTTATCGCAAACCAAGAGGAGTGGGGTCAAGAGAGGTATGTAACTGTGAAACTGGAGAGAACTGAGTAGTTGCATGATACTGTGAATGTGTTCTATGCCACTGAATTGTTCATCTAAAAATGATTAATTTGGGGGCGCCTGGGTAGCTCAGTCTGTTAGGCGTCCAATGTGGGCTCAGGTCATGATCTCGCGGCTCATGAGTTTGAGCCCCACATCAGGCTCTGTCTGATAGCCTGGAACCTGCTTCAAATTCTGTGTCTCCCTTTCTCTCTGCCCCTCTCCTGCTCGTTCTCTCTCTCTGTCTTTCAAAAATAAATAAGCATTAAAAATTTTTTCTTGGGGCACCAAGGTGGCTCAGTCAGTTGAGCATCCGACTTTGGCTCAGGGCATGATCACTCAGTTTGTGGCTTCAAGCCCTGTGTCATGCTCTGTACTGACAGCTTAGAGCCTGGAGCCTGCTTCGGATTCTGTGTCTCCCCCTCTCTCTCTGCCCGTCCCCAGCTCATGCTGTCTGCCTATCTGTCTGTCTGTCTGTGTCTCTCTCTCTCTCTCAAAAATAAATAAACATCAAAAAAATTTTTTAATTTTCTTAAATCGTTAATTTTATGTTATATGAATTTCATGCCAAAGAGAAAGAGGTACAGCTGGAGGAAGGGAGGCCTCTGGAAAAGCTGGGCAAGTCTCACAAATCACAATGGGTCCTGCTGACCTGAAAGGCAGCACAGGGTCAAATGCAGAAGTAAACAAATAAAGTCTTCTGAGTCTGCTTTCCTACTGCCAGCAAAAGGTCCACGGACACCACTTTTCAGCATTCTCTATTCCCTACACTCCTATTTCTATACTATAAATTATTGTTTGTATAAAACCAATGGACAATTTTAAAGGGCCTTGACTGTATCATACCCAAAAAGAAACTGTTCAATAAGGTACTTAAAAATACGTCTCCCAACATTGGAGAATATTTTAACATCACAACTATAAATGACTACCAAAAAAAAATCAAGTACACAGAGCAGGAAAAGTTGATGATAATCAGTCCTTCTCCTGCTATAATCCCCAAGATCAATGTTAGTAAAAGAACTATAGCCTGAATAGCTCAATGGCTCTAAGAAAAATCCGCCAATCTTGTGAGTTTGAGCCCTGCATCAGGCTCTGTGCCGACAGCTCAGAGCCTAGAGCCTGCTTCAGATTCTATATGTGTGTGTGTCTCTCTCGGCCCTTCCCCACTTGTGCTCTTTCTCTAAAAAATAAACATTAAAAAAAGAAAGAAAGAAAAGAAAAATCTACCAATGCCCATGGTTCCTGAGAATTGTCAACATTAACTATAACCTCTTGTAAGGATTTGTCTACGGTTCACTCAAACTACCTACTTCTGCAGGTATCAGACATGAAAAACCAAAAGTGTTCCAGCAATATCAAGGCTTTAAACAACAAAAAAAAATCTCAGCCCCAAATTTCCTAATTTGATGTAAAAAGATCAGAGAATGAAATAGGGTGTTCACTTTAAAGCAAGCTTTCCTCGGGGTGCCTGGGTGGCTTAGTTGGTTAAGCGTCCGACTTAGGCTCAGATCATGATCTAATGGTTCGTGATTTTGAGCCCTGCATTGGGCTCTGTGCTAACAGCTCAGAGCCTGAAGCCTGCTTCATATTGTGTCTCCCTCTCTCTGTCCCTCCCCTGCTCGCGCGCGCACTCTCTCTCAAAATTAAACAAACATCAAAAATTTTTTCAATAAAATAAAGCAGGCTTTTCTCATCCCAAAACTTCTGGGTACCTGGAGTGTTAAGCTATGTATTAACCCTTCACTCAAAAGAAGAGACGTTTTTACTAAAGCTTTTTTTTTTCACTCTGGCAGAATAAATCAATCAAAATTTAAAACACTTTCCCACACCAATTAGAGCAACACAAAAAAGAGAGGCTAGCTCAAATTCATGAAATTTATCTACTAAAGACTTTTAGCAAATCTTTAACAGTATAGTTTCAACAGTATTTTCAGTCCTTTTCTGGGGTCTAATGAGACTCTTTGTTAATATTCAATATAAAATGGTTCAAAAATAAATAAAATGGTTCAAAAATGGACACATTTTTTAAAAATTGAATTACAAAGTAAGAGTCTAAATCCTTGGAGCTATACTAAAGGCGAATCTAAATTTTTACCTGTAGGCTGTGAGGCTGTTGGCTGAAGCTCCCAGATAGAACCAGTATCTGGCACTGACACAGACCTAGTTACTGAAGGAATGATGTTCTGATCAGATATTCTGCAAAAAGGAAATAAAAAAATTCACGTGTTCTTGTCATTTGCAAAAAAAAAAATAATAAAGAGAAATTTCTACATGATCTGTAGGTTTTCCAGGCAATATGGCCAGAAAACTCCTTCACTGTTTTAACTAAAATACAACACTACCAAAAAAGCATTTAGGAGAGGAACAAAGATAGAGGCACATTCATCCCACTTCTGGAGTCAAGGTGTTAACAAATGTTGATTTCTAAATAATGAATATACCAACTGTCTTGAAAAAAAAAAAAACACCCCAGAATAAAAAGCCAGTAGAAGTCATAGAGACAGCATGTTATAATGAAAAACCCACAGACCTTAAGTCAAAAGGCTTCATTTTTTTCTATCTCTGAAGTTTTCTGTGTATTATGTCAACCAAGTCCTTCAGCCTCCCAGGGTGTAAACTGGTACCTTAACCACCTACCTAACCTGTTTTCCCCACAAGATGGGTTATGACTCAAAAGAGAAATGTGAAAGGCTTTGGTTAAATTGGACAGTAAGGTTTTTAGGACAGTCAGCGATATACTTGAAGGAAATGCAAGTACTACACTGAATGATAATCTGAAATCTATAATAGAAATTTAAGGCTTCAAGCATAATTTCCTTTTCCTCAGACTTATCTTAGGGGCTTTTGGGTTCTGGAAAATTTTAACTCTGTGTGGCAATGTTCATATCTCTTTTGACATACCATGGGTGAAATGAGATTAAACTTCTAGACTATAATTTTTTTATTGCTGGTTCTATAAGAATATACTACTTCTCAAATGTTTTCTTTATTCCTTGGTTACTATTCCAAATTTATCCTCTATGAGTAAAGAGACTAAAAATGCTTCATTGACAGATTATTATTTTTAAAAACTATATCCTGTTTTTATACACAATACACAAAAATGTGTCGTGTGTGGGTATTTTGATATCAGAGTTCACACGATACCAAATTTCCTTTCTTCTCTTTAACACACACACACACACACACACACGTACGTGACCCATCATGGGGTGACCACCAACCTCATCTTCAGAGCCTGGAACTGTTGGAGAAGAAGTGCCAACTGTTGTTGCTGCTGCGAAGACAGGGCTGCTTTCTGTTGTTGAGCCAAAACCTGCGCATATTGTTGTCTTCAAAAAGTAAAATAAAGCATAACCTGTCTATCCACATTTAGTGCACTTTACTGAGACACTAAAAGACTAAAAGACACTAAAGACGCTAAAAGGCCAGTCCACCACCCCCCAAAAATACCATGAGAAAGAGCTATCAAGTATATTTTAACAACGCTTCATGGTAACGACAGTTACACAGAAAGTTGTCTACTTCATCCTAGAAAGAACTGAACTTATAGACAACATATATATCCTCAGGATGTCGTCTATAAGAGGATAGAAAAAAAAAATCACAAAATGTCAAAAACTGGCAAACTCTCTGAAAATAATAGCCTTTCATCAGAAACCAAGTGAAAAATAAACAGATTCAGGGAAACCGGGTGGCTTAGTTGGTTAAGCGTCTGACTTCAGCTCAGGTCATAATCTTGTGGTTTCTGGGTTTGAGCCCCATGTTGGGCTCTGTGCTGACAGCTCAAGGCCTGGAGCCTGCTTCGGATTCTGTGCCTCTCTCTCTCTGCCCCTCCCCAGCTCATGCTCTGTCTCTCATTCTCTCAAAACTGATTAAACGTTAAAAAAAAAACTTTTTTAATAAAACAGAGTCAAACTAATACCTATTTCCAAATGAAGCACCCTTTCCAAAACTAAAATCACTTGTATAAAAATTCTCAAAATTTATGTTTCAGCTTGGAAAATCTGGGTTTTTTTTCCCCCCACTAGATCAGAGGTAGACAATTTTTATCTGTAAAGAGCCAGACGGTAAATATTTTAAGTTTGTAGGCCATATGCAACTACTCAACTCTTCTGCTGTAGTGCAGAAGCAGCCACAGACAATATACAAATGGGTGTGGCTATGTTCCATTAAAACTCTGCTCATAAAAAGGTACCAAGCTGGTTTGCCAATCTTTGCACTAGATGACAGCAAATCTTACTTCCTCTACCAAAGGGACACACAATCTAAGTGAGTCTGCTATCATTCCACACCACTACTAACAGTAGAAATCTTTACTTCTTCCTGCCCTCTCATCTATGTTTTTTCTCTGTGACATTCACAGTTGAGCCAGCCATTTAGGAGGCGTTTGAGTCTTAAAATGCTTGTTGTTTCTTGCTTTAGAAGGCAAAGAGCTTGCAAGATTATAGTTATATGTCATTTTCTGCAAATTTATGGTAGGTAATAAGAAGATAAGACCAAACTCCAAATACATAGTGGTAACATGTCACTAGATGGGTAACTGAAGTATCCTATCAACTCTTAGTTCTCTGCTGTAGAAGGTGAAACTTAGGAAGTTCTACCTAAAGGCACTCTGAATTCTGCACTACCACCTACAGCATTACTGCTCTTACTGTATCAAGAACTGCTGGTACTGAAGGTGCTGCATCTGGTACAAGGCCGTGAGCTCCTGCTGCCTGGTCAGTCGTTCCTGGTCCAACTCTCCCTGGGAGCAAAGGGGTGGGAGAAGAAATACCACTGAATAAATTGCAAAGAGTCTAAAAGCCATTTACTACATATATCTGAGAGCAAACTGAATCTGAGATCTTCACATTACACTCCACCTTTCTGCCCAAAACGCTTAACTATTGCAAAAACTCAGCGTCTTTAAAAGCTGAACAGTGCCACCTAGCAGAAGAAGGTGGTATCTGCATTTTAAGAGATTCCCTGTAAGGAATTTCCCGTAAGGTAAGGGTCCTTACGTCAGAAGCTGTCCTCCCCTCCTACTTTTGAACCTAAATGTTGTACTGTACATACAGTCATTACTGTAACTAAAAAATGTATAATTTCCCAATGTTAAAAGTGATTCTTAAATTTGGGAATCCTGTAGAAATTAGAGAAATGGAACAAAACAGAAAGGAGTAAAATTATCTAAAGCTAAAAGGGAAAAAAAAGTTAAAAGGAAAGGTTACAGAATTTTATAATGGCTCATAATGAACAGGAAAAGCAATATAGAAGTAGGTCTTCTTAAGGACGCAGAGAAAATTTTAATTTAAACAAAATACGAAAAATCTTTGAAAACTAATTCTCCACCCCAAAATTAGGTGTTTCTATTGCTATTAATACATCATGAGTTAGAAAAAATAAGCTGTTGTTTAGTTTATATTTCAAATAACATGGCTGGAATTTAAATTTTGCAAAGTTAAAACTCGGAAAAATAAAATGTTATGTAAAATGTTATGTAAAATAAAAGAAATAATAAAAGCATAAGGGTAACACAGACTACGGTAAATCATTAGTGAACAGTTTACATCTTTATTGTGCACAGATCATGGTTTGAGATGAAACATTTGATACACAGTTTCTTGGGGGTAGAGATCATCTGAAATTCAGGGACATTTTTCTTTTCCACTATACACTGAAGATTGGAAGCTACACTAGGTTAATGTCAAATTTCTACATAAGGGGGCACCTGGCTGGCTCAGTCAGTACAGCATGTTAACTCTTGATCTTGGGGTCAAGAGTTCAAGCCCCACACTGGGTGTAGAGCTTACTTTTATTAAGGGGTGCCTGACTGGCTCAGTTGGTAGAGCATGCGACTCTTGGGGTTGTACGTTTGAGCCCCATGTTGAGTGTAGAGATTACCTAAAAATAAAATCTTTTAAAAAATAAAAATAAAATGTCTACATAAAAACCTACACTTCAAGGTATATTCATCATCCAGGTGAACTCTTATCAGGGCTATTCAGGGATTAGCAATCATAGCTGACAGAGACACAGCTTGCCATGGTTCTTCCTGTTAAGCAGTCTAATGGAGGCTCAGCCCCTGTAACTGGAAGTCAGGCAATGGGCAAGGGATGAACTTTCAAAAGTTCTGAGACATGCACGATAACTCATCCCAATTTCAGAGAATGGAAATAAAGTTCCAACTTGGTATATAAATTAAATGTTTATACAATAATACATAATACAATTTTCCCTTGTATTTACAACAGAAATGTCAGAAATAATTCCCCTCATCTAGGAATCTTCACTGTTCTCCAAATTACAGGAGGTCTCAACCCATCACGGACTGACATCAATTACTGGGTCAAGATCAACATTTACATGTGAAAGAAGAGGAGGGGAGGGGAGGGGAGGGAAGGGGAGGAGGGGAGAGAAGGGGGGGGAGGGGAGGGGAGGAACCGGAAAAGGAAAAGGAGGGAGTGAAAGGAAAGAAGAGAAAGGAAAGGGAATAGAGAGGGAGAGAAGGAGAAAGAAAGCAAGAAAGCAAGAAAGAAAAAAGTGCATGGCATAAAATATTATAATGGGTGCCTGGGTGGCTCAGTCAGTTAAGGGTCCAACTCTTGATCTCAGCTCAGGACGTGATCTCACGGTTTCATGAGTTCGAGCTCCACATCGGACTCTGTGGTAACAGTGCAGAGCCTGCTTGGGATTCTCTCTCTCCTCTCTCTCTGCCCCTCCCCCATATGCACTGTTTTTCTCTCTCTCTCTCTCTCTCTCTCAAAATAAACATTAAAAAATTTTTTAAATATTTTGTGAAGCTTATTGCACAAATATGTATATGTGTGTACAGTTATGAATATACATACAGTATATATGAATGTACAGAGGAGTGGTGTAAAACTTTTTTTTTTTTTTTTACTATGGGCTATGGCCAAATAAGTTTGACAGCTGCTATTCTCACCTATGAACTCCTCTGACCATAGAAGTTGTGCCCTATTTACCTTCATCTCATAAGAACCTACCACAAGGCCTAGCACAGGCCCTCAATATGCAGTTGATGAATAAATCAATGGTGAATGTTACTGCAGAAATGCAATGTTCACACTAAACGTTTTTAACTGTGGCCACTTCTGACTATGGCAGCCCCCTGACATCCCAACCTGGAGAAGGAAAAGTAAGGCAGATCCACAGCCCTCCCAAACGAACTCTATAGGAAGAGGCCCAGACGCAGCTACAGAGGAGTAAGAAGATCTGCCCTTCAAAGGCCTTCCAGTGCCAGTACACAACGAAGGTTACATTATGATCCAGTTTTTAGTTAACATACCAATAACTAACATTAAAAAAAGAAAAAGTCTTCAAAATATTCAAAGCACTGGAATTGTCTACTAGCAACATTTATTTGCTTTAAGGTAAACCTAAGACAGAAAATGTATGATTCTGAAAGCAAGAGGCAAACAGAGAGGCGGGAAGGAAAGGGGAGGAGAGGAGAATGTGCATTCTAACTAGAAGCAAAAAGAAACTCCAAAGAAGTCACCTAACTGAAGCATCTTGGATAAAAGTAAAAGCTCGGGGTTGGGGGGGGGGGGCGGCCTAGAGGGATCAGTTGGTTAAGGGTCCGACTCTGGGTGTCAGCTCAGGTCATGATCTCTACACTGCCAGCACAGAGCCTGCTTGGGATTCTCTCTCCCCCCCTCTCTGCCCCTCCCCAACTTGCGCACGCACGCACACACGCACACGTGAACTCAGTATCTCTCTCTCAAAATAAATAAACTTAAAAAAAAAAAAAAGGTAAAAGCTCTGAAGTGAGCTTAGAAAAGTAAGGAGCCAGAACATGTAGTAGCTGGTAGGCAAGTCAGGATAAGATGTTTTTTATTCTACACCTGCTGGAAAGCTACTGAAGGATTTTGTTTCTTTAGAATTTGGAGACCGGGGGCGGGGGGAGGGAGGAGGACACAGGTATTTGAGTTTTGAAAAGATCATTATGGACAGGTATGCAGTCTCCAATCAGACTGCCCACTGCCATTTCAATTACTTTCAAAGAACTACAGTTTCTTCCTCATTAGACACAGTATCTAGGTTGTGCTTACAAAGAGAAGCAAGTGTTTCTGCATCTAGCATGTGTTCTGAGTGACCTATACGGTACTTACCATATGAGGAGGGGGAGCTGGACCGGGAGAGAAGGGAACCCTTCCCCACATTTTCATGATATCACCAAGAGGTTGGAAGCTTTCATCACACGCTCTCTTCACCAATAAAGACATGGTAAAATAGCCCGCCTGAAACCATTCCGCCATCTCCTGATTATTGAAGGGACCTAGAATAGCACCATTTAAACAGAAGGGCAATAAAAATCCTTTAAGACTGAAGAGGAAAAAAATATTTCCTAAGTCTGATCCTCATCCAGAGGTACAACTTGTTTCAGGTAACACCTGTCAAATACTTGATACAATATTTTAATTCAATTTATCTCCAAAAGTGGTAAACAGGCTTCTAACTAATAAAATACAACAGAAATGATTTTGAAATAAAACTTATGTCTATATATCCCAAATTGTATGTGGGGTTTTAATTACTTTAAGGAGCATAACTGTCTCCATCTCACTCAATCTCTACAAATTCATTTCTCAGAAAAGTATAATAAAACTGAAAAATGTGTTGGTTAGACTTTGTATCACTTATGTATAAAGAATATAAACACGTAGGGCTAAATATGCTTTTTTCTAAATTTCACTTTCTGCCAGATTATTAAAGGTTAGGCAAAATATAAATAATCAAATTAAATCAAATTATGAGGCAGACTGGTGGCTTAGTCTGTTAAGTGTCTGACTTTGGCTCAGGTCATGATCTTGCAGTTTCTGAGTTCAAGCCCTGCATCAGGCTCTGTGCTGACAGCTCAGAGCTTGGAACCTACTTTGGATTCTGTGTCTCAATCTCCGTCTGTCTCTCTGCCCCTCCCTGCCACTCAAAAATAACCGAGCATTAAAAAACATTAAGATAGGGGCGCCTGGGTGGCTCAGTCGGTTGAGCGGCCGACTTCGGCTCAGGTCATGATCTCGCGGTCCGTGAGTTCGAGCCCCGTGTCGGGCCCTGTGCTGACAGCTCAGAGCCTGGAGCCTGTTTCAGATTCTGTGTCTCCCTCTCTCTGACCCTCCCCCGTTCATGCTCTGTCTCTCTCTGTCTCAAAAATAAATAAACGTTAAAAATAATTAAAAAAAAAAACATTAAGATAAATTATTTACGTAGGTATGACTAAATCTGGCTTAGGGTGGAGGGAGAGTAACATTCTCTACATGTTTTACAATTAAAAATCAAATATTTTATACATAAAATTAACAGATTCACGCTGATCAATAACAATTAATTAATTCATTCAGCAAATATTTACTAAATACCAATTACATGAGTCTAGGTAATGAGAATACAACAGTTAAATAAAACAAAAGCCTATAATGTCCACTTCCGGGAAGATGGAGTAGATCTACTTTTCCCTGTTCTTCCTGCTAAATACAACTAAAAACCCTAACGTTATATATACAAAGGAAACAAAAGAACACTCTGAACAGTAGAGAGAAGGCAGACTGGCCTTGGTGCCTGAGGAACCACATGGAGGTGAATTCCCTGACCTTTCATTTTACTTCATATATTCCAGAATGAAGAAACAACAAAAAACATGACCCAATATATACATCTGAAAACATGACCCAAGTACATGCTATCTACAAGAAAATCATTTCAAATATAACAATATAGGCAGGTCGAAAATAAAAGGATAGGAAAAGGTATATCATGCAAGCATTAATCAAATTTAAAAAAAAGCTAGAGTGGCTATATTAGTATTTGATAATGTAGACTTCAGAACAAAGAAAATTACCAGAGACAGAGAAGGATATTATATATTAATAAAGGGTCAATCCACCAGGAAGACACAGCAACGGTAAAAGCGTACGCACTGAACAAACCTGCAAAATATGTGAAGCAAAATCTAATAAAACTGAAAAGACAGAGAAATCTCCAGTAACAGCTGAAGGCTTCAACACCACTCTCTCAACAACTGACAGAACTAAACAGAAAACCAACAAGATTATAGAACTCAACAACACCATCAATAAGGTTCAACTGATATTTATAGAACACTCCAAAACAACAAAGTATACATTCTTTCAAGAACCCACAGAACATACAGCAAAACGAACTATATTCTGAGCCATAAATAAATCTCAATAAAATTTTAAAAGCTGAAATTAAATATGATGTGTTTCAACCACAATAAAATAAAGCTAGAAATCATTAACAGACAGGTAACAGGGAAATCTCCAAACCCTTGGAAACCACATAACACACTTCCAAATAATCCATGAGTAAAAGTGGAGGTCTCTTAGGGCAGCTGGTTGGCTCAGTCGGAGGAGCATACAACTCCTGATCTCAGGGTTGTAGAGATTACTTAAAAATAAATAAATATAGGGGCGCCTGGGTGGCTCAGTCGGTTAAGCGTCCGACTTCAACTCAGGTCACAATCTCACGGTCTGTGAGTTCGAGCCCCGCGTCGGGCCCTGTGCTGACAGCTCAGAGCCTGGAGCCTGCTTCAGATTCTATGTCTCCCTCTCTCTCTGACCCTCCCCCGTTCATGCTCTGTCTCTCTCTGTCTCAAAAATAAATAAACGTTAAAAAAATTAAAAAAAAAAAAAAAATATATATATATATATATATATTTAAAGTGGAGGTCTCAATGGGGCGCCTGGGTGGCGCAGTCGGTTAAGCGTCCGACTTCAGCCAGGTCACGATCTCGCGGTCCGTGAGTTCGAGCCCCGCGTCAGGCTCTGGGCTGATGGCTCGGAGCCTGGAGCCTGTTTCCGATTCTGTGTCTCCCTCTCTCTCTGCCCCTCCCCTGTTCATGCTCTGTTTCTCTCTGTCCCAAAAATAAAATAAAAACGTTGAAAAAAAAAATTTTTTTTTAAATAAAAAAAAAAATAAAGTGGAGGTCTCAAGAGGAATCACAAAAAAAAAATACACTGAACTGAACAGAAATAAAAATACTTGTATCAAAATTTGTGGTACACAGTTAAAGAAGGGCTGAAAGAGAAATTTACAGTCTTTATTATAGCTTACATTGGAAAAGAAAGTCTCAAATCAATAATATAAGCATCCACCTCAAGAACCTAGAAAAAGAAAAGCAAAATAAACCCTAAGAAAAAGGAAGGAAATAGTAAAGAGTAGAACTCAATGCAATTGAAAACAAAAAAGTGGGGGGAAAAATCAATGAAACAAAGTTAATTCTTTGAAAAGATCGGTAAAATTAAATCTCTAGCAAGACTGACAATGAGAAAAAGAGAAATGAACAAATTACGAACATCAGGAATAAATCACGGCCTATCACTACAGTACCTGCAAACATCAAAAAGATAGTAAGAGAATATTCTAAACAATTCTACACACAGAGATTTGACATCTTAGATGAAATGGACCAATTCGTCAAAAAACACAAACCACCAAAAATCAACCCTTACTAAATCAGTAATTTAAATAGCTCTGTAACTATTCGGGATACTGAATTTGTAATTTTAAAATTCCCAAAAAACAGGGCATCTGGCTGGCTCAGTCGGTAGAGCAAGCGACTCTCAATCTCGATGTCCTGAGTTCAAGCACCATATGTTGGGCATGGAGCCTATTTTAGAAAATAAATAAATAAAATTCCCTAAAAACAGGTACCCAGGTGGTTTCACTGGAGAATTCTCCAAAACATTTAAAGATGAATTAACACCAATTCTAAACAATCTTCCAGAAAATAGAAAAGGGAGTAACTCCCAGCTCATTTTATGAAGCTGATATTATTACCCTGATACTAAAAGCAGACAATGAGAACACCAAAAAAAAACCAAAAAAACTACAGAACAACATGTCTCATGAACAGAGACACAAAAATCCTTAACTAAACATTACCAAATAGGATGCAGCAATATATGAAAAGAATTACACACCATGACCAAATGGGGTTTACTCCAAGGATGCAAAGCTGGTTCAATATTCAAAATGCACTCAATTTAATCCGCCATCTTAAACTTACTAAAGAAGGAAAGCCACAGGACCATAGAAACAAATGCACAAAAAGGATGTGATAAAATCCAATACCCAATCATGATAAAAACTCTCAAACAATAAGGTACTTCCTCAACTTCATAAAGAGCATCGATAAGGGTGCTGAGTCAGTGAGAGGAGCCTGCTGCTCTTGATCTCAGGGTCATGCATTTGAGCCCCATGGTGGTGTAGAAATTACTTAAAAATAAATAAATAAATAAATAAATAAATAAATAAATAAATAAACAAACAAACAAACAAACAAACATCTATAAAAACCAAGCAGCTGGGGCACCTGGGTGGCTCAGTTAGGCGACCGACTTCGGCTCAGGTCATGATCTCGCAGTTTGTGAGTTCGAGCCCCGCATCGGGCTCTGTGCTGACAGCTCGAACCTAGAGCCTACTTCAGATTCTGTTCAGATTCTGTTCTCCCCTTCTCTCTACCCCTCTCCTGCTCATGCTCTGTGTCTCTCTGTCTTTCAATAATAATAAATAAATGTTAAAAAAATTAAAAAAAAAAAAGAAAGAAAACCAAGCAGCTAACATCATACTTAATTATTAAAGACTAAGTGTTCCCCCTAAGATAGGAACATAGGAAAAAAAAGGCAAATATGTCTGCTCTCACCCATCATATTCAACACAGTGTTGGAAAATACAATAAGGCAACAAAAGGAAATAAAAGGCATAGATTGGAAATGAAAAATTAAAACGATCCCTGTTTGCAGATAACAATGTCTACAAAGAAAATCCTATGGAACCTACCCAAACAACAACAAAAACTCCTAAAACTAATAAATGAGCTCAGCAGGTCACAGACTAATGACAAAAATCCAAAATCCAATTCTATATAGTAGGAATGAACACAAAGACACTGAAATATAATAAAACTTACAATCACTCAAAAAAAAAAAATCAAGTAGGTACAAATCTAATAGAACATGTACAGAATCTATGCTGAAAATGACATAAGTTCATAGACTGGAAGAGTCAACATGAAAAAGATGTCAAGCCTTCAAAACGATACAGAGGTTTAACACTGTTCCTATTAAAATCCCAGCAAGATATATAAACATAGATTTCTGAACACATTTATATGGTAAATATAGACAAGACTATTCTGAAATTTATATGGAAAGGCAAAGGGAACTAGAAAAACTAAAAACTACTTTGCTAAAAATAAACCAGGAGAAAAAAAAAAACGGAAGAAATCCATCTACTCAATTTCAAAACATATTATATAGCTACAGTAATCAAGACTGTGATATTAGTGGCGAGGCAGACACATGGATCCGTGGAATAGAAGAACACAGAAACAGACCAACATAAATATGCCCAACTGAATTTTGAGAAAGGTACAAAAGCAATTCAAAAGAGGAAAGATGGCTTTTCAACAAAAGGTTCCAGAGCAACTGGACATCCATCAGCAAAAAAATAAACTTTGACCTAATTCCCATACGTTATACAAAAATTAACTCAAAATAGACCACAGACTTAAATGAAAAAAACCTAAATTATTCTGGAAAGGAAATTTTGGGATCTGAAGCTAGGCAAAGAGTTCTTCTATCTCTGACTTAATACCAAAAACACAATCCATTAAAGGAAAAAACTAATCAACTGGACTTCATCAAAATCTAAAACTTTTGATCTCTGAAAGACTCTGTTAAGAGGATAAAAAGATTCAGACTGGGAGAAAATATCTGCAAACCACATACCTAACAAAGGGCTATTATCTAGAATATATAAGGAAGTCTCAAAACTCAAAGGTTAAAAAAAGCAAATAATGAGAACACAAGTAAAAAACATGAAGAGATCGTTTACTGAAGAGGATAAACACCAATAAACACATTAAAAGATGTCCAACGTCTTTAGCTGTTAAGGAAATGCAAGCCAAAAACTAGAATGAGATACCACTATAACAAGCCCAAATGGTTAAGGTAAAAAATAGCAACATCAAATACTGTCAAGGATGTGGAGAAAATGAATCACTCACAGATTGCTGGCAGAAATACAAAAATAGTACAGCTCCTCCACAAAACAACTTGGCAGTTGCTTAAAAAAACTAAACATGTCATCACCATACAATCTAGCAATTGCACTCCTGGACATTTATGTCTCAGAGGAATGAAGAGTTGTATTAACACAAAAGCCTATCCATAAATGTTTAACAGCTTTATTATAACAGCCAGAAACTGCAACAACCCAGACGCCCTTCATGGATAAACCGTTAAACAATGATACATCTATATCATGGATGTACTACTCAGTAAATAAAAAGAAGAAATCTACTGATACATGCAACAACCTGTATGAATCTCCAGAGAATTGTGCTGAGTGAAAACAATTTTTTTTCCATTTGATGCAAATGCATTCCATTTCTGCAAAATTCTTGAAATGACAAAATATAGAAATCGGGAAAAGATTAGTGGCTGCCAAGTGTTAAGGAGCAGGAACAGGTGGAAAGGAAATGCATGTGGGCATCCAAGGGCAACAGGAAACGAAAATGTTCTGAATCTTGGGGCACCTGGGTGGCTCAGTCAGTTAGGCGTCCGACTCTGGCTTAGGGTCATGATCTAGAGGTTCATGGGTTCAGGCCCCACATTGAGCTGTCTGCTGTCAGCACAGAGCCCGCTTCGAATCCTCTGCCCGCCCCCTCCCCTCCCCGCCTCTCTCCTGCTTGCACGTGTGCATGCTCTCTCTCTCTCACTCTCTGAAAAATAAACATTAAAAAAAAAGAAAATGTTCTAAATCTTAACTGTATCAAAGTCAATACATTGGCTGGATATGGTACTACAGTTTTGCATGAGATTACCACTCACGGCAATTGGGTAAAGAGTACATAAAATCTCTGTAGTATTTGTTACAACTGCATGTAAAGTTGCAATTATCTCAAGTATATTTAATTAAGGCACACATCTATATTTTATTTTTTAATTTTATTTGAGAGAGACAGGGAAAGAGAGAGGAAGAGAGACTCTTAAGCAGACTCCATGCTCAGTGCAAAGCCTGATGTGGGGTTCAATCACACAACCGTGGGATCATGACTTGAGCCAAAATCAAGAGTCGGATGCTCCACTGACTGAGCCACCGAGGCGCCGTTCCATATATGCTTTAATTAAAACACACAGCCCTGATGGGGCGCCTGGGTGGCGCAGTCGGTTAAGTGTCCGACTTCAGCCAGGTCACGATCTCGCGGTCCGGGAGTTCGAGCCCTGCGTCGGGCTCTGGGCTGACGGTTCAGAGCCTGGAGCCTGTTTCCGATTCTGTGTCTCCCCCTCTCTCTGCCCCTCCCCCGTTCATGCTCTGTCTCTCTCTGTCCCAAAAATAAATAAACGTTGAAAAAAAAAAAAAATTAAAACACACAGCCCTGAATTTGGAAGCACATTTTGTCTCTCCATTTGTAAGCCTTAAAATATCAGATAAACACTTTTGATTGCTTTACAAACAAAACAAAACAAAACAAAACAAAACAAAACATACACACACTTGTCCTGCTCCCAAGCACCTTCCATTCTATGGGGGTGTGAACAGGTCATGAACAAATCAGAACCAGGCAGTAATAGATGTTATGCAGGACAATAGAGGGTAAGGGGACTTAGAGTGGAAAGGGAGTTAGTATGTCACAAAGAGATCACAGGGTGTACTTGGTAAAAGAGTATCATGAAACTGACACTAATATTAGTCAATCAATTTCAGGTTATAAACAAAGAATTCAAAAGCGGAAATCAATCAACAAATTTCTTTTACAACATTCTCTACCCATTCTAACTTATGCATCATACAAATCTTTTTTAAGGGATTAGCTTATAATATGGTACTATCCTTTCTCAGATAGTTCTTTACCATTTATGATGTCAATTCCACTTGAGCAAAACATTCAGGTAAGGTCTTCTATGATTGCCATCACCTTTAATGGGAGGTAAACTGAAGTGCAGAGAAGGTAACTCTTACCTGCCCAATTAACCCGCTGGGAAGCCAGAACTAAGGGCGTCCTAAGCATTTTGTCTGCATCCCTATTATATTTACTATCACATTCCGCCTTGTATTCAAATGATTTTCACTGGACCTCCCTCCCCCCCACCACTGAAATTGCAAAGTATTATGGAAGGAACCTTTAAATAAGTAAGTAAGTGTGTGTGTATGTACACGTACACACACACACACACACAAAGAAAAACTGTAAAAATTGACTTTTTCCACTATTACGCAAATTAACATTAAATAATGACCATCTTATAGGAGATAATGGCTTCAAGTAGAATGGAACGAGCTACCTTGAATTTCTCCCTGAGGATCTTTGTAATACCACTTCTGCATTGCTTCGTGCATCAATGGAATTGAGACTCCCTTAGCTCTGTGCTCTTGCAGTTTTGATGCCAATCTCTCATCATCTAGTGCGCTATCTTGGAGATAAGCCACCATCTTCTCAGCTTGCTAATAGAAAAACAAAAAAAATGGATTGAGGAAACAAACGACCCCAAATTAACACTAGTACACTTAATAAAAATGCCTACCTTTTTTGAACGACTTGATCTGTAAAAGGTAGTACTGTGCAAGAAACACAGCAGGCAACCATTTAATTCTTCCATCAATATCATGAAAATATGTACTATCCCCACTTTATAGAGGGGGAAACTAAGGCTCAGAGAGGTCAAATCTTGCTCAGAGTCTCAAAATTATTAAGCAAAGCAAACTGAAATTAAAACACAAACTGGTAAGGATCAAAGCCCAGGCTTCTTCTAATCAACACATTAAGAAGATTACTTTTAAAACCAGTAAGCCATCGGTCAATTCTGAAACGTATACTCTAAACCCGTAAAAACATGGGTGTTAATACAACAAAGGCTCAATGAATACAATTACAAAAGTTTTACAAGTTTTACTAACACACTGCCCACTTTCTTTCTTTCTTCAAGCATTTCCTGCCACCAACCACCACCCCAGAGCAAAGGAAACAGATTCTTCTGTAGAAAGCAGGTCACCATTTACATCCAACAAAGGTATACTTAATCTCAGGGAAATCTAGAGATGTGAATACGATGTTAATATCCTGAGAGTTTAACTATTCCCAGTTACACTTTAGGTAAAAAATACAGAAGATGCTGTGCCCATCCACAGCTGCTTGTATTTGCCATTTTTGGCATTCCATTAATTTCCAAAAAGAAAAAAGAAAAGCAAACAGCCAAGGGCAACCTCAGAAGAGAAAAAATAACCTGACATAATGACTACTACATAGCAGAAACTTAAAAGCATGAAATGATTTGAAAGACAATTACTCATACAAATAAATACTAGATTTAAAACAACTTTTCCAGTACATAAAATCTAATGCACAAAAGTTCCACTTCTGAATATCTGTTCAATGCTTTTCAATTTTTATGGTGCTTTGAGAGGAGAAAAAAAGAATTGCATGATTTTTACCTGCTCCAAATGTTTGAGGCCCTCTTCATCATCTGGTTCTGTGGACACACTGCCCATACCAGGAGCACCTACGACCGGCGTTTCAACTGGCCGCAGGGCAGGACGAGGACTGGGAACAGGAGGTGGAAGTATGAGAAGGGGAGAGGCTGCATCTGAAGGAATCTGGGACAGGGACTGCTGGACATCAGAAACCGTTTCTAGAAGGGAAAAAAACATAGAAACATGAAAAACCTTTAAACTACGGAGGTTCTCATGAAGAATAACTAGCTCTCCATCAAGTTGGGCCACTCACTAAATGGGCTCAACAGAAAGGTGAATGTATCAAACACTGCAGCTTTTTTTTTTTTTTTTTTTTTTTATTTTGAGAGAGAGAGAGGGTGTTGGGGGGGGGGTGTGGGTGTGGGCGCATGCGTACACGTATGAGCTAAGTAGGGGCAGAGAGAGAAAATGAGAATCCCAAGCAGGCTCCGCACTGTCCTCACAGAGCCCAACACAGGTCAGGAGCCCTGAGATCATGACCTGAGCCAGAATCAAGAGTTGGATGCTTAACCGACTGAGCCAACCAGGCACCCCTCACTGCAGCAACTTCTTACAGAGAAGTGTAGTATTTCTCCCTACGATGACAGCAGTTAACTCTACAGAATGACAAAATATAAGGATTAAAAGGTCCTCCTACAGTGCCTGCCTGTGTCACTACAGCATCTGCCCAACAGTGACACATCTACCTCTTGAAAACAAACAGAATCAGACCATTGTTATCTTTATAACGTGTCTCCAAATAGCAGACTGTTAACAAAGCACTGCAAATCTCCTCAAAAAATGTCGTATCTCACCATCAAAACTTTGATTAAACGTATCTGCATGTCTCTTAAATAAGAACCTATTTCAGGTGATAATAAATGTAATGCAATACATTAGTTTTTAGGATAACAAAGAGCTCCTGGGAGTCTACATGTACAGTGCAGACGGTCTTCTCAATAAGAAAAGAGACCACAAAAGAGGTTCTGTTTTGGGTCCTGTTTCTAACCTCTCAGGATGCAGGCTCTTAAAATAAAAAGGGGGATGAAAGTAATTAGATACAATTGCAGCTTCCCCTTTGGAACCTTATTGGTTCAATTACAGACAGCTTCTCCACATTCCCATTCCTCTCAGTCTTTCCTTTCTTTGCCAAACTCCTTAAAAGAACAGTCTATGCACTGCCACCCACACCTGCTACACTGTGACTTCCACTTCCACCCCTCCAACACAGCTTCTCTCCCAAAGACAAGCAGTGACTCAAAGTCCCCAAATGCAATGGCTTTACCTAGTCCTCATCTTCCGACCTCAGTAGCCTCTGACATTATCTACCCAAGCCTAAACTAAAACCTTCTCCATTCCTTCCTTTCTCTTCACTCTAGTCCACTCTTGTCTCTGAAGATTTTTCTCTGGCTACTCTTTACCTACCCTCTAAAAATGGGAATTTAGCCCTAGATGCCTGATACACATATCCTTTATCCCCCTCACAGATTATCTATCTAGAGTTTTCATCTTTAATGCACATCTATGAAGCTTTCTCAAAATACACATCCGGACTCCATCCTAGGATATCCTAGAGTAAGGTCCCAGGAATGTACATTCAAGAGAAAGAACCACAAGTAATTTGGGGGCACATCGTAACTGAAAAATGACTACTACGTATCAAACAGGTCTCAAAATGGACAAGTCGCACAGTGCCTAATAGAGATTCAAATACTCGCTGAATTCACTCACTAAGCTTTGTCCTGGACATTTAACTCTGAAGAGAAATCTTTGGCTTAAGCCCTCAAAATATTAGTCTACTGAGTAAAAAAAAAGAATAAACAGATCTTTCTAATACTGTATTGCTATGTGAGGAATAGTGTCAATTGTTTAAGAAACTAGAGAAGATACCTAACGTGGCTTGGGAACTTCGGATGGGAGAGAGTTTCAGGCACAGAGAACAGCACATGCTAGGGCACACTTGAGGACCTAACAGGCTGTGAGGCTGGGGAACAGAGGAAGGAGACAGAAGTGGCACTCAAACTGTACAGAGGCGGGCAGATGCCAGGTTATGCAAGGTCTCACAGGCCACGGTAAAGTTGTGACTTTTTATGGAGACTCAATCCATTAACCCTTCAACATCAGGAATTACAATGTCAATTTTAAGTATGTACCAGAAGAAACATGGAAGTAAACATTAATACTACCCACTAAGGCATATGAGGCAAAGTAAAATCAAAACAGTAATACTGGAGAAGGAGATATGTTTTAAGCTTATTCACTAGCAAAGGTGGTAGGACCTCCACAGCTTCATCCATATTCTTTCTGGCCTCTTTTGAAACAACAGCATTTTAGTGTGCCTTCTGGACATACATCCTGCAGCCACTGGGAAGGTAGCTGTCTGATGTGAGAATCAAATTACTGTGGAGGATCCGAAACCCTGTCTGCTCCACTGATAACCAAGGTGACCATGTCATAACCTTGTAGAAAGTGAGATTCCCGAGCTCCACCTTCGTTTCCTCTCTGTTTCGGTGAACTTTGGGAAGGACACGTACATGGGAAGCAGAGTTTGACTAAGTTTACTAGTGAAATAATCTGTTTCAGTAATTCACCACTAGAAGCAGCTCCAGGAGGCATAAACGGAAACCCATCTTACCAATGATCACTGGCCTGGGCAGAATCCTGTTTTAGCTTATCTACTCTCATAAATACATACCATCCCCTCTGCTGGGCACTTTGGTTGGCAGGCTATTTTCCGTCTGACTCTCCTCCTCAGCTTTTTCTGTTTGCTCAGTTTGGGGTTCCTCTTTCCTCTCAAACTGTGGTGCTTCCTGAGGCTGATGGTCTGAAGGAGTACCTGGTCTAGCAGATGATGATGAGGTCTGGGATGTTTCCTCACTAGCTTCTGTAACATAAAGTAATCTTAAATTAGCACCTTAGGAAGCTTTTGATCTGATGAAAAGAAGAAGGTACAAGACAAAAATGAGCCTTACCAACTCCTACTCTATCTGTCTTCTCTCCCTCTTTCCTATTTGTCTTATCAGGTTCTTTGGCTTCTTCATTATGGCTGCTCTCAGAATCGGAGCACTCCCCCCCTTCCTCTACAGGCCGGAAGTCCATCTCCTGCTCTTCTGGAATCGGCTCTTTCTGGACTTTCTGTGTCAAGAAAATAAAGCCGAAGGTCAACAGTACATTTGGCTTTGGTGGAAGGTCGGTGTGTGTCATGACATTTAAAACAGATTTCCTACCTTCAGAGAGAGGAACGCTCCGGAGGAGTCAAATGTGCCCATCTCTTCTTCAGCATCCTCTAGGCACCATTCGGGCAAGCTGTCCCGGTCATCGTCCATGCTTCCACTGCCAGAGCGCACCCTTCGGTAACCCCGTTCATCATCCCGATCTCGAAAATCAAACTCAAACCTTCGCCGTCGTTCCATGTGTTCACGCCAGCCTGCAGAACGAGGGCCATCTGGGATGAGGAGGATACAGACCTTAGAAAACTTTCATGACAGTATTTGAAAAAGAAAACCATGAATAGGAAATAAAGGAGAAAACTATGATTAACTGTGAAATCAAATGGATCAATCAACTAAAGAGAAAATTAGGCAAATTAAATCAAGTTAAGAGCTTAGCATACAAATGATACCACTAAGTGACAATAGTGGTCATCTTCAATAAGTACTGAACCACACAACATACTCTACAGTTTTGAAAGATAAATTTGAAACAAATTACTTTCAAAGGACACTTTACTCAAAGTATACATTTTGGATAAGCTTTGGCTATGTGACCGAAACTTCAGTTAGCCATTCATAGGGCACACTCCTAGCCCAGATCTGTTACACTCACCATGTGACCATAACTGAAGTTCCTGCCTTCCCTTTGGCAGGTCTTACACCTTTTCCTTCTTCTCATAAAAATACCATTCTTTATTATGGATATGACCAACCCCCTGTGTCAATTCCTAATATCAAACTCATCATGCCAACTTGCTAGTGACAAGATTCCAGTTGGAATTCTGATTCCCAACAAAAAGTCATGGAATTACAGCATTGACAGATGTCAAAGATTTTATATAGCCCCCTATCCTAATTTTATAGTTTAAGAAACAAAAATTCTGACAGAAGTAACTTGCATAACTTGGGCAAAGCAGAACTAGAATCGAATTCTGCATCTAATACTGCTTTTTCCACAACAGCATGCTTACTTTCCTTTTCCTTTATTCTCAACTCTTAACTCTCCCCAGGGAGTTTTTATTTCTGTATAATACCCCCAGGGACATTCCTAAATCCACCCTAGCACACTGTTTATTACATCTACTTTCCAACAGAAAAAGACTTCCTAAGAATAAAAGATGTCAGTTAACGTATTAAACACACACACACACACACACACACACACAGAGGGGAAATCTTGTTAATATCTGACAAACCTGAGTCTAAGAAAGCCTTCAAAAGAGAGACAAGGTTTAACCTATTAAAATTTTCTATCTTTTTGAATGCTTTCTCTGTGGGAGATACAGAAAAGAAAGGAGCCAAAGTCAAATGTTCTTACTACTGAGGCTCAATTTGCTAAACCTAGCAGTCTAAAATTCAAACTGAAAATAAGGCGGCAAACATCAGCCCAATAGATGTAGCTACTTGTAAGTCACTCACAAAAAAGATAAGAAACATTATTCCCACACTCTTTTACTTACAACTATTGCCTTCTACGAAAACTAAGGAGCTTTATATCCAGTTTGCTTCCATGCAAACCTAGAATCATTACTCAAAAGAAGTATTCATGATCCAGTGCTGAATTCCTGAGAACTCTCTCTACTACTATCATTTCTAAACCGTCTGTTAAGTATGCACCATGATAGGAATCTATCCTTCTAGGCATCTGGCTCATGTTTTCCTCTTACTGAGTTTCTTAAGTTCACTTCCCAGAGTGGATGCTTAGCTGTCCCTACCTTAATAGTTGCATCTCCGTATGTATCCAATTTTGAGCCCTACTTAAACCAAACATAGCAGATAAGGCGCATCTATAGCTTATTAAGACTGATCACTGCTTTTTAAGGCCTTCCAACACATACGTCTGCTACAATTTTTATAATATAAAAAATCAGTCAAAACCATTATATTTAAACTTTGAATCAAATCATAAAAGAATAAAGTATAATCTAAGAAATGTTAACAGTAATTTATACAACTGATATAATCAGACTTAACTTTTAATATGCTTGGTTGAAAAAGCAGATGGTGTCCTTTTTAAAAAATGCTATTTCCACTGATTTTTCAGCCCCATGTATCGTTATATACCCCAAACTGTCTTTCAAAAATATACCAATATAAAATTTGGGGAAATTGTTAACTTAATGACAAATAAATTGGACATGAAAATCACGTATCAGGGAGAAAGGCTTAAGAAAAAGACAACATATAGCCAAAACCGAAGTTGCTGGGGTGTGGGGTGAAAAGGGTCAGTGGTAGAATATACACTAAAATTTTACTTCATCTCCTTTATTAAAGGGATTCTATTAAGAATCAACATCAGATGTTTGGGCTCACAAACATTGTTGATCTTCCAAAACATTCACCTTGTTTGTTTTTGATCAGCTGGAATTTTTCTTCTCGCTCAGTCCAGATCCTGTCCATTCTTTCACTGAATGCTTGTTGGGAACATAGTCTACAAATCCTTTTGCTTACAGGCAAGCTCAGCACAAAATGCTGTGATGCCTTGAAGAGAACTACAACATTTGGTTGCCCAGCACACAGACTGATGAGAACTGCCTAGTTAACTGTGATGTAAACAATGCCTACTAATGACAGAAAACTCACCCATGAGGCAGCCATGAGGAGCTGTGATGAAAGCATCAAAACTCTATCCAAAGATCAACTTCATTCTGTTTCTACCTATCTACAAGTACATAAAGCACTCTGAACGTTTGTTATAATGTTTACTCAGACTGAGACTAGTGACTTTGCTAATAATTTGATTTTAAAATGTAAATGCAACCAGTTTGCTTATGATTTCTTCTATGAAAAGTAAGCTTCTTTGGCATATGGTTGACAGCTAAAATAATGTTACGCACATGAAATTCAGAAGGCAAATATACACTCTGTAAGCTTCAGTTCTGCATGACCCCACGATTCAAACTACAGTGGCATCTGATTATCATGAGGCATGGAATCAGCACTTTGGTAGGGGATGAACTTTGACACAAAGCACCAGTGTCTTCAATTACCAGCATATCTAATGTCAGGGAAGAACAGTTTGAAGCATTCTTAAGAGTCAAACAGAAGAACTTACAAAACCACTAATCACTACTCTTCTCTCTCCTTTTTCTAAAGTTAGAAGGACAAAAGAATGAACTTGTGATTACGTTTTTGACCTGGGTTTAAAGTTTATTCTTCAAATAAGCTTAAATCACATTTTCAGGACAAAAAACAATTTGAAAGAATAAATCCTTTATTACGCAGGAAAAATACCCATTTGAGTAGGAGCACATATTCCTTAGTGAGCATATAATTATACATTTGTAAGTTTTAAAGCAATGCTGAAAAAGATAGATTTAGCATTAGACAAAACCAAATGAAACCCTCTTACGTTTTTGCAGTTAAGGGTAGGTGCTTCCCATTAACACTATTTGCTCCAGAAAAATAAAGATGATTTTCATCAAATGAATAGATGTGGGGAACTTTCATGTTGAAAATGTTTTGTCGGGGCACCTGGGTGGCCCAGTCAGTTAAGCATCCGACTCCGGCTCAGGTCATGATCTCATGTTCCATGAGTTCGAGCCCCATGTTGGGATCTGTGCTGACAGCTCAGAGATTGGAGCCTGCTTCCGATTCTGTGTCTCCCTCTCTCTCTGACCCTCCCCTGCTCCCGCTCTGTCTCTCTCACTCTTAAAAATAAATAAACATTGGGGCACCTGGGTGGCGCAGTCGGTTAAGCGTCCGACTTCAGCCAGGTCACGATCTCGCGGTCCGTGAGTTCGAGCCCCGCGTCGGGCTCTGGGCTGATGGCTCAGAGCCTGGAGCCTGTTTCCGATTCTGTGTCTCCCTCTCTCTCTGCCCCTCCCCCGTTCATGCTCTGTCTCTCTCTGTCCCAAAAATAAATAAACGAAAAAAAAATTTAAAAATTAAAAAAATAATAATAATAAATAAATAAACATAAAAAAATTAAAGAAAAGAAAGAAAGAAAATGTTTTGTAGTAATAAGCCTGAGTACAATGACATAAAGTAATTGGCGCCTCTTTACCAGCTTACCTTTCCTGCTTAATCTGTAAAAATTTCCTTATTAAATACTCACTTATTTTGGTCCCTGTGCCCTCACTCAGATCTCTTACCAGGACTGTGCGGCCGCCACCTCTCTCCATCCCTTCTTGATCCAGCTAGTCGCCAACCTCCATCTTCATCTTCTCCATTTTGTTCCTCTCTAAAAATGCGCCAATTTTCACTTTCTGATCGTATGAATTCATGCTTTCTTCCCACTGATGTTGGTCCACCTTCCTCAAAATTTGGTCTCCCTGTAATGAAAATAAGTAACCATGTGCCTTGGCCACTGAGGATTCTGAAAAGAGACTGGACTGCCCAAATCAAGCTTTTGTGCAAATGTGTCAATTTCAACATTCAGGCAGTGTAAATGAAATAATTGCAGGTATATACATAGATTACTAGATACATTTCTTAAAGTTTAATGTTCACAGACTGGGCAATTATTTTTCAGATAATACGTGCATTAAAAAAAAAAAAAGGGCATGCAATGAAAAGTGAATCAACCTACCTCACCCAGCACGTACTACCTTTTTTTAAGTCATATAAGATTTTCAATTATATGACATATCTTAATTTAATTTAACTTCTACTGGCGATTCTGCCCAAATAGGGTATCTGTGAAATTCAACTGGTCTTTTATCCTAAAACACACTGTAAACTCAAAGGTAGAGAGTGTGAACTAAAATTTTTCATTCACTCTAACACCTATTACATTATAGACAGACAAATTGCTTTTGAAAAGAATTCAAAGCTAAGCTATGTGTAACCTAATGCAAATTAAGAGTCTATTAATGATGAAAGAGAGACTGGTATACACCAAGCAAACAAAACTGGTATTTTCAAAGGACAAGACAAATCCAAACTGTGCAAATTCTTTAGTCACCACCCTACATGTTCTAACACAATTCGTAACAGATGATATAAAATCTTACATTAGTTGAAAATCCAGAACATACACTGATATCTTCCATTTGTAACAATTAAAGTTACATATACTTCAGTGACAGCCTCAATTCTTTTCACTAAACCACAGTGAAAGTGAAAGAATGTTGTACAGTTCCATCTGAAAATGAGGGAATTCTAATGTTTTGTCATTCTCTTATATGTCATTTCATATGTAGTGAGATTCAATATCCTGTCTGCCCAAACAGCTATTAGGTTGTTACTAGCTTATTATTCTCTTGAAGGATAAAATACCTGGAAACGGGGGGAAGGGGGGGTGCAAGAATTTGCTGGGCAGAATACGATCTGCTTTCTTATGCAGGCAGCCTCTAAGACAGCCCCCAACAAGCCCTGCCTTATGGCTTTTGTGTAATCCCCTCACCCAAAGCGTGGGCTTCACTTACTGACTTGCTCCCAACAAAGAGAATACAGCACAAAGTGATAAGATGTCATTGCCAACAAATATTAAGTCACAAGCAACTGTGAATTCCCCCTGGGATGCTCTCTCTGAGGCAATCCAGCTGCCATGCTCACACGGCAAAGAACTGAGGCTTGCCAACAGCCACATGAGTGCGCTCGAAAATGGATCCAACCCCAGTCAAGCCTTCAGATGACTGCAGCCCCGGCTAACACCTTGATAGCAGCCTTACAGCCTCATGAAAGACTCGGGTCAAAGCCATCCAGCTATGCTGCTCCTTCCTGAACCACAGAAACTAAGATAATAAATGTTTGCCACCACTAAGTCTTGAGGTAATTTTGTTACACAGCCACAGATAATAAAAACACTCATTTTTAAGTGTTTTTACACACCACTATTTGAACAGCATGGACAGGATTCAAATATCGATCTTCTGACACATTCAACAAATATTTCTTACACATTAAGTGCCAAGTTCTATGAATTCATGTACAGATATCCCATGTCTGCCCTTGGGTTAGAAGGCCTTCCAGGTTCTCTTGCTCAGAAGAAGAGGGGCAACCCATTTTACAGAGTACCACATCTGCTGACATAACTTGATGAAAAATGTAGCTACACTCAAAAAAAGAAACCTAAAGAAATCCCTAACACATAAAAAGAGATAGATAAGAGACACATATAGATACATGATGGGAAATGGCCTTCAACCCACGTAAACAGTCAGTCACAAGCAACATGTGCCAGGTACCATGCAATAATTTGGGAATACAGCAGTAATCACATGATGGATGAGCCACACAAACACTATGTTTCACCTACTTTTACACTAAGCCTTTGAAAAAGTAATGAATGTACCAAAGTAAGCAAAGAGCATGAATGGTAAAATGTTTAACTCATCAAAAACTGGTCACTAATTCTTCCTAACAGAGGATACACTGCAAAAAAAGAAAATTAAAAATAAAAATACTAGTAATCCCTCAATCTGAGAAACAGAACTCTATCCATAGTTAGCTTTTACATAACTTTGTATTTTTATATAGCTGTAATCAGTACACCCACTATTTTATAATCTACTCTTCATGTATAGCAAATATTTCTCTGTGATTCTACATTGTCCTAACAAGTGGGTATATATATACACTAGGTATACCTTGCTGCTACTGCATAATCTACTACACTTGACATTTACTTTTTCATCAATTTTTTGTGAACTATAGATAAAGTAAGAAATATCTGCTTTTCTGAACTAGGTCTTCTGAAAAAAACCTCAAAAGAGTGAAATTACTAGCGAAATGACAGACTTCATCCACTGACACGACTTTATCCCCCTCAAAAAAAAGGGTCAAATCACCACACCATTTTACATTATGGACACTAAGTGCAGCTATCCTTTTAAAACCTTTACTACTTTAACAGTTATAAAAATGGTATACTAATGTGGCTCAAAGATGAATTTTTCATATCAAAGATTTTTCATATTGTTTACTAATCTTACGTCCCTTTATGTTAATTATTTGCATTTTTATTCTAAATTAACAGCTTCTTCACCTTTGTAACTGTGAAGTCCTATATATTTTTTTCATATTAGTACCTAGGAATAAGAAAAATATAAAAAACAGGACAGGACAGGGCACCTTTCTGGCTCAGTTGGTAGAGTGTGTGACTCTTGATCTTGGGGTTCTAAGTTTGAGCCCCACGTTGGATGCAGGGATTACTCAAAAATAAAATCTTAAGAGGTGCCTGGGTGGCTCAGTCAGTTGAGCATCCGACTCCGGATTTTGGCTTGTCATGATCCCAGGGTCATGGGAATCAGCCCCACAAAAGCCTCCTCACTGAGCCTGAAGCCTGCTTGGGTTTCTCTCTCTCCCTCTGCCCCTCTCCCCTGCTCGCTCTCTCTCTCTCTCAAGTAAAAGAAATAATAATTATAAAAATTTTTAAATAAGATATAATCTTTTAAAAAATGGACAGGGTAAATATAGGGAAAATACAGGAAGAAAAAAATCTGGCTTTTCTACTTACTGAAAATTATGTCATAATTTTCAACCTCATAAAGTTTGAATAACTATGCTACTCCTTGTTCCAAAAGAGGATTTGAGACAGATATTCTGAAGATACAGAAAAGCACAGTCCTGAAGAAAGAATAAAGATCTTGTAGTCCCTACATTTGATTTTAAATTTTGGCCCCAATTCTGAGGTAAGGAATACAGACAGGAAGCAAGGGAAGGGAAGGAAGAGGGAAGGGAAGGGAAGGGAAGGGAAGGGAAGGGAAGGGAAGGGAAGGAAAGGAAGAGGGAAGGGAGAGGGGAGGGAGAGGCAGAGGCAGAGGCAGAGGCAGAGGCAGAGGCAGAGGCAGAGGCAGAGGCAGAGGCAGAGGGAGAGGGAGAGGGAGAGGGAGAGGGAGAGGGAGAGGGAGAGGGAGAGGGGAGGGAAGACCATTCTCAATTTGATAGAGGGAGGGTGTGTGTGTGTGTGTGTGCGTGTGTTATGTAAAGCTGCCTGAATTTACAGCCACAGTGGCCCATTCTAGGTTAAAAATTCTGTAACAATGGGGTTCAAATTTTGTTACTGGGTGTTTGTTTCCAGAAAACAATTCCTAAAAACTGCAATATACTTTTTGACGTCAAATACTACATAATTAATAACTGCAGTGAACCAAGGAAAGCCAGAATAATGTAATTTTGATATGTCACATACCCCACATGCAAGTGCAAGGTAGGTGGAGCTCTGCCTTCGGGAGTTGTCATCTTCACAAGAGAAGGGTGAAACAAATTCAAGAACTTTTAAGTGGACTTCACTCCTCCCCTCCCCATCCCTTTGTGAAAACTTATTACTGAAGTATATAACATTCTTGCCAAAAAGTCCATAAATCACCAATGTACAATTCAAGAGTTTCCATAAAGCAAATATATCCACATAAAAGATTTTATTTTTTTATTTTTGAGAAGGAGAGAGAGTGTGCGCGCGAGTGTGCAGGAGGGGCAGAGAGAGAGGGAGACAGAGAATCTGAAGCTGGCCCTGTGCTGACAGTAGTCACTCAGCCCAATGCAGGGCTCAAACTCAGCAACCGCGAGATCATGGCCTGAGCCGAAGTCACATCCTTAACCAACTGAGCCACCCAGACACCCCACATAACTAAGGTTTAAAAAAAGAAAATATCAGGAGCTCTCAAAAGTCTTTATGTCCCACCAGTCAACCCTTCCCAAGGTAAGCACTATTTCCGATTCTTCTCTCTAAAGGCTAGTTTTGCCGATTTTCAACTTTTTCATACAAATGGCTACACATGGAAGATTCATCCACATTAATACAAAGAACAGTTGCTTGTTCTTTTGCATTGCTGTATATGATCTCACTGTAAGGACAGACCGCAATATATATTATTCTGCTGCTGATTTAGGTTGTTTCTAGTTTTTTGCTATTATGAACTGTGCTGCTATGAACATTCTTGAATATGAAGTTTGGGGAACATATGTTTGCATTTCTGTTGGTATGTACCAATTAGTGAAATAAGGTATATTCAACTTTAGTAGTACCAAATATTTTTCCAGGGAAATAGCACTACTTTACCATTTTTTACCTGTTTGTCTTACTCAAACCTCTAGCAAACGTTAACGTGACTGCCTCCTGTATGGACAAATACAATTAAAGATGTAGTATCAAAAATAAAGAAGAGACTTAGACACAGCACCTACTCACCAGGTCCATAGCCCAGGGACACACATGTCCTGATTATTATAGTTGAAAAACTGCATCTAATCCTTGTAATAACAAGAGTTAAGTTAAACATCATCATCTCTATCGTTCTTATGTGGAACGAGATACCTGTAGGGGGTTTCCCAAGGTCACATAGCTGAGTGGTGCCCAAATTAGAAATAAAACATAGGTTGGGAATGCAAGCTGGTGCAGCCACTCTGGAAAACAGGATGGAGCTTCCTCAAAAAACTAAAACTAGAACTACCCTACGACCCAGCAATTGCACTACTAGGCATTTATCCGAGGGATACAGGTGTGCTGTTTCAAAGGGACACATGCACCCCAATGTTTATAGCAGCACTATCAACAATAGCCAAAGTATGGAAAGAGCCCAAATGGCCATCGATGGATGAATGGATAAAGAAGGTGTGGTATAAATAAACGATGGAGTATTACTCGGCAATCAAAAAGAATGAAATCTTGCCATTTGCAACTATGTGGATGGAACTGGAGAGTATTATGCTAAGTGAAATTAGTCAGTCAGAGAAAGACAAAAATCATATGACTTCACTCATCTGAGGACTTTAAGAGACAAAACAGATGAACATGAGGGAAGGGAAGCAAAAATAATATAAAAATTGGAAGGGGGACAAAACAGAAGAGACTCATAAATATGGAGAACAAACTGAGGGTTACTGGAGGGGTTGTGGGAGGGGGGATGGGCTAAATGGGTCAGGGGCACTAAGGAATCTACTCCTGAAATCACTGTTGCACTATATGCTAACTAATTTGGATGTAAATTTTAAAAAATAAAATAAAAAAAAAAAAAGAAAGAAAACATAGGTTTACTCACTTATGTGAGTAAGTCATAGGTTTAATCCTGGGTTTACTCACAAACTTAACCCATTGGAAGGAGCAAAAAAATCCAGAAAAACTAACACAGAAAGTGGAAGCTCTGGGATCAAAGTCTAACAAACTCTAAAAGGGCAACAGACATACCATGCATGGTTCAGCTTGGAGACAAAGACTACCAACATCTCTAAAAAGGGAAGATGGAACTAAATGTGTTAATCTTCTAGCAGAAATGATGTCAAAATGTATACCCTTGAAAAAATGTTACGACCAGTTTCTTCAATATAAATATTTTACTCTAAAAATTATTTTGAAGAGAAAAAAAATGACTTCAAGCACCATCCAATAAACACACATTTCCAGAACACCTGGCTGGCACCCTTGATGGAGGAGGTTGTGAGCTCAACCCCAATGTTGGGTATGGAGTTTACTTAAAATCTAGGGGTGCCTGGGTGGCTCAGTTCGTTAAACAACTGACTTCAGCTCAGGTCATGATCTCCCAATTTGTGAGTTCAAGCCCCGCATCGGGCTCTGTGCTGATATCTCAGAGCCTGGAGCCTACTTCAGATTCTGTGTCTCCCTCTCTCTTGCCCCTCCCTCCCCTGCTCATGCTCTATGTCTCTCTGTCCCTCAATAATAAATAAATGTTAAAGAAAAAAATTTAAAGAAAAATAAAATCTAAAAATAAATTGTATATATAATGCACACACTATTCCAATTACTACTAATACAACTAATAATTACACTGCATGCAAGAACTGTTCTAAAACATTAAAATAATTAATCCTTTACAACCTAAATGATTACAGATTTGTACCTGTGTAGATTTGGGTAGGGAGTGAAAGTATTAAAGGGAATGTCATCTCTATAGTTTGTTTTAAAAAACACATACATTTGTATATTACTGATATAATTTAAAATAAAAGCTAAATATTAAAAGTCATCCCTGGGCAATTTAAAGGATGATATCTAAAGTTCTTTTCGTGTCCACAAATTCCAGAATCCCACAGTGGCCAGTGAGGACACCCACAAGACCCTCCCTAGCATTTCAAACCAAAGACTTCCTCCTTCCATTAACATCAGCATCACAATAAAGCTGAGTAACCACATATTTTGACTTCATCTTAAAATCTTAACAGATTAACTTATAAACAAGACTTAGAAGTAAATGTAATTGAATAATTTATAAATTTAATGCCTGACTCAAATATTCCTAACCTATAGTTAATACATGAACGTGGCAGCTATGAATCCCTGAATTAGAAGGAAAAGGGTCTAGGGTTTTTTTTGTGTTTTTTTTTTTTAAACGTTTATTTACTTTTGAGACAGAGAGAGAGCATGAATGGGGGAGGGTCAGAGAGAGAGAGGGAGACACAGAATCTGAAACAGGCCCCAGGCTCTGAGCTGTCAGCACAGAGCCCGACCTTGAACTCACAAACCGCGAGATCATGACCTGAGCCGAAGTCGGACACTTAACCGACTGAGCCACCCAGGCGCCCCAGGGTCTAGGTTTTTGTAAGAGTCTTAAAGGTATCTATGACCTCCAAAAGATAAAGAAACACAAATTTAAAATGTATTTTCTTCTAGTCAATGTAGCAAACATGACTGTTTCACGACCAAACTATACTACCTTTATAATATTTCACGACCAAACTATACTACCTTTGTAATACATGTTATGTTGTTATGTTCTTATATCAACAGTAACTGGAGATGTATAGAAGGTGCTAAAATGCAAATGTACGACATATATATACATTTTCTCAATGGCAGTTAATACTTGGTTGTTTCTGACCTAATGTATTAAGTCTAGATAGGACTCTTCTAAGAATAAAATTAAATTAAAATGTAATATTGGTTTTAGTCTGGTCTAATTGAGTAGACTTCCTAAGGAGAAGGAGCAGTAAAAGGGCACCTGTGTGCATGTTTGACTCACAGCCAAAAATGGTGTTTATGGAAAACTTCAGATGGAGCAAAGAGGCACTCAGCCAATAAAATCTACAGCTGTGAGACTTGGAACTTACAAGTGCCCAAACTCCAAAAGCAAAAATGGAATTATGGGACAGACTTTGAAGCTTGTTTATGTGCAAATTTTTCTAGTAAGAAACTTTGTATTCCTCTATTCAGATATATATTCTCTGATCAACACTAAAAATATTTTCTGATACCAGAGAAAATAGTGAAAGGAAATTCCATCCAAGTGTTGATATTTACTTTTTCCCCCCACAATTAATTGTAAACAAACTCAAGATGGCTGGATGGAGAAGTTTAAATCTCCTATCCAGAGATTTCTAACTTTCTCCCATCCTAACCCCTAAGGGATAACAATCTGCTCCACTCATTAACATTGGTCCTTAAAACACAGCAGTTCCTGTCTAGAAGAGAGACTAGAGGGGCTGTAGCATATCAAAATCTCTTTGAAAAAGTACCTCTTGTGATTTGAATATGCCCCATATCCCTACATCCTTCATGCTCAGTTGTCTTCTGGTATACACCCAGACACTGCCTCAAATCTCTGGGGAAGACGACGATCAGTAGATGGGCTTGAATGTACAACTGGAAAGGGATGAGGCACCTTCCGAAGAAAGTATACTATGTACGAAAGAACCTAAGAGACTAGGGCCAACATTTTAAAGTTCAGAGATTATCCATGTACACACATAGGCAGGACACTACATTTCGACTAAAGCTTTTGTTATTCCCAAGTACAAGTTGGTACAATTATGGACTGCATACTGGATTACTTTAGTCAGAAAGAAAATCAAACACCTTTAGGGACAGAGAACTGAATTTAATAAAGAATAACAGGGGCATTCAGATGGCTCAGTCGGGTAAGCATCCAACTTCAGCTCGGGTCATGATCTTATGGCTCACGGTTTCAAGCCCCACATCGGGCTCTGTGCTGACAGCTGAGACCCTGGAGCCTGCATCAGATTCTGTGTGTCTCCCTCTCTCTCTGCCCCTCCCTGCTTGTGCTCTGTGTCTCAAAAATAAACATTAAAAAAAAAAGAAAAAGAAGAATGTATCTGTTCTTGGCACCTTGCTTAATCATTATAATTTTTCGTTAAAAAATAAATCAATGAATAGATATCTAGCATTTACGTTTATTCATAGAAGAGATGTTTCAGAGCCATCTCAACTGAAATCAGGAATTCTGTTTAGATGGAAGGCCTGTGTATTTGGGGGTAAAGTTGACATACCATCTATGCAGTATCAGTTTCATCTCAGTTGACCTGGCAACCTCAGCCACAAATGAACTGAACTGCTCAGGACATTCTAATGGGAGTACTGTGCTTCTGAGTAGACACTCCAAAGCTGGTCTACAATATCCATACAATTAGCAATCATGGTCTATAGACCACAGCAAGACTTTCAAATTGTAGAAATTCAGAAAGCAGAATACTTTTCCACTTGAGATATTTGCCAAATCATTTTTGCCTTAATAGATTCTGAAACAGTATATTATGGAAAGAGGCTTCTAAGTTTGGTTAAAATCCTTCACCATAATGTTTACTATAATGTGGAGGCAAGACATATGGCAGATACACTCCAGTACTTTCTGAAAGGCATTGTTACATTATATTTGCTCTGGCTTTTTCTCCCCCAATCAGTCAACTGTCAATAGATATAAAAAATAATTCCTACCAGTGTGTGCAGGGAACAAGCATCACATCACAAGCCCCTACTTTATGTTTTTACCTTCTCTAGTTCTAAAGGTCAAAGTTTCCAATGCTGTGTCTGAACTTGTATTGAGATGTTTGGCATTACTAAAACAAAGAAGGAATTAATACTTTTTTTTTAATTGTGGGGGGAGGGGAAGGAATCTACAAAGGCGGATTTCACCTTCTAAGTAGCATTATATTGGTCTACATTAATAATTTTCCCAGCAGGCCTTCCATGATTTTACTTTGAACAATCACAGCCTTTGTTTCTCAGATCCTCTTACATGTGACATTTGATCAAAGTTTTCAAATCAGCAGCTAACAGAGGTGGAGAAAAGTACTGCTCAGTAAAGGCATTACACAAAGCCACCCTACAGCTCTTTCAAGGTTGCTACAAATTAGATCACAGACATTTTCTACCTAAACACTATTTAGACAATTAAGTTAAATTTTCTGTACCCTGAATGCTACATTTTACCGAACATTACTATATGCTTCTCAGGAAATCATCCCCTAAACATTACTAAAACATGCCTTAAGAAAATTCTTCAGCTCCTTCTCATAGGTGTGTTTTTTAAAGATAAGTGCCAGGTACCAAACAATTAAGTTTATTCTTATTCAAGATCTCTACACACAGCCTTAAAAAAATGGGGGGGCGGGGGGGGGGGAAGGCCTGCCTCCTTGCCCCTCCACCCCCCACCCCAAATTCAGGTAACTAAATTACCTATATTAACCAGTTCTACAATTAGTGGTAGCCATTCTAGTGAGATGGAATATGCAAAGAAAACTAGTAAGATCAATCCATTAATTCATGCCTAAAATTCCTTATCCAAGGAAATCTTCCCCAAAGAAATGGAGGGAAAAAAAAGAATAGTAAAGGAAGTATCTCACACTTCAACATGCTATATAAGGAAAGACGGCTGAAAGGAAACCTTGCAGGGAATTTTATCCCTTTGAACTTTCAAATAAACTCTTAAGTAAGATTATGCAAACTTACTAAAGACCGGTCCTGATTAGAGGGAAAAAATGCACCCCTTCTCCAAGTCAGTTCTGGAGGCTTTCTCCAGAATTGTTAAGGTTTGTGTTGGGTAAAGAAAGACCTCCTAACAAACCAGCATTCTTTTCCACATGATCAGAGCTAATTGGCCCCCCTGCAGACTAAGTGACCAATCACATCAGCTTCAGCTGAAACTAGCCCCCACGACATTATAAACAGAGGAATGTGAACTGTAAACCCAGTCCAAGAAGAGAACCTAAAAGCTAGGCTTGTAGATTAAAATTACCTTACCAAAAAGACAGACTCCACAAGTCTGGTTTTCTCAAGACCTACCTACCTGTGCACACAGGCTGACCCAGCAAAAGAACTGGTGAGTACATGAAATAATATTATTTCTTTCCTTAAGAGGAACAGAGAAAGAAACTGAGTATCTTTACTCTTTAAACAAAGATATTACCTACAGGGTCATATATTAAGGTTCTTTATTCTTTTTCCTTAAATTTTAGAAATGGATAATAGCCCTACTGAAAGCATTACTGGAAATTTTCTTGTTTTATTCAGTGTATACTAACTCCCCATTATAATATAAAAATGAGTAGAAAGGAAAGACCCTAGAAAAAAATCAGTGGCTTTTAAAAATATATATAGATATATTTCTTTTGGAAGCGATTTTAAAAATCCAAAATAAGCCTACAGAAACAAATGACCAAAAAAAAATTTTTTTTAATCCATGAAAAAAGTGATGAATATCTAATTTTCAATGTCTTTTTAAATTAGTACTGAAATTAGTAGATTCTTCTACAAGTAAGAAATTAAAATATACAAGAATCTCTGAGCTTATATAAGAGTTAGCACACTGCCCTGATTATAGAGGGTAGAAGAGAAAAGACTCTGTACAATCAGTTTTCACACCAGACATAAAAAAATACAGAGCAATGCTGTGATCATTTAACATTTGTAGTTACAGCCTATTATCTCAACTGTTTAACATGAAGGATACTACTACCTTACAATATGGCAAAAGACATAATTTTGAATGTTACAACCAAGTAAAATGAATCAATAATCCTGACAGCCAGAATGAAGCATCCAAACTATCATTTTTATAAAGTAGTATTTTCCACCAAAGTTTATAAATGGACAAATATTTTACCAGCCCACACATGGAGATACAAACAAACCTTCCCAAGCTTCAATTCTATTGTCTATTGGGATCAGTTAGTGAGAATCATATAAATACAAACCAAGACAAATATATTCAAAGAGTATTTGTACACCTGTAGGGATATGAAAATTACTTGGAAATGTAATAGTATAAACATAATGTCTGCCCATCAGTCACTTTTTTAAATCTGATGGAGAGAAAATCTATATACATCAGGCAACAATTATATAATTTTTAAGCACCATGTAAGCAAATGTAAAACCATGAGAGAAAAGAAAAAAAAAATCATCTAAGAAACCTATGTCAGTTGAAAGAAGCAGAAGTAAGTTTAGAAATTCACAGAGTTTTAGGAGACCGTGTTATTTAATTCCCTGTCTTTTTCTGTTTTTAAATAGAAGGAAGCCTGGCCAAGGGGATTGGGTAGCTTGCCCAACTGACACAGCTATGTAACCAACAGAGCCAGAGCATGGTAGGCTAGATTCCCCACCTTGTCTTCATTATGCTAAGCCATACTGTTTACATGAATCCAAAGATGGACGTATTCAGGGTAATCTGTTAAGTGGGGATCAAAATCTTACTTCTCTCAACTACTCCACTTCTCAACACAATCTAAACAAGTTCAAGCAAGGATTTATATACAAAAACCAGAAAACTTCATGGTTTTGATATTAGCCTTTTGACATCCTTGTTCACAGGGTTTTTCATGTATTGATTAATTGCAAGAGAAAAAATGAAATTGTAGAAGTCTAGAGTTAACTGTTATAAAGCTGTAACAAGTAACAACCCCGAAAAAGCCCAAATAATAATAATTTTGTTAGCAACAGTATGTGTGTGTGTGTGTGTGTGTGTGTGTGTGTGTGTGTATATATATATATATATATATATATATATAAAAGCTATCTCCCTAGATAATGAGTTTTAGAATTTAATAAAGTAGGTTGAAAATTAAGAATCATGCAGCTCCTCCCCTCCCCCACCAAAAAAAACTACTGTGAAACAGTAAACAATTAGTAGTATTCACCAGGACAGCAGTTCCCTAGGTGGAATAAGCACCAGGGGTACAAGGCCCATGATAGACCTTTATACACAAAGCAGGAAGGAATATTAAAGGTGAAATTAATATAATGTTACATACCAATTTTACCTGAAAATCAGAAAAAAAAATAAAAGAAACCATATAGGACACTGCAGTGGTTCACAACCTTTCTGAAGGCAGCCAACAACTATCCTTTCTTATATCCTCCTTCTTCCTCTTCGAGTGTCAAAATGCCTTTCTTTTATAAAATTATGATGATACATCCTAACAATTATTTTCTCCCTGGAAAAATACAAAGTAGGCAATGCTACTAAGAACTCTCCTCTCCACACTTTGTTTTAATTTGTACTGATCTAGTAACATCCAAAAGATGTAATAATTGTATGTAACTATGTAATAATTGTAGTTGTGCAAATCTTCAAATTTTACAAATGTCTTCCTTAACTGAAAATAAATTTCTTGCCTAAAAGTCACAGGGCTGAACCTAAGCATTCATGAAGACCAAATATTCTGTAATGACTCAAACAAAACTAGTCAAATGGAACATAGTATTACTCACAAAGGCTAACCAGGATTAAAATGTCTATTTTTTAAGCAATATAATGCTGACTCTGGATTTGGTGTGGGATTCACCAACACTTACTACTTTTGTGATCCTAGGAAATAGTAAGTAAATTTGTAGTAAGAAAATTAACTCGTAAAGTTAGTCAGACATGGATAATAACATAAATAATCTAAGGCTCCCACCTGCCTAGTCTGATCCTTGGTGACCTCATCTGAAAAATGGGGTAATAATGTCTACCTTGCTGAGATACCAAAGAATTAAAGATAATGCAATATGAAAACATCTAGCAAAGTGCCTACGAAAATTTTATTATTTCTGTTGTTACTTTCAAAAGGGCAGAGATAAGGTCTCCTAAAACATTTAAAGAATGTAGCAAAATGAGTCATTAAATAGCCATGCTGAGGGAAAAAAATACATTAAATGATAATGACCACTTGTTAGAATAATGAATTATAAAGCATTAATGACCTAAGAGTTTTTTAAAGTTTATAATATGAAACTAAAATGGCTATCCACTCTAAATAAATTTTAACAATTATCTCCGTGTTCCGACAGTAATTCAGATCTGAAGAAAATACAAGAGAATGTCTCTACTATCACCAATAAATGTTATATTAGCCTCGGGAAGGGGGGGGCGGAGAGGGAGGGAAAGTATATATCCAGCTGGCCAATGTGCAATTCCCATAACACAGGAAGGGAGTCTCCACAGACCCCCAAGTCCCTAGATACAAGAAGGATCCAGCAAACCCAAGCAACAATGCCTCTAGTCCCCTTCTTCTTAAGCGTCACTGCCATTCAAAAGGTAGGAAGGGGAAATGCAGTACTCTCAAGGACACCTACTTCTGAAGGAAGCAGCTAGGCAGAGTCAAATGCAAAGCTTCAATTCCCATTCTGTTCCTGGTAGGCTCTACATAAAAGTCTTAAGATGCTTTTGACACATGCAAGAACAGTCACATAGAAAGCATACCTTAGCTTTCTTTTCACCACACAGAGAAAAGCATACCCACTGATTTACAATTTAACTGTTTATAGCTAAAAACTAATTATATTAATTAACTTTTAAAAATTGCCATTTGGTGCCTTAATGGTTATCTCAGTTCATTACACTTGAAGCTTTTTCTTCTGGTTTACCTACTTTCAAAACTAACATTATCTAGCGATCTCTACCTGGAATTTCTTATTTACCAAGAAAATAATTCTCTCAGGGCGCCTGGGTGGCTCAGTCAGTTAAGCATCCAACTTCGGCTCAGGTCACGATCTCACAGTCCGTGAGTTCGAGCCCCACGTTGGGCTCTGTGCTGACAGCTCAGAGCCTGGAGCCTGCTTCGGATTCTGTGTCTCCCTCTCTCGCTGCCCCTCCCCTACTCATGCTCTGTCTCTGTCTCAAAAATAAATTAAAAAAAAAAAATTTTTTTTTAAGAAAGTAATTCTCTCCCCACCCAACAATCAAATCAGAATCTAGAATATTCAGAGGGCAGCAAGAAGGAAAGAATCCATGAAAATGGTCACAAAGTGACAAAAACAAATAAAGCCTATTCATAAAACTTTCAACAGGCTAATTTAAAAAAAGTATACATTACAACCATAGGTCTCTAAATGCTTAGACCTGTCCTAGCACGAAGTTCGGTTTCCAAATATTTGCAGACAGCTTAACACTACATTTCCAAATGCTTTCTAGTTATTTACACAGAGGAACACATATTTAACTTATTCCTCTTAATTATGAATTACTCGTAATGTTAAATTATTAATTATGAAAAGTAGATAAACACATAACGTTTAGTCAAATCAACAGCTACTTTTGCCTGGACGCTTGCAAGAGAGGGGGCACTGACAAGCCACAAACCATATCCCCAACTTTCAGGGATCTTAAAATATACTCAAAAATATTAAAATGCCAATAGTTTAACAGCCATTCAAAAGAAACAATAAGATCCTAAGGCAGCCCCTGATCAGGCAGCATACAAATGGCTTAGTCAGTAAATGCCCCCTTCACGAAAGGGGAGAGAGAGCTGTCAGACTGGAAAAGCTGGCCCAGTAGCTAGGGAAGCATTCCAAAAACAGGACAAAGTGAATGAAGTCTCAAAATGTATTAATATTAGCTATAGAACAGTTAAGAGCTTACTAACTTATTCTTGGTTTCAGAAAATTACAGACCAAGATGGATGGCAGTAATTGCAAAGCTACTGCTCCTCTCCTAACTCAGAGGTACCGGAGGATGGTCACCAAGGACGGCCACAGCACACTGCAAATGGATGGTGCCCAAAGAGGTCTTGTATATCTTCGAGATGCTTGGGGAATCCTAATGGACATGCGCTGGCGCTGGATGATGTTGGTCTTTTCTGCTTCTTTTGTTGTCCACTGGCTTGTCTTTGCAGTGCTCTGGTATGTTCTAGCGGAGATGAATGGTGATCTGGAACTAGATCATGATGCCCCACCTGAAAACCACACTATCTGTGTGAAGTACATCACCAGTTTCACAGCTGCATTCTCCTTCTCCCTGGAGACACAACTCACAATTGGCTATGGTACCATGTTCCCCAGTGGTGACTGTCCAAGTGCAATCGCCTTACTTGCCATACAAATGCTACTAGGCCTCATGCTAGAGGCTTTTATCACAGGTAATTGTTTTTGTTTTTAAAAAAAAAAAAAAAATTACAAGTGTTTTGGAGAGGCGATAGTCAGTTATAAACAACTGTGTTGTAGAATCATTTACTTGCGTTATTAGCAGCTAATTTCTACGACTGAAAAGAAAGTCTGGGGCCAAGTGATAGGTGAAATTGTAAGAAACCTCTTAAATTTTACCTACTAGAACTCTATAAGAAAAAAGAAAGGGTCATTCTGACACTAACTTGCAAGCAACACCATATACCAAAAAAATATATTAACAGAAGATGTAAAGGGTATTCTTCAGAGAAGCTAAATGCTTTGTTAAATAGGTGAATAAATATTTTCAGTGCATATTCTGACAATCGTTTTATCTAACAAAGGAATTTGATTTTTTTTCCCCCTTTACTGGGTTAGAATTTCCTCCTCTGAGTTCATCTGTTCAACATTTACTCAACATTCACCAGTGAGCCCAGAGCACCATAGTCAGCATATTTAGAGATCAAGTATACACATACTTAACTTGAAATATGGCCACAAAGATTATGAAATTTTACATATAAACCTGATTAACACATAAGACTTTCTTCTAATAAAGTAGGGTTAGTGTCATTTTTATAAGTGATACATACAGTTTAAAAATTTAAAAAAAAAAACCCGAAAAGAAAACCTGGCTTTAACACACTACCCAATGATAATCTGAAAAGGTAAGTAATGGGCCATATGAAGGGTGATCTGGAGTCAAGTCCATTGTGCTGCCAACCAACTTTATAACCTGTAACAAATCACCTAACTGCTCTACAAGGGTTTTTTAACTGGGTCAGTCATTAGATAAAATTTAGAGGATCCAAGAACTTAGAAAAAACTTGCATTTTTGTTCACTCACCCCAACTGAAATTTGCCATTTCTTCCATTATAAATGTAGGCAATAACAACAAAAAAATAGTATCAGCATTTTCGTATCACACTCCGATACTTCAAAAGTACACTATTAAACCCACAACTAAATTTCATTGTTGAATGCATTTTTTCTTGTTGTTGAATGCTTTATTAAAGCACATATAGTACTATAATTTTCTTAAATGTTCAACTGGATTTCAGTACATTTGGTTTCCTGTATATGCATTTTATTTTTATGCATTTAAAGCATAATCTGATAGGAGGTCCATAGACCATAGACCTCACCAGCCTGCCAACAAGATCTGTGGCACAAAAGTGGTTAAGAAACCCTAACCTATAGGTTGGGGGCACACAGAAGATGCACTCTGAAAGGTGCACTGAAATCACCTTAGGGGCAGACCTTCTAATAAAGGGGGGGGGGGGGGAGTTATAGAAGTTTCCACGTTAAATAATTCCTCAGTGTATCCCTCATCCTACTGGTCCCATTCCCCACCCCAAATCATTCTACTCTAAATCTAATTTCTACTTCAACTCGAAATCACAAATGGATTCTAGTAACAAGTGAATCTTGTTACTTTTTTTTAAAGTGGGGACAGAAATGTAGGAAACGACCATTTGATTTTATAAGACATGAGAAGACGCAGTTACATTTCTTTGTAACAAAGTGAATTTTGCTTAACCATTCTGAAATCACAGTTTTTAAATAAGGATGTATGTACATTTTGAAAAATGCTTCAGGCAAGTAAGACTACCCAAATTAACAATGTGTTCAATTCTTGACTCACTTAGAAGGCACCGCATCAAGGAATGTGTAACTATTTGATACACCCTTCTCATTCAGAAAAGGTACTGATATTTCAAGTGTTCATTTTAAAAAAAATTCAATGGTTTCTACTTTAGGTGCCTTTGTGGCGAAGATTGCCCGGCCAAAAAATCGAGCTTTCTCAATTCGCTTTACAGACTTAGCAGTAGTAGCTCACATAGATGGCAAACCTAATCTAATTTTCCAAGTGGCCAACACTCGACCTAGCCCTCTAACCAGCGTCCGGGTCTCCGCTGTACTCTATCAGGAAAGAGAAAACGGTGAACTCTACCAGACCAGTGTGGACTTCCACCTTGATGGCATCAATTCTGAGGAATGTCCATTCTTTATCTTTCCACTAACCTACTATCACTCCATTATACCATCAAGTCCTCTGGCTACTCTGCTCCAGCATGAAAATCCTCCGCACTTTGAATTAGTTGTATTCCTCTCAGCAATGCAGGAAGGGACTGGAGAAATATGCCAAAGGAGGACATCCTACCTACCCTCTGAAATCATGTTACATCACTGTTTTGCATCTCTGTTGACCCGGGGTTCCAAAGGTGAATACCAAATCAAGATGGAGAATTTTGACAAGACTGTTCCTGAACTTCCCACTCCTGTGGTCTCCAAGAGCCCAAACAGGACTGACCTGGACATCCGTATCAATGGACAAAGCATGGACAATTTTCAGATCTCTGAAACAGGACTGACAGAATAAGATGTATCCACGGCACCCTATTTTTTAATGTATTATGCAGCTACTTTTCCTTCGTTATAACTTTTTTTTCAATGCTGATTACATCTCTCTGATGATATCATGGTAACAAGCCTATGCCCATAAAAATGGCTGAGCTAATAATACACATTCTGGAAATTTAACATTCTACCTTATAAGTTTGTATCTGTGGTTATCTGCTGAAATCAATGCATCTCAACATGACAGATATTTATATAACAGCAAGTTGGTGAATTTATCATAACGTGGATGATACCACTAATGAAGGGAAAACGGGACAGTAAAGTTTAACTCAGCCGAACTCTAAGATCAACCACAAATGTCTCATTTTCATCTGCAAGTTGAAGCAATAGTCTAGTTTGAAACCTAGCCCCCTGGGTAGAATGATGATTTCACAACATTTAGCGAACATCCTTTTAAAAGTGTTATTTTTTCAAGACAGCAAAGATCATTCCTCTGGTTCTTCATACTACAAAGCTGGAGTAAGTATTACCCCCCCTTAATTTTTAACATCTAAGAACAAAAAAATTCACAAGAAAAACAATGGAGAGATTTATATGTAGCTCTAAAGGCATTATACCCAAACACATGCACATGTTCACATATTTGTGGCAGAAGTGATGAGATCAAGTGAGAGCTCCAGCCTGAATGGAACCTGTAAGGTGGTATTTTTGTAAGGAGATGCAAAATTATATCTACTATCAAACAGTGATTTAAAAATCATAATCAACTATTCATCTGAATGGCTTCTAAGTAAAAACAGTCCCTTCTTACCTATGACCTATTCAATGGTATAAAACAATGCAACAACTCTAAATAACTCATAAATGCAAAGCTATTTAAGTTTTTGTAGATATAAAGGTTTACTTATACATAATTCAAATAGGAAAAAAATCTCCAGTAGATAAAGCAAAAAATAATTAGGCAACAAAGTATTTTCAAACCCAAATTCCTGTTTCCAACTTCAAATAGTTTTTTCTATAAACACAAAATGAGTGTTTATTCATCAGTAGGAGGTTGAACTAGATAAACTCTATTATTTCTTACCAAATCTAATACTCCATGAAAATTATACTCTCTCTCTGCTTCAATTTTTATTTAATATATACTTAGATGAACGCTTTCCCTTACCTCCAGTTTAATTTAAAACCATTCCCTCTGCATAGCCTTCATTTTGATTTAAAAAAAGAAAAAACTGTCTTCAAAGCAAACAAGAACCAAAAAAGTCACCCTATCAGATTTCAAGTAGATTTGTGGCTGCTCTTCTTTTCTGTAATTCTCCTTCTTCAAGTTTAGTAGGAAAAGTAAAAGATTAACCCTCCCCACTGGTGATGACCGAGCCAGGAATCAGCCCATGAATAAATACTAGCCTAGTAAAGGCAATCTGGTGTGACAAGCAGGGCAGAGCAGCAGTCACATTTTTCTACTCTTTGACCAAAAGGAAAAGCAAATAAAGAAGAGCTCTGGAGTAGTCAAACCGTGATAACAGCAAAAAAAAAAAAAAAAAAAAAAAAAAAAAAAGTCAAGGACACAGAAACTTAATTATTGTAAACTTTTGCTGTTTGAAACTTTTAGGCATCCTTAAATGCTAACCAGACCAACAGACTTTTTTTTCCAACCCAGGACTGTCATAACCCATATAGACAACAGGAATTCTTATTTCTATAATAAAGTAACAAGATTCACCTAACCTGTGAAAATAAAGTAGTATCAAAGATTTACATGGTATGTTTTTTCCTAAGAGCTCTATATCACTTACACAGATTACAACTCCCAACAGTTAGGTGAAGCTGCCCAAAGATCTGGGATGAGTCTCCCTGCAGACACAGCATGTTCTCCATTCAAGTCAGAGCACTCTCAAAGTACACAATGTACATATAAGCTCTGCCTCTGAAAACTAGATGTGACTTCCCCTACACACACCCCAAAATAACTGTTGGTATACTAATGCTATTTGATAAATGTTTCACAAGTAGACAACTAAGAAATGCAATCAGAAAATCAGAAACTTCTGTCTAGGTGGCTTAAAGCTTCTGAAAGCACTGTTCATGATTCTTTCACTTACTTTCAGTGAATCACAGCTTCTACATTAAGGATTAAGTTTTCCGCCAAGATACCATTCTCCTTGGCAGGAGAAGGGAGTACAAATGGAAAGAGGGGGTGATTACTGGGAGATGGGAACAGCATCTCTAATTCCTGGCTACACAGCTCACTAATCTGGGGCACCTGGGAGCCCAAGGATGATACCTTAGATTCATGACTAAGAAGACCATGTTGGAATTAACTTTAAAAATGATTTAGGAAACTGATACAGATAAGCATGACAATCCCAACAAACTACACAAGCAGTTACTAAAAACATAACATCTAGTTTTGATATATGTACAAGCCCATAATACCTACTGCAGGCAGCACCTAATAACCAAAAGCTGCTATGTCTACTTCAAAGTATTTTACACCAAAATGCACTAACTGGTATTACATTAGGCTGAACCTATTAGTATCAAATGGATCATTTTTTATTTAATGAACTTTCAACTGCATCCTCAGAGAATCATACTACAAGATCATCACCAGAACTGATCTCCCCCTCTGCAACAATAATTCCTACTGAATAGAAATTATAATTCCAGTATCACAGGCCTTTTTCTACCTCCACATTGCCCCATAGATGTGTTCATAGTCGTTATGTACAATTCTTGTCCCAATGTCTATAAATATACACATTTCTCTCCAATAGAAGAAGCAAATACAGGATATAAACCATCTTTAATTTTAAAAACAAGTCATTCTGAAACCTTTAGTACTCAAATTATCTTAATTTGATGTCAGAGAACATCTCACAAGTGACCAATATATCACTCTGCCCCAACAAACTAGTTTAGTACTGCCATTCTTGAAAAGTGGAAGATACAAAAGCAAATTTTTTTGAGAGAGAGAGAGAACAAGTGCACAGCATGAGCAGGGAGCAGGGCAGAGAGAAAGGAAAGAGAGAATCCCAAGCAGGCTCTGTGCTGTCAGCACAGAGCCCAACACCGAGCTTGATCCCACAAACCGTGAGATCATTACCTGAGCTGAAATCAAGAGTCAGATAGACACTCAACCAACTGAGCAACCCAGGCACCTCCAAGAAAAAAACTTTTTAATCTACAATATTTATAACAAAAGCAGATTACTTATAAAAAGAAAGGCTCAAAATTATTAGCACAGTTAATATACCTAAGTGAGCATCTTATCAAAAAACATTCAATAAAAGCCACTATGATTTATTTGAATATATATATGGAACATGCCCTGATATTTTAGTAGGGAAAACTTTCTTTATACTCTTAATCACTTCACATCAATTTAGTTTTACAGAACTCATCTTTTCAAATATATACCTTTGTATACACGTATACAAAGGAAAAAACCTGTATTTTTTTAAGTTTTTTTTTTTTAAGTTTTTTTTGAGAGAGCACAAGTGAAGGAGGGGACAGAGAAAGAGGGAGACAGAGAATCCCAAGTGGGCTCCACGCTGTGAGCCCAGAGCCTGACACAGGACTCAAACTCACAAAACTGTGAGATGATAACCTGAGCTGAAATCAAGAGTCAGTCGCTAACTGACAGAGCCACCCAGATGCCCCCAAAACCTGTATTTTTAAAGAGAGTGGTCAGAGAGATTTCTCAGGTTGAATTAATATACTAGTTAAAATACAAGTTGGGCAAATAATGATGAAAACGAACTTTACACTCTAACCAAACCACGAAAGTATGACTGTGGTGAATAGTTAAAATTGAGCTACTGTCATAACAGAGAACACAGGGCTTTTCCAAAGCAACCCAAGTCATTTTCAGACACCTCTATTAGATCTTTTTAACTGAGACTATGTTGAGTACCTACCACCTTAAACCTAACCTTTAGACTAACACAGATCAAACTTAATTCCTCTTTCTCAATTGTTGAGCAAATATTTGCAGACAGTAACCCTAAAAACACTCCTCCCCACTCTGTCCTGTCCACAGTTTTGTCTGCTGTGTAAACAGCCCCATTTCCGTCAGGCATTCACCATCACAGGGCTGCAAATGCCCCATTCTACTCCAATATATGGATCCCTTCCAGGTGTGGCCAGTCCTGCACACAATATTTAAGCTGTCCTGTGTCAACATAAGACAGCAGGCGTCCCTATTGCCCGCCTCATGAGGATCCTACAGTTCTAGTAAATGTTATGCTGGTTAACACGGAGGCCACAGTCAGCTAAGAAAGCTGTGCTTTTCCCCAGCAAGTTGCTATTACACCATTATTCCATATCTTAAATTCTAGAGTTTACGTGAGAGTTAACATTTTCTGCTGTTAAACTTCCATCTGATTAGATCTTGTCTCTTGTTCCATCTTAATTCTGATCTTAAGTCCCAGGTGTTCCACTCTATAGCTACCCCTCTAACTACTGAGTAATCTGAAAATCTGATCACACATCAACACTGTCATCCAAAGAAAAGGAATGTTTATACAGCACATAGCACAAGACCTATCATACAAGTCAGAATTCAGTAACTGTTGAACAAATAAAGGAGTCCATATACTCTTATTTAATCCTAAAAATTCTGTAAGGCATTCTCACCTGTATTTATTATGAGACTACTGAATATGAGAGCTTAGATTACCAGTGATCTTCTGATTCAAAACCGTGTACTCTTTAAACTACCCCTCATTATCTGTCTCTAGTCACTGGCAAAAGTATTAAGTCAGACAAGGATGAGAGCAGAGGTCTCAAAACATCCTCCAAATTATATTTATCCAACAGTCTACAATACAAGTAAAGCCATTCATCTAGCAGTAAGTTATCTACCCAGTCTGTTCCAGATTTCTTGGTGCTACACTCATTTAATGGCTTTTCATTAATATAAATATAATTGATTATTTCCAATGCATATTAATAAATGAGAAATTTAAATAACTGATATGTTAAAATGAACTGGTGTGAAAACAATGATGCCAAGTTGACTATTTGGTGTTTTAAAAAATCTGCAAATCTTGGGGCCCCTGGGTGGCTCAGTCGGTTAAGCGTCCAACGTCGGCTCAGGTCATGATCTTGCGGTTTGTGGGTTCGAGCCCTGCATCGGGCTCTGTGCTGACAGCTCAGAGCCTGGAGCCTGCTTTGGATTCTGTGTCTCCCTCTCTCTCTGCCCTTCCCCTGCTTATGCTCTGTCTCTCTCTGTCTCTCAAAAATGAATAAATGTTAAAAAAAAAAATTTTTTTTAAATCTGCAAATCAGTCTGTGAATGATATTTACATGTTTAACATATATTTTTGACAAATGCTTACTATTGTCAGATACAATCATGCCTGGAGAACTTTTCTGGTACTTCCAGGAATTGGGAAATCACAAGGTAATTTTCATAACTCCAATGCCGGGGGGGGGTGCCTGGTGGCTCAGTCGGTTAAGTGTCCGACTTCAGCTCAGGTCACGATCTCACAGTTTAAAGGTTTGAGCCCACATCAGGCTCCATGCTGACAGAGCAGAGCCTGCTTGGGATTCTCTTTCTCCCTCTCTCTGCCCCCTGTAAGTTCCCCACTCACACATGCTTATGTGCGCATTCTCTCTAAATAAATACATAAATACATAAATAAATGAATCCAATGTTACTATGAATTGGCATTCCTTTTTTCTCTCAGACCTTAATACCTACTGGCACTTTAGAAGGCAGTACCTTTAATCAGTCAGAAAAGCCCATCTTAACATTATAGGTTCTTTAATATAAACTATAATTAATTCATCACAAACACTGAAACCTTGTTCTCTTACTATGTTCCTTTTAATTCAGTAGCTACCTTAACTATAATTTATTTTGACTCCTCTCATCTCAAAACAAGAAAAAAAACAAAGATTAGGTATCAAAAAGACCAGATCAATAATAAAAGGCTAAAGAAAGAACATTCATAGTTGTAAAATTTGCTCTCTGACACAAAAACAAGCATTCTAGCTTTTTCCCTGTTTCTTTTCATCCTGTGAGAAGTATCTACATTGGAAAAGGAGTTAACAGACTGGTTCCTAACTTAAAATTTCACTTCACAAGAGAGCCTTAATAAAGAATATATGCCTTGCAAAGAATACATAGACCTAAAAAGTTAAATCAAGTAAATCCTAATGGTTGTGTTCATCACCCCTGGTTTTGTGCAACAGAGCCATCAAATAACCACGGAATTATAAATCCAAGCAATGCTACAACTCCATCTACTGGAGAGGCACAGGTAACTGAGTCAATTTTAAATAAATGGATCCTTACATGTGAGCCTTTTAGGAACTAATATCATGGAAGTTCAGATAAAAATACTTCAAAACAGTAAGAAAGCCTTACCTACATCTTTTCGTCCTGGTTTTTCAAAACGTCTGTCACCTCTAGAAAAGATAAAACAAGTTTCAAACAGGACTTAGGAGTAATATATAGATTTCCTATACATGACAACCACTGCTGTATCTGTCCTTAATAGCATTGCTTTCCTTTTCAAATTGTAAAAACAAACAGCACCCAACATTTGGAAAATATAAGAAAACACAAAGATGAAAACAAAAATATCCACTATCTCACTTACCAAAAGCCAGCTTCTATTGACCCAGAAATGTTTTTTAAAATTAGATAAAATTAGATAGATGCTTTACTTTAGATACACACTATATATAGTTTTATATACTATTTTTGGCACGTGGTTTCCCACATCATTAGGTATTTTCAAAATCATCCTAACTTTTAATGGTTACAGAATATTCTATTGTGTGGATATACCATTACATAAGAAGCCATGCTGATATTAAGCTATTTGGCTTGTTTCTAATTATATTATAAATATCATCACAGTGAACATCTTTGTACATACAACTTTGTGGAACTGCCCTCATTCATCAACAGACTTCACAGAGTCACAAAGAACAGAGAAGATGCTTTGACTGATAGCAACAAAAAATAAAATGTCAATTGTCAATGCCTCCCACTGAACACTAATAAAATAACAAATCTGACTATGAAATATCCATGCTGGCACTAACATATTAACCTATTTATCTCCAATGCTTCTTTCATTAAATAAGGATCATTTAAAACTTTCTAACATACATCTTGATACTCAATAATTAAAAGCATTTTTTAAGTGAAATCTTGTAACTATACAAAGAAACGTCTCCTCTGGAGAAAGCAGAAAAAAATTTTTTTTACACCAAGGAGTCTTTTTGCCAAGATCTGGATCTTTTAGTTACCTTTCCTCCCAGCTCTGTGACCTATGCATTTCCCTGCCACCTCCTCGACCAAAGACACCCTCTACTTCATCAAAGCTTCTTTGGTAGAAACCACATTCACCTCTGCCTCTGCCTGAAAATAAGAAAACAGAAAAAATGATACTCAGATGTCAATATTTGACACATATTCAACACCAACGATTAATCTTTGAAGTTCTGTCTCCACACAAAGAGGATGTCTATGTTTAAACATTTAGCAAGGCCTGACGGATCTTTACCTGAGAGACCAATAATGGCACTGAAGAGGCTAGACCACAGGAGGTTGAAAGAAACAAGTTAGAAAACAGGTGTTAAGAGTCCCAGTCCTGAATAAGAAACAGTGTCAACGTTAAGTTCTTTAATAAAAAGTTTAACAGTAAAATTCTAAGAAGATCGGTAAACTATTACTACAAATTGGACCTTTTATTGGATTATTTTCAACAAAAATGAAAGATTTAGAGAGCTTCAGAAGAGAGCAGATAAAATATACAAAAGTGAAACACAAACGTTAATATAATTTATCTAACTCCACAGAAAGGATATTTAAGGGGCGCCTGGGTGGCTCAGTTGGTTGGGCGTCCAACTTCAACTCAGGTCATGATCTCACAGTTCATGAGTTGGAGCCCCACTTCGGCCTCTGTGCTGACAGCTCAGAGCCTGGGAGCCTGCTTTGGATTCTGTCTCTCTCTCTCTCTCTCTCTCTCTCCCCCTCCTTCACTCATGCTCTGTCTCTGTCTCTAAAAAACAAATCAACATTAAAAAAAAAACTTAAAAAAAAAAAAAAAAAGAAAGGATAATTTAATATGGCCAACTCTATCAATTTTGGGAACTAACTCCGTAAAGGATGTTCTACACCAACAAAAGCACTCTTTCCCCTTTGCTCAAGTCTTCAAGGAAGAAAAACATCAGGACTAAATTTGAACCGGAGCTAGTGAGAATGTGCTGTATGCAGAGACTGAGAGGTTCTAAATGTTCAGATGTAAACTGGTCTTTACTGAAGTCAATTTGGTCAGATCTATCAAAATCTGACTCAACGATTCTAACCACAATTTATCCTAACAGAAATACACAAACATGCAAATACATATATATGCAGATGTTCACTGCAATGTGTAACACCAGAAATAACCTAAATAAATTTTAATAATATTAAATTTTAGTAGAACATTATGAAGCCACAGAAGATAAAACGGTGACATTAAAAGAAATCTACGTTATTCTGTTGAATAACAGAATAATACTTATAAAAATAACTCCGCTTATATAAATTATATGGCTGTTGGGATCAGGAGGAATATCCATCCAACTGGTGCTCTGGGGGCAGAAAGCAATAGGAACGTTTTAGCTTTATACTTTCTGCACAATGTGAGGTTTTCTCAACTAATGCGCACCATTTGTATCCAACACACAGATGAGAAAACTGGAAAAGGGTGGGGAGTTTAGAGCTGTACTTAGATAAAATATTACCCATCATCCGTAGCTCACCATTTTTAACAGTGTAAAAAAAATGATGATGAATTACGAACGAAAGAATGCATTCCAAAGCTAAATACAAGTGAGTTAAATAATTATTTCAAATATCCACATAGGATTTCTACTTTCTGCTTATAATGTATGAAAACCTGACTCAGAATATACTTGTACTTTTATGTAACCTTATTATGAAATGCACAGAAGGGTACCCCTCATAACTAGTCCAGGTAACCCACATTTCTTCATCTGTAAAATGGAAATGAGACTAGGCTTAAAATATAATAATCTAAAAGTTACTTTCCAGTCAATCTAACTTTATATCAACATAAAGTCGACTCCCCAGTTTCCCATTTCAGTACCTCTCTCCTTAGGAAATGTATACATTTTTTAAAAAATAGTATCTGCATTCTATTAATCAAAAAAGTGCATGTTATTTGAAACACAGTATCAAATGTGTATAATAATATAATTTAGTGTTTAGACAATGCCTGATGCACATACGGATTCCCAGTCGTTTATAATAACATAATTACTCATTCGATAACATGCTTATAATAACACGGCTACCAGTGAATATCAACCCACAGGCTAGGAATCCCTGCTTTTGATAAGATACTGCAAATGTATACATTTTATGTAAAATCCTAAAACAGTATAATGCCAAGTGTTATGTAACACTGGGGTGGATCTCCTGCAATGATGATTCTTGGGGTGTAAGAAAGTCCCCTCTTCTGAAGAGGACAATTTTCTCAGTAAACCAATAAGTACCAAGCACCTTGAAAAAGTATTTTATTTTAGAAACCTGAATATGAAAAAAGCCTTCAGGTTGCCAGAAAAACAAGCAAACCACAGACAAAAATATTTTCTGCCAAGTTAACTAGCACTGGTACTGGTCCTCCTTATCAGACTAAAGCTTATTATAAGGAGACACATAAAAAGAATCCGATTCTAGAGCTTTCCAGTTGTAAGGACCATAATCATCTCTAAATACAGTTCTCATATAAGCAGCAGCAAGTACACATAACATGATGAATCTCTCACACAGCTAAATATTCAAAGGACTGTCCTATTGTCTGAGATTTCACCCGATTCTTTTGGGGGATTAAAATATACTTCCTTTAAACGATGATAAAGACAAGTGGCTGACAGCTGTGTGGATCTGCTGTGCTCTTAAACACCTTAACCAGGTAAAATAGAAAGATGACATTTTACACTGTTTCCCCACCCATTTGTTTGTTGAAATTTCACTAGTTCCCGATATTTAGAAGTCTAGAAGTCAGTCGGTTTTCACATCAAAATCTCCTCAAGTTTGGGGCACCTGGGTGGCTCAGTCGGTTAAACATCCAACTTAGGCTAAGGTCATGATCTCGTGATTCATGAGTTCAAGCCCCGCATCGGGCTCCGTGCTGACAGCTCAGAGCCTGGAGCCTCCATTGGATTCTGTGTCTCCCTCTCTCACTGCCCCTCTCCTGCTCACACTCTGTGTGTGTATGTGTGTGTGTGTGAGTGTGTGTGTGTCTCTCTCTCAAAAATAAATAAAATATTTTAATAAAAAAACAAAATCTCAAGTTAAAAAGAGCCAAAATAACCATCTAACGTTAGTTTTGCCCATGGGGGGGAGCCATAATAATCATCACTTAACCAACAAGTTAAAATTAAGTACTAACTAAAGAAAACAAAACCAGATTAATGATCTCATGAAATCATCGGAAAAGAAATCACATCTTGGACAATGATGCTAAAAATGTTTTTTACAAAGTGAATTCATTCATTTGACCAGTTTCATACCATTTGTTCATATCAATGTTAATTAAGTCACTGCTTTTCTCACAGTATCTATCTTTTTGCACATGCCCAGTTTAAATTCTGAATGTAGGACACTATGCGATAACCCCCCACTTGAAAGAATCAGAAAGCAGGGAGAAATTTACCAATCCTTCAGTTTGTTTCTCAATATGGAGTTTTTTAAAGACTGTTTAGAGAGACTGGTGTGTATTTACAGCACACAAAGTTGGTGATCACTTGAGGTTCACAGAAGTGCTGGCTTGTGGACCACCCTTCTTGAATAATCATCTCTGTACAACTTACCCTAAAAAGCACTGGAGGCAAAGCCACCTGAGTGCAACCTCCCCCTGTTGCCAGCCTACCAAAGAAAATCATAGGCAACACCCAAGCAGTAGCCCAGAGCCATCTCCACATCACCACTGCACCACACCACAAAGACCTCAGGTGAATTCTGGACCAACGGAACCTCACTGCACGTGAGAAGCTAAATGGCACGGGGAGCTTTTGAAGCACACACATGCCTAAATCTCACCACCCAGGATCCGACTGCAGAAGTACTTCTAACAAATCCCCAGGTTAAAAACTACCGTTCTGGAAACTGACAAATTCAGAAGGAAAAACCACGTATACCTTGCTAACAGTACGTGGCCTACAAGCGGAGAGCTTCAGCTGCCGCATTATTATTCGCCACCCCTGCGCTCCCACATGCTACACTTTTTTTTTAAGTTTACTTATTTATTTTGAGAGAGAAAGACAGAGAGAGTGCACAAGCGAGGAAAGGGCAGAAAGAAGGAGAGACAGAATCCCAAGCAGGCTCTACGCAGAGCCTGACGTGGGGCTCAAACTCACGAACCGTGAGATCATGACCTGAGCCGAAATCAAAAGCCAGACACTTAACCGACTGCGCCACCCAGGCGCCCTGCATTCCCACATTCGGAATGGACTACCGAAAGTGTCCTCTTCACAGGAGTGCAGAACTTAATATGGCCTCTATAAAGGCTGAGTATAAATTATTCTATTCATAAGGCACAACTTTAAGAAAAAGAGAATCCAGATATTCCACACCCTTGATCACACCAACCTGGGTGGTGTGGTATGTGGAGACAGTGGCCTCTGGCTCTGCAGACACCCAACTCTTCCACTTCTGAAGCACTTCTTCAAAAATTACAAGAGATGTCTAGACTACTGCAATGAGTTAACCAACTCAAGAGGTAAATGCTGAATATTTATATTGAAAACATCCAGAATGGCCTCATGTTGCAGAAAATCAATGAATAAAAAACAAGGAACAGACAGCGAAAAAACAAGTAATATCAACAAAATAATTCTTCGGAGACACAAATCTATAAAACCATAGGTTAAGTAAGTTGACTGATACATAATTATTTTTTGCTCTACCCTCTAAAAGAGCCCTGGCGCTGATGAGACAGAGGGCTTTTACTAAAGCGTCTCTCTGGCTGGGGACACTCCTCGCACACGGCCTTATATAGAAAGGGTGTGTCACCAAGGCCTGCGGGGACTTAGCTGCTGCCTCAGCAGCCAAGGCACTTCCCGGAGCTATGGCAAAGGGCAAGGCTCCCTGGGGATGAGGAATATGGATGGGGATTTGCCAAAGTTAACGAGGAACCCTCACGCTCAAGAATTACCCTCTTCTGCTCCAAATCAGGAGGTGTGGAGCTGATACACCGAGAAATGATTCAGGAAACAAATATTCGGACACTGAACACAGAGTGAATGTCAAAAGCAGTTTTTTTAAAATCAAGTATTGTATGTTTAAAGTGACTTCTCTCTCCTCTTCCTCCATTATTACATTTGCCACATGGAAGCTCACCTCGCCCTCTTGAAGAACTTCGACCTCTAGGAGCCCCCACCACTGTTCCTCCTCCTCCTCGTCCTGTCAATCGCAGGACAGCAGCACTATTAACAGACATGGAAAAGTTTCTCTGTCGAAAACAAAAACAAAAACGAAAAAAAAGAAAGAAAAAAAGGATAAAACAGATAAAACTGCATGTTGCTTCACCCCATCTCCCGTTCCAACTATAAAATGGCATCTAATTACTACAAACAATGGGAAACCATAACTACACCGCATGCTAAGATGATCCAAAACCTAATTTTACCTGAAAATCTCAAATTAACATTTCAGATCAACAAACACTGACAACCAATGCCTTATATCTTATTAGGTTCTGTGAGGAAATATTAAATAAACTCTAATCACTGTATGTATCCAGAAGCAGACGGGATAAATATGCACCATAATGAACTTGGTAGAAGAAATCCTGCTTGAAAAGATACTTTATTATTTTATTAAAAAATTTTGTCATGTTTTTTTTTTTTGATTTATTTAAATTTAACTTAGTTAACATACAATGTAGTATTGATTTCAGGAGCAGAACCCACTGATTCGGCACCTACATATGACACCCAGTGTTCATCCCAACAAGTGCCCTCCTTAATGCCCATCACCCATCTAGCACATCCCTTCCTCATCCACCTCCCCTCCAGCAACCCTCAGTTTATTCTCTGTATTTTAAGAGTCTCTTATGGTTTGCCTCCCTGTTTTTATCTTATTTTTCCTTCTCTTTCCCTATGTTCATCTGTTGTTTCTTAAATTCCACGAGTGAAATTATATGGTATTTATCGTTCCCTGACTTATTTCACATGGCATAATACCCTCCAGTTCCATCCACACTGTTGCAAATGGCAAGATTTCATTCTTTTTTTGTTGCTGAGTAATACTGCATAGTGTGTGTGTGTGTGTGTGTGTGTGTGTGTGTGTGTGTACCACATCTTCTTTATCCATTCATCCATCGATGGACATTTGGGCCCTTTCCATACTTTGGCTATTGTTGACAATACTGCTATAAACATTGGGGTGCATGTGCCCCTTCAAAGCACTTCCTGTATCCTCTGACTTAATACCTAGTGTTGCAATTGCTGGGTCGTAGGGTAGTTCTATTTTTAATTTTTTGAGGAACCTCCATACTGTTTTCCAGAGTGACTGCACCAGTTTGCATTCCCACTAACAATGCAAAAGGGTTCCCCTTTCTCCACATCCTCACCAACATCTATTGTTACCCGACTTGTTAATTTTAGCCATTCTCACCAGTGTGACATGGCATCTCATTGTGCTTTTGATTTGTATTTCTCTGATGCTGAGTGATGCTGAGCATCTTTTCATGTGTCTGTTAGTCATCCGGATGTCTTCCTTGGAAAAGTGTCTATTCATGTCTTCCGCCCATTTCTTCACTGGATTATACTCTACATAGAAAACCCGAAAGACTCCACCAGAAAGCCGCTAGAGCTAATATGTGAATTCAGTAAAGTCAAAGGATATAAAATCAACGTACAGAAATCGGTTGCATATCTATACACTAATAATGAAGCAGCAGAAAGAGAAATCAAGGAAATCAACCCCATTTACAATAGCACCAAAAACCATAAAATATAGGAATAAACCTAACCAAGGAGGTAAAAGATCTGTACGCTGAAAACTATAGAAAGTTTATAAAAGAAATGGAAGAAGACACACAAAAAAATGGAAAATGTTTATTTATTTATTTTGAGAGAGAGAGAGAGAGAGACAGAGCACAAGCAGGGAAGAGGCAGAGAGAAGGAGAGAGAAAATCCCAAGAAGGCTCCCCACTATCAGCACAGAGCCTGGCTCGGGGCTCAATCTCATGAACCACGAGATCACAACCTGAGCCAAAATCAAGAAATGGATTCTTAACCAACTGAACCACCCAGATGCCCCTGAAAGGATTCTTTAACTAGTGAAAGGTAGAAACAAGAGATGGTCACCAAAAAGTCTGAATCAAGAGTAGCACGATAAAGAGAAAAATGATCATTTTTGCCTCATTCTGCTCACCAATGTGAATTAGTAGCACCAAGTATTATTTAATAGAATGACAAGAATCATAAATAAAAGGGAAGGGCCAAATAAGAATCTACATAAACAAGATCAACCATCTTAATGGGGAGGGGAAGAGCATGCTTGAAAAAACCAAAATCCCAATTAGTCATTAGCCTGCATTGGCAACCACAGCCAATTTGGATAGGGTCAAAAACAATGGGATAGTAGTGAGTGGGAATCCTTCAAACAGGAAAGGGGAAGATAAAGGAACACTGGAAGCCTAGGAGCCAAAAAATATGTTTAGTTGACACTTCTGGATAAATGCAATACGTAGGCCTTAGGAAACAGTAAAACAAGAAGCAATTTTTAAAATCTTGAAAATGATCTATAAAATATAAAAATCCTGGGCATTTGAAGGAGAATTTTGCAAGGGAGTTTTAAACTCAGAAAATGTTGGAATATATCCTTACAGGAATACTTTCTGTATACTTAGAACCTAACAGACATTTATGCAAACACGCAGAGGTATGGCACAATGAAGAAAACGTAACTTGTGCATGGCTGCAGCTAAGGACCCTGCTAGTGGAAGGACAAGGAACAAGGCTTAAGAGTTTGGTTGAAGAGAATCTTGTGATTCAACTAATAATTAAAATCCAAATTGTGTTTCCACTGTGAAGTCCCCATCTGCAGTTTCAATTCAAAATCAACTGAAATGTGATTCTATACCTCTTCTAAGGAAATCAACATGCAACTGGTTAAAAAACTTCTTTCATTACTGAATTTTTTAATTCTTTAATTTATTTTTGAGAGAGACAGAACGTGAGCAGGCAGGGGCAGACAGAGGGGGAGACACAGAAGCCAAAGCAGGCTCCAGGCCCTGAGCTGTCAACACAGAGCCCAATGCAGGGCTCGAACTCACAAACTGTTGAGATCATGACCTGAGCCGAAGTCAGACGCTTAACCGACTGAGCCATCCAGGCGCCCCCATTACTGATTTTTTTTGTTTTTTAATTTATGGGTCATTTTCTCATTACCTTCTTCATTAGTTATCTTTCTCAGAATTTTATTTATTACAATTTGTTCTGATAAATTTTAGAAATTTATAATGTAAGTTAAGTTTTTTTTCCTTTGAGTTTCATAGGTATATAAGCGTATAATCAAGTAACTTCAAAACTCAAGATTTAAGGTCTAATCAGTAACTAAAATTTACAGGATGATGCCCAACACTTATTTCAAGCTGTATGTTAAAAAACGTACCTAATAATAATTTTTAAAAAACTGGCTGAAACAAATGTGTCAACTTACCTTATAGCACAGAGCACAGAGCAACCGGGGGAAGAAGTGCCTCTGGGAACACAATTAAGCAAGGCTATGATGTCCCAAAATCTAGATTAATATAATCTAATACTGGAATAACAGAGCTCTGGGGCACCTGGGTGGCTCAGTCAGTTAAGCCTCTAACTTCGGCTAAGGTCATGATCTCACAATTCATGAGTTCAAGCGCCATGTTGGGCTCTGTGCTGACAGCTGAGAGCTGGAGCCTGCTTCAGATTCTGTCTCCCTCTCTCTCTCTCTGCCTGTCCCATGCTCATGCTCATGCTCTGTCTCTCTCAAAAATAAACATTAAATTTTTTTTTTTTTTTTTAAACAGAGCTCAGAGCTAACTTCACTAATTAATGCCAGGATCCCATGCAGGTGAACACATTACCAAACATGTATACAACTCAAATGTACCCATCAATAGAGTGCAGAGAAACTTGCATATACTTTCCTACACCCTCACACACTGCAGCTGAAAATGCAAACTTCTATCCTCTCTGGAAAGCAATTTCTGGAAGTTCTATATTTAAATGTCTATACCCTTTGGGGTGCCTGCATGGCTCAGTCAGTTAAGCATCCGACTTCATGATTTCAGTTTGTGGGTTCGAGCCCTGTTTCAGGCTCTGTGCTGACAGCTCAGAGCCTGGATCCTGCTATGGATTCTGTGTCTCCCTCTCTCTCTCTGCCCCTCCCTGCTCACACTCTATGGCTCTCTCTCTCTCTCCCTCTCAAATAAATAAACATTAAAAAAAAATTTTTTTTTGATGTCTATACCCTCTGACAGAATTCCTCTTGTAACACATGTAAAAACTCCCATAAGCAAAAAGATCTTTAACTGCAGTACTGTTGTAAAATTGAATTGGGGACCTCCTAAGTATCAACCAATGGGAGCAATTTAAAAATCATGAGGGGTGCCTGGCTGGCTCAGTCAGTAAGAGCATGACGCTCCTGATCTTGGGATCATGTGTTCAAGCTCCATGTTAAGCACAGAGCTTTTAAAAAGAATTAAAAAAATCACGGCCATCTTCATGTGAAATTCTATGCAGTTGTTTTAAAAACTGAGGCAAAAACTGAGGCAACTCTATTAGGTTGATCCATATGAAACTGCTAATATTCAACCACTTCTGACCCACAAAAACTGCAATTTCATATGATCAACTGAATGTATAAAGATAAAAGCACAGCTGTAGTAAAGAGCATGGAAAGGCCAGATTGCCCGAGACTGACTTTTATTCCTTTAACCCACTTCTCAGAACCTCCTTTTCCTCATCTAGATAAAGTAGATAGGAACCATAGTACATCTACCTCCTGGGCCGCTGCCAGCACTTAACCCATTACATGACAAGTGCTTAAAACAGTGTCTGACACATTAAAAGCTAAAGTATTTGCTCTCATCTCAACAGACCCAAAGGCGAAAATAATGAAGTACAGAACTATGTGCATAGCATGCTGCATTTAGGTTTATGTGTTTTTTTACAGGAACAGATATTTAAGTAGGTGCAGACATATTAACCACCACTGAGAGGAAACACAAAATGGAAACAGTGGCTACTTCTGAGGAACAATATAAGTAGGCAGAATTAGGGTGACTCATAGAATAATTGCTTCCCACTATATGTGCTTTTTTAATTTTTTACATAAATACATGTTATTATCTATTCAAAAATGCATACATAATTTCCTTTGACATCACATAAATAAAATACAACAATGTATGGGGCGCCTGGGTGGCTCAGATGGTTAAGCATCTGACTTCTCAGGTCATAATCTCGCAGTTAGTGTGTTTGAGTCCCAGGCTGGGCTCTGTGCTGACAGCTCAGAGCCTGGAGCCTGCTTCAGATTCTGTGTCTCCCTCTCTCTCTCTCTCTGACCCTCCCCCACTCGCCCACTCCCAAAAATAAACAAACATTAAAAAAATAAACAAATAAAATACAACAATGTAAATTAGGTAGCAGCTATGTAAAAAGTCCCGCTTCTCAAACTGATAAATGTATTCAAGGGAAATGCCAAACCAAAATAGTGACCAGATTTCTGAGCATCAATTTTGTTTTTTTGTGTTTTTCTTAATAAATTTTTTTAATGTTGATTTTTGAGAGAGAGAGAGAGAGAGAGAAAGAGAGAAAGAGAGAAAGAGAGAAAGAGAGAAAGAGAGAGAGAGAGAGAGAGAGAGAGAGAGAGAAACAGCAAGCAGGGGAGGGGCAGAGAGACAGGGAAACATCCTGACATAGTGTCATGACCCGAGCCCAAGTCAGGCGCTTAAACAACTGAGCCACCCAGGTGCCCCTCAATTTTGTTTTAAGAAAATGTCATTCCAGGGCGCCTGGGTGGCCCAGTCAGTCAAGTGTCCAACTCTTGATTTTGGCTCAGTTCATGATCTCATGGTTCGTGAGTTCGAGCCCTACATGAGGCTCTGCACTGACAGCATGGGGCCTGCTTGGGATTCTCTCTCTCTCTCTCTCTCTCTCTCTCTCTCTCTCTCTCTTCTCTCTGTCCTTTCTCACTCGTTCTCTCTCAAAATACATAAGTAAACTTAAAAAAATTTTTTCCAAGTTGTGTTTTAGACATACGTGCATCCATTCATTAATACAAAAAGAGAATGCACAAAACTAACTTGCATGTTAAAGACATAAAATACCTATTTCAGGTAACTTCAAGAAATTTAACATATGCAACAAAAAGCTATTGTAGGTTATTAGAACTAATCACCTCCCCTATGAGGGTATGGGTGAAAAAACAATATGCAAAATTCTAGTCTTCAAAGATCTAAACAATCCCTGAAGGGAGTGCCTAACCATCAAAAGGACAACATCAAAATGCTAGTGAATCTTTTGCCTGCTTTAAGCACTGTCCTACTCCAGCATACTTTATAGACAAAGGATTCACATAAGTTAAGTGTCAGGAATCCAAAATGATGTGTTTTAACTGAGTCCGGAAATGGACCCTGATGATCTTCTGTGGTTATCGTAATCATAATACCCAGACCATAGCACCTTAAGATAAACTTTTCCATTATAAATGCAAAAGAAGATTTACTCCATTAGTCATTCCAGACATACTTTTGTTGTGTAGGTGTAGTGCAAACCTTACTTGACTCTTTTTCAAATTGTTAACCAACAGTTCCCAGTAGCATTTTGTTGAATGATCTTTGATTTTTCAAATGATTTATTTGGCACTTACTAAATACTGATTTCTTAGAAGTGTTACAGGGTGTTTCTAGATGATTCAATTATTTATTCTATTGATTAAAAGTCTATCATGTTTTGGTAAACAGAAACAAGTCCTCCTCCCTACTTCTTAAAAAGCTTTTCTGGCCCATTTACATTTAGCCTGTAAGAAATCTAGGAAAAAAATAAAAAGAAAATATTAAAAGTATGTATAAATACATTTAAAAACTGGAAGATGGGGCGCCTAGGTGGCGCAGTCGGTTAGGCGTCCGACTTCAGCCAGGTCACGATCTCGCGGTCCGTGAGTTCAAGCCCCGCGTCAGGCTCTGGGCTGATGGCTCGGAGCCTGAAGCCTGTTTCCGATTCTGTGTCTCCCTCTCTCTCTGCCCCTCCCCCGTTCATGCTCTGTCTCTCTCTGTCCCAAAAATAAATAAACGTTGAAAAAAAAAATTTTAAAAATAAATAAATAAATAAAATAAAACTGGTATACTAAGGCATTAAGTGCACTTTTAAAATTTTTAAAATTGAAAAATTAAAAATTAAAATTAAAAAAATTAAAATTTACAAAATTTAACAGGCAGGATTAGGGTGAGCTCACATAAGTAGTTACTAGAAAAAGACTACTATCCATAGAAAAATTGGTAAAGACAAGAACAAAACATTATATATGAACACGAACATTCAAAAAACTCTTCACTATACTGGGGAAAGATACACAAACTAAAACAATGGAAGAACATTTTTGCCGATTGTGCAGTGAATTTTTCAGTAAAAATACTCAATGTCTGAAGTGCAGAACAATGCATAGTGTATACCATTACGTGTATAAAAGGGGGAAGACATCTAAAAAAATTTTTTTTAATGACTGTTTATTTTTGAGACAGAGAAAGACAAAGTATGAGCAGAGGAGGGACAGAGAGACAGGGAGACACAGAATCTGAAACAGGCTCCAAGATGTCAGCACAGAGTCCAACGTGGGGCTCAAACCCATGAGCTGTGACATCATGACCTGAGCCAAAGTCGGACATTTAACAGACAGAGCCATCCAGGTGCCCAGGGGGAAGACATATTTAATATTTACTTGGAAAAATATAAAACGAACTGCTAACACTTGCTGCTTTTGGGAAAGAGATGCTGGTGGCTGAGGGAAGTGATGGGAAAGCGATTTCCTATTACATGCTATTCAGTAGATTTTTATTTTGAAACCATGTGACTTATGACTTATTCTTTATTCAAACAATAAATAAGTAAATAAATCTGAAAAAATAAAAATACTGAACATGGCAAAAGTACTAGAAAAATGCTATAGCTATGGCATCAGCGAAACAAGAAAGATCCTCGTACAAAGCTTCTTAAAAGCAACTCAGCATATGGAACAATTTGGTGTTATTTCTGGACTTCTATTCCACTGACCTGTAGGTCTATCCTTATACCACAGTTGTGATCCCTGTAGTTTTGTAGTAAAGTTCTGAAATCGGGGAGTATGAATCTTCCAACTTTGATCTTTCTCAAAACTATTTTGACTATTTAGGGTCCCTTGCAATTCTGTACGAATTGTAGGACCAGCCTATCAATTTCTACCCCAAAACCCCTGTGATTTTGATGGAGACCGCACCGAGAGTAGATTGACTGGCAATATTAAGTCTTCCAAGGCTGAATGAACACTGATGGCTTCCCACTTATTTAGATCTTTTTTAATTTCTTTCAACAGTATTTTGTAGTTTTATGTAAAAGTCTTACATCCCCTTGGTTAAATCTGTAACTATGTACTTTATTGTTTTTGATGCTATTGTAAATGAAACTATTTTCATAATTCCCTTTGCAGATTATGTCAATCCTGACCCCTACAACTGTGCTGAATTCATTTATTAGTGCTAATAGTTTTTTGTATGTGGATTCTTTAAGATATTCTACATGTAGGATCATGTCACCTGAAAATAGACATAGTTTTACTTCTTCTCTTCCTTCTTATTTTTTTAATGTTTCTTTATTTTTGAGAGAGAGCACAAGCAGGGCAGGGACAGAGAGAGGGAGACAGGATCTAAAGCAGGCTGTGCACTGATAAGAGTGAGCCTGATGTGGGGCTCGGAATCGCAAACTGCGAGATCATGATCTGAGCTGGAGTTGGATGTTCAACTGGACTGAGCCACCCAGGTGCCCCTTTACTCTTCCTTTTTAGAGGTCTCTTATGTCCTTTTCTAGCCTAAATGCTCTGGCACAATGTTGGATATCAGTAGTAAAAGCAGGTAACCTTGTCTTGTTCCCAATTTTAGGGGAAAAGCTTTCAGTCTTCCACAGCTGGGAATGAGGTTAGCTGTGGGTTTTTCAAAATGCCTTTAATCATGTTGAAGGTCCCTTCTATTACCTTCGCTGACAGTTTTATCAAGAAAAGTGATTAATTTTGTCAAACACTTTTTCTGTGCCAACTGAGATGATCAAGTGGTTTTTCTTTGGTTCGATTAATGTGGTATATTACATTGATTTTCCTTATGTTGCACCACGTTTGCATTCTGAGTATAAATTCCACTCGGTCATGGTGTATAATCCTTTTAATATGCTGTTGGATTCAGTCTGTATTGGTATATTTGGCAACTAAAGATATACAAAGAAAACAAACTGCAATAAAACATACTAAATGTTAACAGTAATTATCATGTAATTATCTCTACATGATGAGTTTATGGGGGAGATTCTCTCCTTTATACTTTTCTGTATTTTCTACAATGAATATGAGTACCTTTTATTTTAAAACACGTAAGATTTTATTGATACAGAGTATATAAAGAAATTGTAAAATCACCATGAAAGACAAACCGAGTAAAACAATGGACAAATAACACAAGCAAATCAAAAACCATAATGACCATGAGCATATGAAAAGATGATCCAGCTACTAGTTACTAGTGAGATACAAATTAAAAACAACTATCACAGCCAATGTTTTGGCCAAAATGTAAAAAACAAAAGCTGGGGGTTTGCATAAAAATGAGTCCTCTTATTTGCTGCAGGTAAAAGTGCAAAAGGGCTTAAAACACTACAGAAACAAATGTAGCAACACCTACATTACATTATCCACATCTGTGCATTTATAAAAATGTAAAGAACCATACACCAAAAACCAAAGAGGTGAAAAATCTGTACACTGAAAACTACAGAAAGCTTATGAAAGAAACTGAAGACACAAAAAAATGGAAAAATATTCCACGTTCTTGGATAGGGAGAACAAATATTGTTAAAATGTCAATACTACCCAAAGCATTCTACATAGTCAATGCAATACCTATCAAAATAACACCAACATTCTTCACAGAGCTAGAACAAACAATCCTAAAATGTGTACAGAACCAGAAAAGGTCCCGAATAGCCAAAGCAATCTTGAAAAAGAAAACCAAAGCTGAAGGCATCACAATCCTAGACTTCAAGCTGTATTACAAAGCTGAACTCATCAAGACAATATGGTACTGGCACAAAAACAGACACTCAGATCAATGGAACAGAATAGAGAACCCACAAATGGACCCACAAACATACGGCCAACTAATCTTTGACAAAGCAGGAAAGAATATCCAGTGGAATAAAGACAGTCTCTTCAGCAAGTGGTGCTGGGGAAACTGGACAGCGACATGCAGAAGAATGAACCTGGACCACTTTCCTACACCATACACAAAAATGAACTCAAAATGGATGAAAGACCTAAACATTAAGACAGGAAGCCATCAAAATCCTAAAGAAGGCAGGCAAAAAACTCTTTGACCTCGGCTGCATCAACTTCTCACTCAACATGTCTCTGGAAGCAAGGAAAACAAAAGCAAAAATGAACTATTGGGACCACGTCAAAATAAAAAGCTTCTGCACAGCAAAGGAAACAATCGGCAAAACTACAAGGCAATCGACAGAATGGGAGAAGATATTTGCAAATGACATATCAGATAAAGGGTTAGTATCCAAAATCTACAAAGAACTTATCAAACTCAACACCCAAAAAACAAATAATCCAGTGAAGAAATGGGCAAAAGACATGAATAGACACTTCTCCAAAGAAGACATCCAGATGGCCAACCAACACATGAAAAGATGCTCAACATCACTCATCATCAGGGAAATACAAATTAAAACCACCATGAGATACCACCTCACACCTGTCAGGATGGCTAACATTAACAACTCAGGCAACAACAGATGTTGGAGAGGATGTGGAGAAAGAGGATCTCTTTTGCACTGCTGGGGGGAATGCAAATTGTTGCAGCCACTCTGGAAAACAGGATGGAGCTTCCTCAAAAAATTAAAAATAGAACTACCCTACGACCTAGGCATTTATCCACGGGATACAGCTATGCTGTTTTGAAGGGGCACATGCACCCTAATGTTTATAGCAGCACTATCGACAATAGCCAAAGTAAGGAAAGAGCCCAAATGTCCATCGATGGATGAATGGATAAAGAAGATGTGGTATATATACATACAATGGAGTATTATTCGGCAATCAAAAAGAATGAAATCTTGCCACTGGCAACTACATGGGTGGAACTGGAGGGTATTATGCTAAGTGAAATTAGCCAGAGAAAGATAAATATCATATGACTTCACTCCTATGAGGAATTTAAGACACAGAACAGATAACATAAGGGAAGGGAAGCAAAACTAATATAAAAACAGGGAGGGGGACAAAACATAAGAGACTCTTAAATATAGAGAACAAACAGAGGGATGCTGGAGGGATTGTGGGAGGGGAGATGGGCTAAATGGGTAAGGGGCATTAAAGAATCTACTCCTGAAATCATTGTTGCACTAAATGCTAACTAACCTGGATATAAATTTTTAAAAAAGAAATATTTAAATATTTAAAAAAACACAAAGAATCAAATAATAATAATAATAATAATAATTTTAAAAAATACAGAACCAAATCCAGCAATTCCAATTTTACAACACATGTTCTAAGAATGATTACTTTAGCATAATTTGCAACAGCAAAGTTTGAAAACAACCTACGTATCTAACCAGAAGAGACTGGAAAAACTCTGGATTTTCTCACTTAAGAAATACTAGGCAAGAGAGATGAACAAACTAAAGCTATGTGTATTAACATAGATAAATCTAAAATCATGACTGAAAAAAAAAAAGCAAGCTGCAGAATAAAAACTATAGTATGCTACCTTCAATACAAAATTCATAACCCTATAGGGGCACCCAGCTGGCTCAGTCAGTAGAGCACACAAGTCTTGATCTCAGGGTTGTGAGTTCAAGTCCCATGTTGAATGCAGAGATTACTTAAAAACAAACTCTAGGGGCACCTGGCTGGCTCAGTACATACAGCGTGTGACTCTCAATCTCAGGGCAGTGGCCCCACAATAAGTGCAGACATTACTTTCAAAGATATTTTTAAAATAATAATACAAATTTTTTTTAAATTTTATAGCCCTATAAAATGAAACTTTTATAGCAAGAGAATACACAAGCATGTAATGAAAATAATAAAACATGAATGAGAAAAATAATCCAATTCAAAGTAATCCCTGGGAAAGAAGGGGTATAGTATACCCCAGGCAGTCTCAAATGAGAAATCTTATTTTTTAAAACAAAAACACACACAAATATGTAATGGTTTTAAGATTTATATATCTGAATTGTAAACGTATCGTTATTTGTAGTAATACTTTCAAATTTGTCTGTTTCAAATACTTTATAATAGGAATATTTTTAAGAAAAACTAAACCAAAATATAGCCAAATGTCAAATCTATTTGAAAAGGAAATTGGCCAGTTTTGAAAAGGAAATTCCCAGCCATCACTGTGTACTCCCTTTCCTGTGTACTCCTTATAGCAATAAACACCTTTTGGTCAATGAAAATATCTGATGATTCTAGATGAAATTACATTTCAGGAATAAAGACAGAACTAGCCTAATTCAGAAGAAATCATAAAACAAAAACTGCTTATGACACTATGGTGATGAAAATCACCAAAGATTAATAATATCACACCTGTTTTAGAACTCAACACGGTTCTGACAGAGGTCTTCTAACAAGCCTTTTTTTTTTTTTTTAATGTTTGTTTATTTTTGAGAGAGAGAGCACAAACAGGGAAGGGGCAGAGAGGTGAAGGGGGACAGAGGACCCTAAGTGGCCTCTGCACTGACAGCAGGGAGCCGATGAGGGGCTTGAACTCACGAATCATGAGATCATGACCTGAGCCAGTCAGACACTCAACCGACTGAGCCACCCAGGCGCCACAGCCTCTCTTTCTTAATAGTGATATCTTCATAGAAAATATGGCCAGAGTGTAAACGAAATACCCAGAGTTACCACAAAAAATAATGATGAAATGTTCTGGAATTAAACAGTGGTGACGGTTATACAACTCTGTGAATATATTAAAACTCACCGAATTGTATACTTTAAAAGAGTAAACATAGGCACAGCTGGGTGGCTCAGTCAGTTAAGCGTCCGACTCTTGATTTTGGCTCAGTCATAATCACACGATTCAGGAGTTCAAATCCCGCAACAGTCTCTGTGCTGACAGTAGAAAGCCTGCTTGGGATTCTCTCTCCTTCTCTCTCTGTCCCTCCCCCACTCTCTCTCTCCCTCCTTCTCACTCTCTCTCTCACTCTCAAAATAAATAAACGTAAAGAAAAGAGTGACTATTGTGACATATGAACTATGTCTCAAGAAAGCTGTTTTTAAAATTAAAAAAGCAAAAAAACAGTGATGATTCATTTACAGTGGCATTCCAACATTCCAACAAAGCTCCTTTTTTTCCATTTACTGCAATTACCATAAGTTCCATAAAACCAAAAACTCTTATTTATCTTTGGAAAGAGCACACTATAAATAAAGACAACACTAAATCTACTTTCCAGCCTAAAAATCTAACTTTCTCACAATGTCATACACAAAAATCTGTGATAGAACTACACATTTTTAAGCATATTTTGAGCTGAAAATCTACATTTTCCTTTAGTGGCAGAATGCTCTGGTGAGAAATCAGGTTGCCAATTACTTCTGACAACTACATTTTTCTGAAAAGAAGGCCCTACCTCCCCCCAAAATCACCTCTACTCAAGTAAATTATAAGGGATGGCTCCTATCATCCATAAGGAAATAGAAACATTTCCTTACCTCTACAGAATACTCAAAGCTTCAGAACTAAAGCAGAATCTCATCTACCAAGATAGGCATTCACATATCAAGAAAACAGAAAGCAGGTGGCAGACCTGTGGGGATGTTGGGGCCTTAGAGCCTAAGTGGTAACTCCCTGTTTTCATAACTCAGTGGAAAGGAACAAGGGTTTGACCTAAGGCTCAAAGTTAGACACAAACCTGTTCTTCTTCTGTAAAGGGTACAAGAGCCAACGGAGGCAGGGGCTCCTCCTGTAGGATAGGCAGAAATTCTTTATCCAGAAGGTCTGAAGGTATCTGTATGACCAAACACATGACCATGAAATTAATGCTATCCCTCCAATTAACAAAAATTATAAAAAAAGAAAAAAATACTCTTCTGTTTATCTCTTGGTGATTGTTACAAATATGGAATAAAGCTTATTCAACCACAATTACCTCCAGTAGTACTTACATATTCTGAGAAGGTTAAATATTAACAACCCCAGTCCCTTTCCTCTCCCTCCCATCAGACCACCACTTTAGATTTGATATACAGCATTAACTCTGGCATTCCAGAGTGCACAGTGGAAGGGTAAATATCCTCACATTTAACTCAAGGCACAAGGCAGTAAAGAGTTTCATAAGCAATTTTATCTGTCCTCAGCAGCCATCATTAAAATGTGACATCCCCAACCCATTAATAAAAGCAAAAACAAAGTATATTGTTAAAACAGAAAATATTATCTCTCACTAGTCAGATAGTTAAGTGTACTTTACACTGTTTGGGTTTTGACCATTTATAGGAAACACAAATGTGGTAACATATTTTAAGATGTTCTCTCTGCTAAAAATCGTATATTTAACACAAGAAGGGAAAAAAAGCAGCAACTCCTCTTCTCACTCGTAACTTCTAACTGAAAAGAGGTACAATAAAGACAAGAAATTCCTCCTTTCTCAGACATCAAACTGGGATAGAAATGGACATGAATGAGACATTGAGAGGAAATCAGACAAAGTATTAAGTGCTGAATATTCTGTTTCCATGAAGTTTTCTATTCCTATAATGAAATCTCAGGTCCTCAGTAAAAAACACGGGCTCCTTACACTTAGAAGATTCTCTGTCAATTACTACAGGTTTCAAAGCAGGAACAAACAGAAAAACCATGAGTCCATCATCTATCAATGTATCACTGTACATACCCTGAAATCTCATTCCTAATTCTGAAGTCTTTCCTTTTTCCTTACCTTGTTATCTTTAAGGAAAAGTGCTAACATTTCTTCTCTACCATAACGATAGTCTGCTAACTTATACTTCGGCAAAGCTGGAGAAAGAGGAGGGGATGTGATACTCCCACCACTGGACAGAGCTCGGAGCCTAGGAGAGACATAAAATACAAAAATGAAGGGTCAAATATCCTGGCACCAAGGACTTTTGTTTTTATGTGCTATAAAAATGTTCACTTTAGGTCTTTAAAAGAACAGAAAGAAATCCCATTATCTCAAGATTTTAGCTTTCATATAACCATTGTCACAACACGTTGAGAGCAGTTCACTGAGAAACAGACAACCATGTGGTAATTCCCTAACTTAAAGAGGTATCATGATATATCCTTGAGAAATCTGGAGTGAAAAGGTGACACTGTTTCAAACTTGTAATATCTTAAGCAGGCTTCATACCCAGCACAGAGCCCAATGTGGAGCTTAC